>NC_088394.1:2143076-2449230 GCF_037993035.2 Macaca fascicularis
TGCAGCCTCCACCCCCCGGGCTCAAGCAATCCTCCCACCTTGGCCTCCCAGAGCACTGGGATTACATGTATGAGCCACTACACTCGGCCCGACCCACGTAAGAGCGGAGTCTTCTTTGGGCAGGATTTGCTTTCCTGCAGCCCCAGACTGTGTGCGGAGTTCGTTCTCCCGGAAAGTAGTGCCTCACAACCTCAACCCCACTGAGCTGCCCGCCGGACCCAGAGAAGAAACACCCAGTGAGAAGAGGTGAGGGATTGTCTCATTAGAAATAACATCCAGGCCGGGCGCGGTGGCTCACGCCTGTAATCCCAGCACTTTGGGAGGGCGAGGCGGGCGGATCACGAGGTCAGGAGATCCAGACCATCCTGGCTAACACGGTGAAATCCCGTCTCGACCAAAAATACAAAACAAAAACCCCGGTGTGCTGGCGGGCGCCTGTAGTCCCAGCTACTCGGGAGGCTGAGGCAGGAAAATGGTGTGAACCTGGTAGGCAGAGCTTGCAGTGAGCCGAGATCGCACCACTGCACTCCAGCCTGGGTGACAGAGCGAGATTCCGTTCCACAAAACAAAAAAGGAAAAGAAAAAAAGAAAGAAGTAACATCCAAAGGCTGGGTCTGGTAGCTCACACCTGTAATCCCAGCACTCTGGGAGGCTGAGGTGGGAGGATCACTTGAGGTCAGGAGTTCGAGACCAGCCTGGCCAACAGGGTGAAACGCCATCTCTACTAAAAATACAAAACTTAGCTGGGCCGGCACCTGTAATCCCAGCTACTCAAGAGGCTGAGACAGGAGAATCACTTGAACCTGGGAGGCAGAGGTTACAGTGAGCTGAGATCGTGCCACTGAACTCCAGCCTGAGTGACAGAGAGAGACTGTACCTCAAAAAAAAAAAAAAAAAAAGGTCTGGGCGAGGTGGCTCACACCTGTAATCCCAGCACTTTGGGAGGCCAAGGCAGGCAGATCACGAGGTCAAGAGATCGAGACCATCCTGACCAACATGGTGAAATCTGGTCTCTACTAAACATACAAAAAAAAAAAAATTAGCTGGGTGTGGTGGCGGGCGCCTGTAGTCCCAGCTACTCGGGAAGCAGAGGCAGGAGAATGGTGTGAACCTAGGAGGCGGAGCTTGCAGTGAGCTGAGATTGCGCCACTGCATTCCAGCCTGGGCAACACAGCAAGACTCCGTCTCAAAAAAAAAAAAAAAAAAGGACTAACATCCAGACTCAGAAACAAATTCTGGAAGAGAGAGATTTGGGCCAGCAGAGCCTGCAGCAGCAGGCAGGCAAGCCGCTGGCTGAGTGCCCACCGTGGATGCTCACTCACCTGACGTCACACACGGGCGGCCGCAGGTCCAGGGGGCCGTGCGCGAAGGCACAGTGCAGCCCGTTCTTCACGCAGTGGCCACGCGCATCCGTCTCGTGGATGCAGGTTCCCGTCTTGTAGTAACGCAGGTGGTATTTGCGTTCCGTGTCCCCTGTTGTCCGGTGCAGGTAGGGACACCTGGGGAACAGAGGGGCACATAATGCCTGGTTCTCATGGACCCAGAGGCAGCCCTACTAAGCTCCCTGGGTCCACACCCCATCAGCACGTGGCAAACAGTGAATTCCCTTCCCTTCTCCCAGATTCCTGTTCTGATCAGTACAGACACCCTGAACACAGCACCTGTCCCCAAAGGTACACAGACCACCGCAAACCCCCAACTAATCAAACACAGACCACCGCAAACCCCCAGTGAGCCAAACACAGCAGGAAACACAACGCTGAATTTCCACAAAGCTCATCCTTCCTAATGTTCCAAATAAACTTTTAAACCTGTGTAGGAATGAGAGTTCACGCCCTGCACACAGGCTGCCTCACCTTCCTGACCAGTCATTGGCACAAAGTGGGGGCCCCTCCTGCCCAGTGTCCTGCTGCTTTCAGGGATCCCAGGAGGGACGTAGGGGAGGGAATAAGCACAGGGCCCTGGACGCGGCTGGGGGAGACGAGGGGCATGGGCAGAAGAGGAGGCAGATGGCGTGGTGGGCAGCACAGGTGAGGCAGCGTCACCATCCCATGGGCCACCTGCAGGCCCAGAGCCACGCTCCTGGGGAGTCACAGGCGGCTCCTGGAGCAGGACGGGGTGCAGCAGGGAGGGGAAGCAGCTGCCAAGGCCCAAGTCACAGGCAGGCAGCAGCAACAGAGATACAGAGATGACACAAACCGCTCCGGCATTCCTGGGCACCTCCAGGTAGGTCACTCCAGAAGGAGGCAAGGGGACACACAGAAGACCCTGAGAAGTCAATGGTGCCGAGCCCCGACTGGTCACAGAATCACCCTGAGTGGCCTGAGGGCCAAGGCAGAGGATGACAGGGGCCATCACTGCAGGTCCCCAAACATAAAGACTCAAACCTTCACCTCCAGCTCCGGCTGGGGAGCTCCGTGAGGGCCCCGCCCACCTCGCTGTGCACAGGGCTGCAGCCTGGACACGAGCAGCTCCGGCCAGGGATGGCTGGGGACCAAGAGCGATTCAGCAACACCAGGTCCAGCCCCATCCTCTAAGGCCAGGAAATAGAGACACAGAGTTCAGAGAGCCCAACCCAGGCTCCACGGGCACCTGTGATGTGCCAGACACTGAAAGCTCAGGGGGACAGAGGCAGAAGAAGGGGTGCCCGGCTGGCTCTCAGGGTCCCCAGGAGCCAGCCAAGCAGAAGTCAAATTAGAACGCTACCCTGGTACCCAGCGATCCTGCTAAGTACACATCCAAAAATCCCAAAGGCAAGGTCTTCAGGAGACACCTGCACACCCATGTTCACAGCAGCGTCAATCGCAAGAGCCAAGGGGGGAAACCACTGAAGTGGGCGCCAATGGAGCCAGTAAGGAAAGTGTGGGCTTCTGTCCACACAATGGGGCAAACGTGGGCTTCTGTCCACACAACGGGGCAAACGTGGGCCTCCGTCCACACAATGGGGTATTTTTCAGCCTTGGAAGGGCTGGCACACTGGCTGACATCTGTAACCTCAGCACTTTGGGAGACAGAGATAGGAGAATTGCTTGAGGCTAGGGGTTCAAGACTAGCCTGGGCAACATAGTGAGTCCCTATCTCTACAAAAAATTTAAACATTAGCCCAGCGTGGCGGTGGACACCTGTGGTCTCAGCGACTTGGGAGGCTGAGGAGGGAGGATCGCTTAAGCCCAAAAGGCCGAGGCTGCAGTGAGTCGTGATTGTGCCACCGCACTTCAGCATGGGCAACAGAGCAAGACCCTGTCTCACAAAAAAAAAAAAAAAAGGAGAGGAAGGAAGGGAGGGAGAGAGAGGTGGGGAGGGAGGGAGGGAGGGAGGGAGGGAGGGAGGGAGGGAGGGAGGGAGGAAGGAAGGAAGGAAGGAAGGAAGGAAGGAAGGAAGGAAGGAAGGCAGCCAGCTGGGTACAGTGGTTCACGCCTGTAATCCCAGCACTTTGGGAGGACGAGGTGGGTGGATCACGAGGTCAGGAGTTCAAGACCAGCCTCGCCAGGATGGTGAAACCATCTCTACTAAAAATACAAAATTAGCCGGGCATGACAGCAGGTGCCTGTAATCCCAGCTACTAGAGAGGCTGAGGCAGAGAAGCACTTGAACCCGGGAGGCGGGGGTCGCAGTCAGCTGAGATCGCGCCACCTGGGCGTACTCCAACCTGGGCGACAAGAGCAAAAGTCTGTCAAAAGAAAAAAAAAAAAGAAAGAAAGAAAAACTGGAAGAAGTTTTAGAAAAATGCCTTACTCTATGGACACCTAGGAATGAGAGGGAATACCTAAGAGAAAGCTCACGGATGCCCAAGGAGGGGACGCAGGAGCCCCCAGGGGTCGGGTGACACACATGGTTCTCAAATTCATCCGAGACAATCAGTGAGCAGAGCCACCAGATTACACCCAGTGCACGGGAACCGCTCTGCCTCACGCTCCAATGCCCTGGACCCACCGAGACCAGCGGATAGGAGGCAGCCAGATCCCGGAGTGTGAGAAGCTGCCCTTCCCTCAGGCAGCTCTTACCTGAATCCAAGGAGGGTGCACCAGACCCCCTTAACACATTCTCCAGACTGCGAGCCACGTGCATCAAAATCACCTGGGAGGCCTGTAGCCCACGCAGTCCCCCCAGCTGGCATGGACGAGGCCCATGGATCTGCAATGCTGGCTGGTTCCCAGGGAACGTGCGAGAACCACCGGGCTTAGGGGACAGGCAGTGTACATGACTCCCTTCCAGCTGAGGGGGCCCCAAAGCACAGCACAGAAACAGCTCGGGGGATGGGAGGAACAGGCACACCCCCATGCCTGGCTATATTGGTTTTTGTTTTGTTTTGTTTTGTTTTAGACGGGGTCTGGCTCTGTCACCCAGGCTGTGGAGTGCAGTGGCATGATCTTGGCTCACTGCAAGCTCCGCCTCCCAGGTTCACGCCGTTCTCCTGCCTCAGTCTATCAAGTAGCTGGGACTACAGGCGCCCACCAGCATACCCGGCTAATCTTTTTGTATTTTTAGTAGAGACGGGGTTTCACCATGTTAGCCAGGATGGTCTTGATCTCCTGACCTCGTGATCCGCCCGCCTCGGCCTACCAAAGTGCTGCGATTACAGGCGTGAGCCACCGCGCCCCGCCGGTTTTTTTTTTTTTTTTTTTTTTAGACAAGAGTCTCATTGTCACCCAGGCCAGAGTGCAGTGGCGCAATCTTGGCTCACTGCAATCTCCGCCTCGTGGGTTTAAGCGATTCTCCTGCCTCAGCCTCCCGAGTAGCTGGGATTACAGGCACCTGCCACCATGCCCAGCTAATTTTTGTATATTTAGTAGAGATGGTGTTTCACCACGTCGACCAGGCTGGTCTTGAACTCCCGACCTCAGGTGATCCGTCTGCCTCAGCATCCCAAAGTGCTAGGGTTACAGGTGTGAATCACCAGGCCCGGCCTAATTTTTTGTAGAGACAGAATCTTGCTCTGTTTCCCATGCCGGTCCCAAACTCCTGGGATCAAGCGATCCGCCTGCCTAGGCCTCCTAAAGTATTGGGACTGCAGATATGAGCCACCGTGCCCGGATGCCTCTGAGTTTTAAAAATTGCTCTTATGCCCCAGGCCAGCCCCGGGCTTTCTTCTCGCTCCCAAAGCCCAAGCTCATCATGAGATCAGTTTAAACAGCAACAGCCTACACACCCTGAAGTGAGTAAATCTTTTACCTATGCCTTAGGTCCTAAGGCATTCAACATTTTAAAATTAAATATTCCAATTGGATCTTTTAACAGATCAGACTCCTGGCCAGGCGCAGGGGCTCACGCCTGTCATCCCAGCACTTTGGAAGGCTGAGGCGGGTGGACCACCTGAGGTCAGGACTTAAAGATCAGCCTGGCCAACATGGGGAAACCCCATCTCTACTAAAAATACAAAAAAAAAAAAAGTTAGCTGGGCACGGTGGCGCATGCCTGTAATCCCAGCACTTTGGGAGGCCAAGGCGGGCAGATCATGAAGTCAGGAGACCGAGACCATCCTGGCTAACACGGAGAAACTCCATCTACTGAAAATACAAAAAATTTGCTGGGCATGGTGGCAGGCGCCTGTAGTCCCAGCTACTCCAGAGGCAGAGGCAGGAGAATGGCGTGAACCTGGGAAGCGGAGCTTGCAGTGAGCCGGGATTGCACCACTGCACTCCAGCCTGGACAACAGAGCGAGATTCCATCTCAAAAAACAAAAAAAAAAAGAAATGGATACTTGGAAAAGTTTCTCCTCCCACCAGTTCCTCACAGAATGCACAGTGGAGACCCAGCTAGGCACACCCTGGACCCATCCAGACAGGAGTTGGGAGGTCCCTGGGGAGGGGACTGGGGAGGTCCCACAGGGCAAGCGGGAAGTATCAGGTCTGCCAGGTGACACCACCAAAGAGAGCTCTGGAAAGAAGACAGAGGCCAGGTGCAGTGGCTCATTCCTGTAATCCCAGCACTTTGGGAGGAGAGATGGGTGGGTTACTTGAGCCCAGAAGTTTGAAACCAGTAAGACCCCATCCCTATAAAAAATACAAAAATTCCGCTGGGCGTGGTGGTGTGCGCCTACGGTCCCAGCTACTCTGGAGTCTGAGGTGGGAGGATCACTTGAGCTCAAGAGGTTGAGGTTGCAGTGAGCCAAGATCCAGCCTGGGCGACAGAGTGAGGCCCTGTCAAAAAAAAGACGACAAACCTGTGTGTCAACCTGGAAAAGCTGCGCCACAGGAATGGGGTGAGCCCGTTTCTTCCTGAGAACAAGAGACCCAGGGTGGCTGCAGGCCACAGTGCAGGGGCGCTCTTCTGGGCAGGGGTGGGCTGGCAGATAGCCACTGGTTCTGTGGCTACACAGCTGCAGGCCACGTGGATTTTTTTTCCCCAATGAAAATGGGCCTAGAGGCTGGGCATGGCGCCTCACGCCTGTAATCCCAGGACTCTGGGAGGCCGAGGCAGGTGGATCGCTTGAGTCCAGGAGATGGAGACCAGCCTGTGCAACACAGCAAAACCCCATCTCTATTAAATTACAAGAAAAAAAAAAAAATTTAGCTGGGGGTGGTGGCGCACTTGTGGTTCCCGGTACTTCGGAGGCTGAGGTGGGAGGATCAGCTGAGCCCGGGAGGCAGAGGTTGCTGTGAGCTGAGATCCGAGCCACTGCACTCCAGCTGGGGAGACAGAGCCAGACCCTGGCTCAAAAGAAAAACAAACAAAAAAGAGGGACCCTGGAGCGGCCCGGGGTCCCGCGGGGCGTCTTTTCTATTTCTTTACCACAATCTGTTTAAAGAGAAAAGCAAGCGCCCCGCCCCTCAGCGACAGCCCTGCAGTCTCAAGGCCCCGCCCCCACGGGGGCTGCCACGCCCCCATGTCAGGACAGTTCCCACGGGGGCGGGGCCCTACACGTGACCTGGGGCAGCCAATCGCGGGCGCGCAGGGGAGGGGCGTGTCCCGCAGAACAAAAGGCCTTTCCCGAGCCAGGCGGGTCGGGGCCCGGGATCCCCACGATGCCCACAGGACTGGCACGACTTGGGGTGCAACAAGCGGCGGCCACCCACCTAGGAAAGGTCGCACAGTGGGGGCACCCACGGGGGCAGGCATCGGAGGGGGTGCCCACAGAGAATTGGGGAGGACGCTGAGAAGTGACCTGGGGGACCATGGAAGGAGGAGAGAAGGGATGACAGCAGGGGCTGGAGGAGGTCACCCTCCACGGAGGGGGCGGTGATGGCAGAGGCGCCCGCAGGAGCTGGTGCCAGTGAGGCTGACCCCAGGAGGGGCTGACACTGAGGCAGCCACTGAGCAGGCAGGGGTGGAGCGAGGTGCCAGCCTGCCCAGGAAAGGAGGCGCCAGCAGCGGGGGGCCCTCCTGGGGTCCCAGTCCTGCTCTGCCCTACAGCTCAGCCCCAGCGCCTCCAGCCAGAACCAAGAGCCAGGCCTGACATGTGCTAAGGGTCTCTGCTCTCTGATACACATTTATGTGTAAAATAACAGGTTGGTAGTATCAACACCCAAAATAGAAATTTTTTTTTTTTTGAGACGGAGTCTCGCTCTGTCGCCCAGGCTGGAGTGCGGTGGCACGATCTCGGCTCACTGCAAGCTCCGCCTCCCAGCTTCACGCCATTCTCCTGCCTCAACCTCCCAAGTAGCTGGGACTACAGGCGCCCGCCACCACGCCCAGCTTATTTTTTGTATTTTTAGTGGAGACGGGGTTTCACCATGTTAGCCTGGATGGTCTCGATCTCCTGACCTCATGATCCACCCGCCTCGGCCTCCCAAAGTGCTGGAATTACAGGCGTGAGCCACCGTGCCCAGCCAAAGTAGAAATTTCAAAAACCAATGAACTAAAGAAAAGGAAGGCCCTGGCTGATGGCAGGCGCCTGCTACTCGGGAGGCTGAGGCAGGAGAATGGTGTGAACCTGGGAGGCAGAGCTTGCAGCGAGCCGAGATTGCACCACTGCACTCCAGCCTGAGCAAGAGGCTGGACTGTTTTTTTTGAGACTCCATCTCAAAAAAAAAAAAAAAGAAAGAAAGAAAAGGAAACTCCTGTCCTTATTCTGAACGTTCATCTATTTACAAATTCTGAGGCAACCCTCAATGAGAACCAGAGCAGGCACTTCAGTGGGACCAACTGGCTATCCCCTGCGTGCAGTGGTAAGAAAGTTCCACTCCCGGGGAACGAAGGGTAATTACGGAGGAGATTCCCAGGGGAGGCAGCCTGTCAAACACCTCCGAAAGGGCCGGCCAAAGCAAGTCATTCACATGCTACAAACAAAATATTAAATAAAATAAGGAAATTTCCTTATTATATGTGGATATACCCAGGATGCATCCAAAACAAAACACCAAACAGGCATCTTAGCCCCACTTACCACCCTCAGTTATAAACTGTAAGCCATTCAGACAGCAGGCTAATATTTGTGTAATGAATAATCGTGTTATGGAACTGCTACTTGAGCACGGCTTGAAGCGACCACCTCGAGGCAGGCGCTTACCACAGCACTGTCGGTCCCTGTAAGAACTGGACACCACCCTGTGCCTAGCAGTGGGGCTCAGTCCACACCAGGACTTCCAGACTCCGGAACCAAAACAGTTATGAGGCCGGGCGCAGTGGCTCATGGTGGCTCATGCATGTAATCCCAGCACTTTTGGAGGCCGAGGCTAGCAGATCACCTGAGGTCAGGAGTTCAAGACCAGCCTGGCCAACACGGCGAAACCCATCTCTACTAAAAATACAAAAATTAGCCAGGCATGCTGGCACACGCCTATAATCCCAGCTACTTGGTAGGCTGAGGCAGAATAATTGCTTGAACCCAGGAGGCAAAGGATACAGTGAGCCGAGATTGCGCCACTGCACTCCAGTCTGGGAGACAGAGTGAGAGTGAGATTCCATCTCCAAAAAAAGAAACAGTTATGAAAAGATGCTTTCTCACCGGGTGCAGGGCTGCACACCTGTAATCCCAGCACTTTTGCAGGCTGAGGCGGGCGGATCACCTGAGGTCGGGAATTCGAGACCAGCCTGACCAACATGGAGAAACCCCATCTCTACTAAAAACACAAAATTAGCCGGGCGTGGTGGTGCACGCCTGTAATTCCAGCTACTCGGGAGGCTGAGGCAGTATAATCGCTTGAACCCGGGAGGTGGAAGTTACAGTGAGCTGAGATTGCACCATTGCACTCCAGCCTGGGTGACAGAGCGCTGCCAATCAGTGCCCCGTATTCAACACTGGAGCGGGGTCAGACAGGCTGGGTGCTCGTATTCACACTTCTGGAACCCCCACACCAGAGTTAGGCAGCACTGGCCCCACTCGAAACTCAGGATCCCTGATCTGGGCAGATAAGTGGCTTGACCAAGGGAAATTAGGGGCTGAGCCCAGACATTAACTAGACAAATACCTGCCTTTGAAAGCCCCATTTGCAATAAACAGTGGCTCAAAAAGCAATTCAATTATGCACTTTCAGAACCGCCTAGAAGTACATCATCATCCTCACCCAAACGGGCTGGCTACATTACTTCAAGTTTAGGCACCAACCTGCCTTAACAACACTAGAGCCAGGTGTGGTGGTTTGCACCTACAATCCCTGCACTTTGGGGAGGTCAAGGTGGGAGGATCGCCTGAGGCCGGGCAACACAGTGAGACTCCATCTCTACAAAAAAAAAAAAAAGTGAGCCAAGGTGTGTGGTGGCTCACACCTGTTATCCTAGCACTCTGGGAGGCTGCGGTGGGAGGATCACTTGAGTCCAGGAGTTTGAGACTGAGACCAGCCTGGACAACATAACAAAACCCCATCTCTACTAAAAATACAAAAAAATTAGCCGGGCGTGGTGTAGAGAGTCTGTAGTCCCAGCTACTCCAGAGGTTGAAGAGGGAGAATCACCTGACCCCAGGAGGTAGAGGCTGCAGTGAGCTGAGATCATACCACTGCACTCCAGCCCAGGCAACCAGAGTGAGACTTGGTCTCAAAAAAGCAGTAATACTAAATTAGCCAGGAGTGACAGAGCACTCCTGTGGCCCCAGCTGCTCAGGAGGCTGAGGCAGGAAGATCGTTTGAGCCCTGGAGGTTCAAGCTGCAGTGAGCCATGTTCGTGCCCCTGCACACCAGCCCAGGGGACAGAGCAAGACCCTGTCTCAAAAAACAAAAACAGCTGGGTGCAGTGGCTCACGCCTGTAATCCCAGCACTTTAAGATGCCAAGGAGGGAGAATCACCTGAGGTCAGGAGTTTGAGACCAGCCTGGCCAGCATGGCAAAACCCCATCTCTATTAAAAATACAAAAAATTAGCCAGGTGTGGTGGTGGGTGCCTGTAATCCCAGCTATTCAGGAGGCTGAGGCAGGTCACTTGAACCTGGAAGGTAGAGGTTGCAGTGAGCAAAGATCATGCCACTGCACTCCAACCGGGATGACAGAGCAAGACTCAATCTCAATGCTACATAAATGAGCCTGCACATAAAAACTTTACTATCTTTTCTAAAATTAAAATAAATATGTAAACATCAAGAAAGGAAACATCCCAGATATACTCTACAGCGTGAATATTCTAACAAGCTCTCTGCGTGGAAAGCAACCGACCGCTACAAAATGCTCCAAAACCTGGCCAGGCGCAGTGGATCATGCCTGGAATCCCAGGACTTTGGGAGGCCAAGGAGGGAGGATCACTGTGCCCAGGAGACTGAGACCAGACCAGGCTACAGCAAGAACCCCATCTCTACAGAAACACAAAACAATGCACTTGGCCAGTGGTTGGTTCTGATGCAGGAACTGTGTCAAATCAAGAGTGGGAAACAGCTAGGCACAGTGGCTCACACCTGGAATCCCAGCACTTTGGGAGGCTGAGGCAGGAGGATCACTTGAGCCCAGAAGTTCAAGACCAGCCTGGGCAATGTAGTGAGACCCCATCCCTACAAAAACTATGCAAAATTAGCTGGTATGGCATGAGCCTGCAGTCCCAGCTACTTGGGAGGCTGAGAAGGGAAGATCACTTGAGCCTAGGAGTTGGTGGCTGCAGTGAGCCATGTCCCATCATTGCACTCCAGCCCCAGTGACAGAGCAAGACCCTGTCTCAAAAAAAAAAAAAAAAAAAAAAGTGGGGCCAGGCACGGTGGCTCATACCTGTCATCCCAGCACTTTGGGAGGCTGACGCGAGTAGATCACCTGAGGTTGGGAGTTCAAAACCCGCCTAACCAACATGGAGAAACCCTGTCTCTACTAAACATAGAGTAAAATTATTTTACTCTATTAGCTGGGCGTGGTGGCACATGCCTGTAATCCCAGCTACTCAGGAGGCTGAGGCAGGAGAATCACTTGAACCCGGGAGGTGAAGGCTGCAGTGAACCGAGATCATGCCATGCACTCCAGCCTGGGCAACAAGAGCGAAACTCCGTCTCAAAAAACAAAAAACAAATAAACAAAAAAAAGTGGCAAGTGAAGCAAAATTGGTTTGAGTCACACAAGCGTTACCCCTAAAACCCATATAATCCCTCCGGAACTGGCCTGAGACTAGGAAACGCCTCCCCAGCATCCCTGGTCGGTCACTAGAAAACTTCAGCATATAATTACGACGCCCTCGACAGAGGCCAGGAATGGACACCACGGCGTCCGCTGAGGGTCCAGGCCGAGTCCCTGGGCGGAGGCCCCCACCTCCCCCCGGGCAGCGGCGCCCCCTCGCGACCGCTTACTCGTCGCCGTCGGGGCACACGCCGGTGGCTTCGTTGTACTTGGAGCAGTACACGTCGGGGCTGTAGTTGAAGGTGCCGTCGCGCCTGCGGAGGGGCCTGCGGCGCCGCTGGTTGAGGAAGTGCCAGTGGAAGCAGGTGAACGGCCGGTGCTGCGCGCACTTGTGCTGTGAAAACAGGGGGCACTGCTCCGTCCTGAACTCCTTCAGGTACCTACAAACACAGACAGCGCCGCAGCTCGCTTCCGGCAGCACCTCCGGGGACTCGTGGGCGGCGGGACCCACCGGCCTCAGGCGCTCCAACCCCAGGGTCGACCTGCACTCAGATTCCTGGCGGGTCCCGGGCGCTGCGCCCACCCCCATCCCGACTCCAGATACGACCCTCACCCGACCTCGAAGCCCAGGCGCTGACCCTGGTCCCCAAGCCCAAGCGCCACCCCGGACCCTGGGCGACCCGCTGTGACCTCAGGGTCAGCAGCCGGAGCAGAGGGTCCCGGTCCCCGAGCCCAGGCGCAGCCCCCAACCCCGGGGCGTTCCTCCCTCCCAGAGGCGCGTGGACCCCGGAACCGGGTGCCGTCCCAGACCCTGGCGCCGCGCTCCGACCTCAGGCGGAGGCCGCCGAGCGCAGAGGGTCGTGGCCCCCCCGGACCAGGCGCGGCGCGGAGGCCAGGGGGCGCCGGGACGGCGAAGGGGAGGCGGAGGCGGCGCGAGCCCCGGCGGGAGGCTCCGAGCTGTACCGGGCGCGGGCGGGGGGCCGCAGGCCGGACGGGCGCTGACCTGTAGTGGGTCGGCTTCTCAGTCTGCGGGGGGGACCCGCTCAGCGCCGCCGCCGCCGCTTTCGAAACCGACGGCATTTTCAGTCAAAACAATGCAGCGCGCATGCGCCGCGCCGGCGCCCCCGCCCCCGGATCTCCTCGCGCGCCCCCCGCGGCCACGCCCCCCGCTGCCCCGCCCCCGGCCCGCAGACCCCAGCCCCGCCCCAGCCCCAGCCCCGCCCCCGGCCACAGACCCCGCCCCCGCCCCAACCCCGCGCCCCGCCCTACCCTGCCGTGCCCTGCGGTCCCCGGCCTGGGACGCGGGTGGGAGGGGGCCCTGCCCGGGGCCGCGCGTGGGACCCGCGATGGTCGCCCCTGCTGTGACATGACCCGACATAACCGTGTATTTTACATGAATTAATCACAAGAGTTGTATCTCAATAGAGCTGGTCTTCCACAAACTAACCAAGAGGCTAATGTCAGGGGGAGCCAGGCACGGGGCGGAAGGGCCAAGGGGTCCTGGCCTTTGTAAAAAGGAATTTCTTCCATTTCGAACCCTGACCTCAGAAACTTACATTCAAAGATTCATCTACAAAGGTAATTATCACAGTTATTTTGCAAACACTTGAGGCCCCCCTCCCCCAACAGCCCAGTAGCCGAGAAAATGGAAAACTCTAAGTGCTATACGTGATTTGATAGAAACAGCGTTTCCTAAGAATTGTTAGTGGTAGGAGGCCGGGCGCGGTGGCTCACGCCTGTAATACCAGCAGTTTGGGAGGCCAAGGCGGGCGGATCACGAGGTCAGGAGGTCAAGACCATCCTGGCTAACACGGTAAAACCCCGTCTCTACTAAAAATACAAAAAACTAGCCGGGCGAGGTGGCGGGCGCCTGTAGTCCCAGCTACCCGGGAGGCTGAGGCAGGAGAATGGCGTGAACCCGGGAGGCGGAGCTTGCAGTGAGCCGAGATCGCGCCACTGCACTCCAGCCTGGGCAACAGAGTGAGACTCCGTCTCAAAAAAAAAAAAAAAAAGAAAAAGAAAAATGTGCCCATTTAGGTTAAAAACAAATCACTTCCTACAGATTTGTTCCAAGTATGTCAGGTTTTTTTAAAAAATATTATTACTGTAAAACAACAAAAACTATCATTTGCTGGTAGGATAAATTTCTTTATAGGTTCACATTTTCTTTTCTTTTGGCGGGGGAGAGGTGGGGGGGGACGGAGTTTCACTGTTGTTACCCAGGGTGGAGTGCAGTGGCTCGATCTCGGCTCACTGTTGCAACCTCCGCCTCCCAGGTTCAAGGAATTCTCCTGCCTTAGCCTCTGGAGTAGCTGTGATTACAGGCATTCACCACCGCGCCCAGCTAATTTTTTATTTTTAGTAGAGACGGGGTTTCTCCACGTTGGTTAGGCTGGTCTCCAACTCCCAACCTCAGGTGATCCACCTGCCTCAGCCTTTCAAAGTGCTGGGATTACAGGCATGAGCCACAGCGCCCAGCCAGGTTCACGTTTTCTAAATGAATTATTTCTACAAACATTATATTTAAATCTTAAAATTAAAATGATAATGAAGAAAATGGTATTTTCAAGTTGAGTCAAGCAGGAAAATGAAGTCAAGCAGGAAGGACAGGGCCTGGGAATTCTTCAGAGAGGAATAAACAGATCTTGAAGACTCCCAGGGTGCTAGGAATGGAAAGGGAGTCTAGGATGATGCCCAGGTCTCTGGCTTGCAGGAATACAGAACAAGGGAGAAGCGACAGGTTTGGGGGAGATTAATTCCATTTTGGAGTTTAAGGAGCCTGTGAGCTGCCCAGCAGAGGTGTCTATGGAGCCTGCTAAAGCTAGGAAAAGGATTTGAGGCCTTAGGGTTTAGGAATTTGGGGATCTTTGCTATAAACGTATGAGTGAAGACGCCTGCTGTTCCTCCACACCCCGGGGGCATCTTCCTTGAAGAAATCAAAGGAAACTGATGTAAGGCTTATTGAAAGTATCATTTTTTTTTTTTTCATGCTTTGGAAGAAATGTTCTCTAAAACCCAGGGTGGTACCAGATTTAATAACCCCAGGTTTTCCTTTTTTTTTTTTTTTTTTTTGAGACAGAGTCTTGCTCTATCGCCCAGGCTGGAGTGCAGTGGAACGAGCTCGGCTTACTGTAAGCTCTGCCTCCTGGGATCACGCCATTCCCCTGCCTCAGCCTCCCCAGTAGCTGGGACTACAGGCGCCCGCCACGGCACCCGGCTAATTTTTTTGTATTTTTTTAGTAGAGACGGGGTTTCACCGTGTTAGCCAGGATGGTCTTGACCTCCTGACCTCGTGATCCGCCCGCCTCGGCCTCCCAAAGTGCTGGGATTACAGGCATGAGCCACCGCACCCAGCCAACCCCAGGTTTTTCACTGTGAATTTATAAGTATTTCACTTTTCTTGGGGACAAAATGCACAGCACTGGCAGGACCTTCTGAGACAGTTCATCGGTTTAGATGTGACCATTTGGGCTAACATATTCCTTGAAAGAATTTTCGTTTTAAAACAATTTCTGGCCGGGCGCAGTGGCTCAACCCCGTTAGTAATCAGGAGTTTGAGACCAGACTAGCCAACATAGTGAAACCCGTCTCTACTGAAAATACAAAACAATTAGCCGGGTGCAGTGGTGCGTGTCTGTAATCCCAGCTACTCAGGAGGCTGAGGCAGGAGAATTGCTTGAACCCGGAAGGCAGAGGTTGCTGTGAGCCGAGATCACACCACCACACTCAAGCCTGGGCGACAGAGACTCCACCTTGAAAAAAAAAAAAAAACGGCCGGGCGCGGTGGCTCAAGCCTGTAATCCCAGCACTTTGGGAGGCCGAGGCGGGCGGATCACGAGGTCAGGAGATCGAGACCATCCTGGCTAACACGGTGAAACCCCGTCTCTACTAAAAATACAAAAAGAAATTAGCCGGGCGTGGTGGCGGGCGCCTGTAGTCCCAGCTACTCTGGAGGCTGAGGCAGGAGAATGGCGTGAACCCGGGAGGCGGAGCTTGCAGTGAGCCGAGATCGCGCCACTGCACTCCAGTCTGGGCGACAGAGCGAGACTCCGTCTCAAAAAAAAAAAAACAAAAAAAAACCAATTTCCACCTTCTGCCCAGCTATGTCATCTCAAGTATCGCGCAGTTACGTCTGTTCTAGCATGCTTACAATGGTCTCCCTCTCAAATGCTTATCTGGGGAGGTCAGTGTGCCATGTACCCTGGGGAAAATAAAACCTACAGCCCAGTCAGGAAAACAAGACAAACACACTACAAAAATAGTTAAATACAACTGGGTGCAGTGGCTCCTGCCTGTAACCCCAGCACTTTGGGAGGCCAAGGTGGACAGATCTCCCAAGGTCAGGAGTTCAAGACCAGCCCGGCCAACATGGCAACACCCTGTCTCTACTAAAAATACAAAAATTAGCCAGGAGTGGTGGTGTGCCTGTAATCCCAGCTACTCAGGAGGCTGGGGCAGAAGTGCTTAAACCCGGGAGGCAGAGGTTGCAGTGAGCCAAGACTGTACCACTGCACTCCAGCCTAGGCAACAGAGTAAGACTCCATCTCAAAAACTAATAATAATAAATACTAACTGTACTGAATTAACTGTTCACTTATCAACCTGCTGTTACCATCCTTTGAAAACTCCAGGAGTAGGGAAGATCCGCCCACCATCCCCAGCTGGCCCTGGGTCTGTCCATGGCACAGGTGTGAGGTCAGCAACTGGAAAAGCACTCCCAGATCACTGCCCTGGAGGCACTTGGGATCTGCTGCATGTGGGACAGTCACATTGTCAAAAATGTATATGTATATATGTATGAAAACAATTGACTGGGCACAGTGGCTCACACCTGTAATCCCAGAACTTTGGGAGGCCAAGGCGGGCAGATCACTTGAGGTTGGGACTCCAAGACCAGCCTGGCCAACATGGAGAAACCCCATCTCTACTAAACATACAAAAATTAGACGGGTGTGGTGGCGCATGCCTGTGATTGAAGCTACCCTGGAGGCTGAGGCAGGAGAATCGCTTGAACCCAGGAGGCGGAGGTTGCAGTGAGCCAAGATCCTACTACTGCACTCCAGCCTAGGTGACAGAGCAAGACTCCACCTCAAAAAAAGAGACAAAAAAATCTGGGGCCGGGCGCGGTGGCTCCTACCTGTAATCCCAGCACTTTGGGAGACCAAGGAGGAGAGATCACTTGAGGTCAGGAGTTTGAGACCAGCCTGGCACATGCCAAAACCCCGTCTCTACTGAAAATATAAAAATGATCTGGGTGTGGTGGCACAAGCCCATAGTTCCAGCTACTCGGGAGGCTGAGGCAGAAGAATCGCTTGAACCCAGGAGACAGAGGGTGCAGTGAGCCAAAACTGTGCCACTGCACTCCAGTCTGGGCGACAGAGTAAGACCCTGTCTCGAAAATGAAAAACAACAAAAAACAAAAACAACAAATATCACTTAGGTAACCCAAAATAGAGCCCATCATTTGTGAAAAGAAATTACTCATTAGCTGTATTCTACTCAGAAAATTGTTGCTTTGCTTAAAAAGTTTTGCAGAAAACTGCCAAAGTTCCTCATTTCTGGTACTATTTGGTGATATATCTGTAGGTTTCTCTCCTCAGTTCCCACTCTCGGGGAAAAAAAAAAAAAAAGGAAAACGAAACTTTTAAAAATAGCTGCTGGTGCAACTAACTTATGTGCTCTGGTAATACTAAAATAAAAAACAATAACTGCTAAAATACCCCCTTTTTAAAAACTAGATGCGAAAAGGAATCATCTAACCCCATATTATAAAATTAAAATTTATTTTCAATTTGTTATTGTGCAGAACTAATATGGAGAAGTGTTCTTTACACAGGCCACACAGTATGTAATAAAGTTTCACACTTCTGCCAATCTATCTCAGAAAGCAAATTACCTGCACACTAACACCGGATTACAAGTGTCACCAGAATTGCTTTGGAAACATGATTATGTTATACAAAGACTGGGCAAATCCAACAGCACACAGTGCAACTGAAACCTTTCCTAAGGATCTAAAAAAAGGTCTTGCGGATGGAATCCTTGGACATCAAGCGCCAGGCAAGGAGCAGGTTCCGATTTGCTCAGATTCTACTCCGCCTTCACGCGGATCAGCATAACCAAGTGCTCCACCCACCATCCAAGTCCTTCAGTGCGGAGGACGCACGCATAGCCAGGACAGTCACGGGCAAACAGTGACATCAAATCCGAAGGGCGGCTGTCAGCTCCCTTCCTGCCAGCCCCGGCGGCCACCCCGTTAACTTCTCGCTCCGTGGGCAGCTGGAGTTTCAGGCTCCTCAGAACGATCACGGGGCTCTGGCTCCTCTCCCAACACCCGTCCCAGCCACTGATCCGCCTCGCTCTCCTCCCTCAGGTAGCACCAGATGACCAGCGCCATGAGGAAGAAGCTGAGGGGCAGCACCTTCCACCAGGGCCGATGATGTTCCTTTCCCGTGGAATGGCCCACAGACCAGCGGCTAGGGTTAGCTTTGCTGGAGGAAAACTTAATGGGGCGGTCAGGGTCGTCCTCTTCCACGGCGGCAGGCTGGGCCAGATCCCGGGAACCGGGCACCGGATGAAGGCTTCCAGAAGCCCAGCTCATGAGCCTCAGCGCCCGGACGGCCCTGGAAGAGAGAGAGCAGTAAGCGCTCCGCCCGCCCGCCGGTGCCTGCCCTCGACCCTCCGAGACCTTGAGGAGCTCACCCGGCCGCCGGGGCACACAGGACACGGTTCATTACAGACTTGACTCCGCGTTCGACGCCGGGGCGCGCCGTGATGGCGTCAGTTCCGTCGCCCGAAAGAGGAAATCGGAAACCGGACGCCATACCAGGCCTCCGCTCACGACTACAGAACGTGGTTCCAGTAGCGCAACGGAAATTACGTTTAACTGCGGCGAGCTTTTTCCGTCGCAGGCCCCAGCGCCGACGGAGAACGCGACGGCATGCCGGGAAATGTAGTTCTCTGTCCCTTTCGAATAGGACCGAGTCCCGGGTCCCTGGCCCCGAAGAGAGGCGGGGCGCCACGGGGGCGGACGTCGTCCTCAGAGAGTTGTCTGAGTTTGCCTCGGAGCAGCTCTGAACCGTCATGAAGGTGCTCGGGGCATGGGTGGGGATCCGCGCCCTCAGCCCTGCCCTGCCCGTCCTGGGCTGGGCGCCCGCACCTCTCTGCCGGCTTTCCCCGAGGCCGTGGCGCAGCCCAATTTTTGTTTTTGTTTTTTTTTCCCGTTTGGTTCTTTGCATGAGACAGGGACTCGCTCTGTCACCCAGACTGGACGGCAGTGGAGCGATCTCACATCACTGCGGCCTCTGAAACCGCCTTTGCAAAAATTATCACTGAGAAGTTGTGACAGTGAAAGAGATCAGACCTAACTAAGGTGCTGCGTCGTGCTTCCCACACTTAAGCTGTCCTGGTTCATTCCTGGGCGTGGACAGAGCTAACCTGGGGAAGGATTTCAGTTCTTGGTTTGACTCTGAAACAAAGTTAACAGCCCTTTCCAGAAAAGACCCCCTTCTTGCCTGAGGACCAGTGTCCGCCTTTGCAGGACTAATACATCAGCTACAAAATTAGAAATTGTCTGGGCGCGCTGGCTCACGCCTGTAATCCCAGCACTTTGGGAGGCCGAGTCGGGCGGATCACGAGGTCAAGAGATGAAGACCAACCTGGCCCACAGGGTGAAACCCGGTCTCTATTAAAAGTACAAAAATTAGCCAGGCGTGGTGTTGAACACCTGTAATGCCAGCTACTTGGGAGGCTGAGGCAGAAAAACTGCCTGAACCCGGGAGGCAGAGATTGCAATGAGCCGAGACTGTGACACTGCACTCCAGCCTGGGCCACAGAGCACGACTCCATCTCAAAAAAAAAAAAAAATTAGAAATTATGGTTTAGTGGTCATGCTGCCTCTGGCTCCAAGAGTCTGAACCGGCTGGGCGCGGTGGCTCATGCCTGTAATCCCAGTACTTTGGGTGGCCTAGGCAGGCAGACCATGAGGTCAAGAGATCGACACCATCATGGCTAATACGGTGAAACCCTGTCTCTACTAAAAATACAAAAACTTAGCCGGGCATGGTGGCACACGCTGGTACTCCCATCTACTTGGGAGGCTAAGGCAGGAGAATCGCTTGAACATGGGAGGCACAGGTTGCAGTGAGCCGAAATGGCGCCACTGTACTCCAGCCTGGGTGACAGAGCAAGACCCCGCCTCAAAAAAACAAAGAGTCTGAACCTCCCCAAATTGCTTCTGGGGATAACATCACTATTGTAAGATCTAAGATCAGGCCGGGTGTGGGGGCTCACGCCTGTAATCCCAGCACTTTGGGAGGCCAAGTTGGGTGGATCACGAGGTCAGGAGATCAAGATCAGCCTGGCCAATGTGGTGAAACCCTGTCTCTACTAAAAATACAAAAATGAGCCTGGGATGGTGGCAGGAGCCTGTAGTTCCAGCCACTTGGGAAGCTGAGGGAGAAGAATCGCTTGAATCCTGGAGGTAGAGGTTGCAGTGAGCCAAGATCGTGCCATTGCACTCCAGCCTGGGCGACACAGCAAGACTCTGTCTCAAAAAAAGAAAAAAACCTAAGATCAAAGATCAGTGCCTGAGATATTTTGCAGACCCTGTACTGGATGGATCAGCTGGTACCACCCAGACCGGTAATCTGGCCCAACCAGTTCTGCTATGCCACCCAGGAACAGAGGAGTCTGAACATGAGTCCATCTCCAACCTGACCAACCAGCACTCCCCACTTGCCAAGCCTGTACCCACCAATTAGCTTTAAAAACTCCTATCCCCGAATGCCTGGGGAGACTGATTAGAGTAATAATAAAACTCCTGTGTCCCGCACAGCCAGCTCTGCGTGAATTACTCCTCTATTGCACTCCCCCATGTCTTGATAAATGGGCTCTGTCTAGGCAGCGGGCAAGGTGAACCCATTCAGCACTTACACCTTCGCCTCCCGGGCCCAAGCGATTCTCCCACCTCAGCCACTTGACTGGCTTGGGACCACAGGCGCCCACCACCACACCTGGCTAATTTTTGTATGTTTGGTAGAAACGGGATTTCACGATGTTAGCCAGGCTAGTCTCGAACTCCTGACCTCAGGTGATCCACCTGCCTTGGCTTCTCAAAGTGCTGGGATTATAGGCGTGAGCCACCGCGCCCAGCCTTGATTGATTGATTGAGGAGGAGTTTCACTCTTGTCGCCCGCGCTGGAGTGCAATGATGCAATCTCCGCTCAGTGCAACTTCTGCCTCCCAGGTTCAAGCAATTCTTTGGCCTCAGCCTCCCAAGTAGCTGGGATTACAGGCAGGCACCACCACAGCCGGCTAATTTTTTTGTATTTTTAGTAGAGACGGATTTTCTCCATGGTGGCCAGGCTGGTCTCAAACTCCTGACCTCAGGTGATCTGCCCACCTTGGCCTCCCAACGTGCTGTGAGGTGAGTCACCGCACCCCGCTAATTTTTTTGTACTTTTAGTAAAGACAGGGTTTCTCCATATTGCCCAGGCTGGTCTCGAACTCCTGGCCTCAAGTGACCCACCCACCTCAGCCTCTGAGTGCTAGGATCACAGGCATGAGCCACCATGCCCCTCTCTGTTTTAGGAGTTACCTAACTCCCCTAAGTTGGGCCTCTACCCCAATCCCATTCTTTCCCGGGGATCTGCCACTTACCCAGAGTCGTCCAATCAGGGCTGCAGAGTCAGTTTCCTTTTCTATTTCCTATGGGTCTGGGGTCCCCTGAGTATTGTCCCTTCAGGGTTCACCAGAAGGATGTTACAGGACCCCAGCACTTTCCCAAAGTTAGCCTTTGGGAAGGGTCTTCCACGCTATAGTCCCTTCTGCAGTTCCACAGAAATACGTTACAGGAAAGGGGTCCTGATCCAGACCCCAAGAGCGGGTTCTTGGATCTCATGCAACAAAGTATTCGTGGCGAGTCCATAGAGAAAAGTGAAAGCAAGTTTACCAGGAAAGTAAAGGAGTAAAAGAATGGCTACTCCGGCCGGGCGCGGTGGCTCAAGCCTGTAATCCCAGCACTTTGGGAGGCCGAGACGGGCAGATCACAAGGTCAGGAGATCGAGACCATCCTGGCTAACACGGCGAAACCCCGTCTCTACTAAAAACACAAAAAATTAGCCGGGCGAGGTGGCGGCGCCTGTGGTCCCAGCTACTCGGGAGGCTGAGGCAGGAGAATGGCGGGAACCCGGGAGGCGGAGCTTGCAGTGAGCTGAGATCTGGCCACTGCACTCCAGCCTGGGCGACAGAGCGAGACTCCGTCTCAAAAAAAAAAAAAAAGAATGGCTACTCCAGGGCGTGGTGGCAGGTGCCTGTAATCCCAGCTACTCGGGAGGCGGAGGCAGGAGAATTGCTTGAACCTGGGAGGCACGGGTTGCAGTGAGCCGAGATGGCACCACTGCACTTCAGCCTGGGCAACAAGAGTGAAACTCCGTCTCAAAAAAAAAAAGAAAGAAAGAATGGCTACTCCATAGACACAGCAGCCCCACCAGTGTCTTTGAAAAGCCCGAACCTTGGCGCCTTTGGGGAGACTGATGTGTGTAATGACTCGTCTCCTGAGTGGTGGGGCCCGCCTCAAGTCAATTAAAGTCTTTCTTTACTGCAATGCTGTGGTCTCAGGGAATAGATTTTGTCTGTGCAGCATGTGGGACGAAACCTTCCGGCAGCTACACTAACCCCTCACCATGAAGGCTTGACAAGGAGCGCCCCAAAGCAGCGGGACCCCCGAAGACCCCAGGCTCAGATCCAGCGCCTGGCAGCCCCGTCTCCTGGTGGGCCTGTAGGGGAGGCAGGAGGCCCTGTGCAGTGAGACTGAGCTGGATTTCTCTCAACTCTGGGAAGTTGAGGCCTGAAGCAAGTTTGTTTTTTGTTTTTTGTTTGGGACAAGGTCTTGTTCAAAAGACCACGCTGGAGTGCAGAGGCACCATCATAGCTCACTGCAGCCTTGACTTCTTGGGCTCCCGCCATCCTCCCACCTCAGCCTCTTAAGTAGCTGGGACTACAGGTGGGTGCCGTCATGCCTGGGTAATTTTTTTTTTTTTTTTTTTTAATTTGGAAAATAAGGCCGGGCATGGTGGCTCACGCTGGTAATCCCAGCACTTTGGGAGGCCGAGGTGGGCAGATCACCTGAGGTCAGGAGTTCGAGACCAGCCTGGCCAACATGGTGAAACCCCATCTCTACTAAAAACACAAAAATTCGCCGGGCGTGGTGGCACGCACCTGTAATCCCAGCTACTCGGGAGGCTGAGGTGGGAGAAGTGCTTGAACATGGGAGGTGGAGGTGTCAGTGAGCCAAGATTGCGCCACTACACTCCAGCCTGGGCAGCAGAGCAAGATGCTGTCTCGGGAAAAAGAAAATAAAACATGTCATTTCTGTGTGTGTGTGTGTGTGTGTGTGTGTGTGTGTGTTTTCATCTTTTTAAAATTTATTTTATTTATTTATTTTTTTTGAGATGGAGTCTCGCTGTTGTCACCCAGGCTGGAGTGCAATAGTGTGATCTCAGCTCACTGCAACCTCTGCCACCTGGGCTCAAGTGATTCTCCCACCTCAGCCTCCCGAGTAGCTGGGATTACTGGTGCCATCACACCCGGCTAATTTTTGAGTTTTTAATAGAGATGGAGTTTTGCCATGTTGGCCAGGCTGGTCTCGAACTCCTCACCTCAAGTGATCTGCCTGCCTCAGCCTCCCAAAGTGCTGGGATGACAGGTGCGAGCCACCGCACCCAGTCCATCTTTTTTTTTTTTTTAATTTTTGCAATATGTCTGTGTAACAGAAACGTGTCATTTCTTATGCCCAGAGTTTCAGAGAGGAATTCACACCCATTCCGACTGCGAGATTAGTTGGAAGCCTGGACGCACCTTCAGTGAACGGGAAGGAGGTGGGGTGCTTCTTCCTCTCAGGAAGGGGCTAGAGCTAGAAGGCCTGCTCCTGACTGCCAGTGCAGGTCACCCCTCCTGTCACCTGGGTGGCGGCAGGGACCTCGGCCCATCTGCTGCGCTGTGTGTGGCCGGGTGGTCCTGGACAAGCCCCTTCCCCTGAGCCGGAATCTGCTCGCCTCGCAGCACCGACTTCTGCGCCTGCTTCCCGGCAGAAAAAGCACCAGATCTGGGACCAGTTCTGTTCCCCCAGGAGCTCTTGGCATCAAGGCCGGGAAGGGGGGCTGGAGGTGTCCTGAGCTCAGCAACACCTGGGCGGCCCGGCCCCAGTCCGTGTTTGGGGCTGCTGTGTCAACAGAGGCACCTGTTTGCCCAGGTCCTCCTCCCCGGGCCCTGCCCCACCTGTTCTACCCTAGAACCCCACCTGGAATCATTGCCAAACCAGTCCCCTTGTAGGGACCTGGGAGCACCCACTGTTGTGGGAGGAGGGGGCTCAAGATGTGATTGGGGAGGACTGGTCAGCCTCATCGTGGTGTGCAGCCCGGGGGGCTTCCTGGAGGAGGTGGAAATCGAAGGGCCCTGCGGTTAGGCATGGAGCCTTTGGGTTAGGCTGGTGCAGCTGCCTGGTTGGCATGGTTTTGGGCAGTTGAGCACGAGCTGCCTGAGGACAGTGGAGTCGGGGGCAGGGCTGGGAGGCACAGGCAGGGGCTGAGGCTTCACTCGGGGGCGGGCCAGCCTCTGAGGGGCCAGGCCACCACGTTAATGGGAAGAGTGTGAAACGGGCGTCCCCCGCCCCACTGAACCCACTGTGAGGACTGGAAGACGCCACCCTGGTTCAACAGTGCCCCAAATTCACATCCCCTCAGAACGCAAGAACTTGACCTTGTCTGGAAACAGGGTCTTTGCCGACATCATTAGTTAAGACGAGGCACTTGTGGACCAGGGTGGGCCCTAAATCCAATGGCCAGAGCGCTTACAAGAAGGTGAGAAGAGGCCGGGCGTGGAGGCTCACACCTTTAATCCTCGGACTTTGGGAGGAGGAGGCAGGAGGGTTGCTTGAGCCCAGGATTTGAGACCAACCTGGGCAACACAGACCCCATCTCTACAAAAATTACAAGACACACATTGAGGAGGGGAGAGGACAGACAGAGACGCCCGCGGGGAGGCCAAGGCGATGACAGCGGTGGCAGTTGGAGTGAGGCGCCAACAGCCCAGACATGCTCAGGAACGTTGGCCACCACAGGGGAGGGAGACAGGAACGGAACGGATTCTCCCCGGAGTCCCCGGCAGGAGCGAGGCAATGCTGACGTCTTGGCTTTGGACCTGCGTCCTCTGGAACCCTGAGGAAACCCAGTATGTGGCGGTTGGTTGTATGGTTGTAGACACAAACACAGGTGTCCAGCCAGAGGGGCCCCCACTCCTGACAGCAGCCACTCCAGAGCCCTCCTGCATCTTTTTTTTTTTTTTTTTTCTGAAATGGAGTCTCGCTCTGCCACCCAGACTGGAGTGCAATGGCACTATCTCAGCTCATTGCAACCTCTGCCTCCCATGTTCAAGCGATTCTCTGCCTCAGCCTCCTGAGTAGCTGGGACTACAGGTGCCCGCCACCCTGCCCAGCTGATTTTTGTGTTTTTAGTAGAGATGGTCTCGATCTCCTGACCTCAGGTGATCCACCCTCCTCGGCCTCCCAAAGTGCTGGGATTACAGGCGTGAGCCACTGCGCACAGCCAGATTTTTGTATTTTTCGGTATAGACAGAGTCTTACTATGTTGCTTAGGCTGGTCTCAAACTCCTGGGCTCAGTGGGTCCTCCCACTGTGGAGGAGCTGGGACTCCAGGCGTGAGCGCACCGCCGGCTCCCATGCTGCCCATCTGTCCCCAGTGGCCTTTGGCTGGTGGACGGTGGCTCCCCCCGAATGCTGTGTGTTTGCTTGACCCCGGGTGGGAAAAGCCACAGCCGGATGTGCTGAGGCGCCTGTGTCCCCGGGGCCCTGCTCTCCTTGGCGCGTCCACGTGGAGCTGGCGCTGGCCCTGCCCGGGAAGCGGCTCTCATCCTCCCCCTCCCCCAGGGACGTAAACCAACACCTCAGCCTTCGTTTATCTCAAAGCACACAGAGACATTTCACAGGAGGCCTAATGTCCCGCTAATGGTCGGCGGAGGCTGCGGCCCTCGTGTGCCTAATGGCGGGTGAGAGCCTCTTGAGAGCTGGCATATTGGAGCTATTGATTTTCTCCAGGAAGATCAAGATGGGGTGCGTGGGCACAGCAGGCATGCTGCACTCAGAAGGGCAGCGCCTTCCTCCCGGGCCTGAGGCCCCACAGCAAGGGGAGGGAGCTGTGGGCTGGGAGCTCCGTCGGCCCGATGCTGCCCCCACCGAGAGGCACACTGGCCGCAGATGCTGGACATTGCTTGGGCCCAGCCCCACTGCCGGGCCTCCTGTGCTCCTCGGCCTGGCCCTGGCTGCCTGTCCTACCCCAGGCAGGAAACAGGCAGGCGGTGGTGTGGGACGTGTATTTCTCCACTGTCCCGGATGCCCCAGAGGCTGCCGCCCCACCCAGCCTCACCAGAAACCGCAGTCACCGGCACCTGCGGGCCTCCTGAGTCTCAGCACTCAGGGGTAGGGGACTAATTAGCTAGCTGCTAATTAATCCACCCTTCCCCCAGGGAGTCCCCATATCCCACCTTCGCCCCTCCGGCCACCCCTGCATTGCCCTTCGCTGCCCGCTTGGACCGGTGCAGTGGCACTGTCACCCCTGAGCCTCCGGCCAGCTCCCGGGGTGTCCGTGCCAGCCCCACAGTGCTCTGCCCCAGTGCTTCCTCCCAAATGCCTGTCTGCTCCGGTTTGTGCCCACTCTAGCATTTTCCATCCCAGACTGGGGTTTTCTCTGTGGTTTCTTGTCAGGCAGAGACGAGCATCCAGACGGCTCTTGGCAGGGTCACAGGCAGGCCCCCAGCGCCCAAGTCAGAGGACGGCGGGAAAACCCAGGGCCTCGGGGCGGGAGCAGCAGCAGGTCACCCCGCTGAGGCTTTCTCCCCAGGAGCGGGGGAAGCGCCAAGGTTCAGGCAGCCACGGCCCCCGCCCCGCCAGCATCCAGAGGCTCCCGCATCCCGGCTCCTGGCCGCTGCCTCCAGCTCCAAAGCCAGCAGCGTGGCCTCTTCCATCCTCTCAGCCTCCTGCCTCCCTCCGACAAGGATCCGCCAGGTGATCTCCCGTCTCAAGGTCGTTCGCTTAGCCACACCCGCGGTCCCTCAGCTGTGTCGGTGCTGGGGGTTCCGGCGCGGACGTCTTGGGGCCATCACAGGGCCAGTGTTTCCAGGCTGTCCGCTCTGCGGGAACCCCGTCTGCTTCCCAAGGCTTGCCCGTCGAGCCCCCACACCCACCTCCTTCATGAGGGGCTGGGTCTCATTTCCCCACCCTGTGTACAGGACAGCAAGGCTGGTAACCCAGCGAGCTGGGGACCACCTGCGCCCGAAGCCTGGGCTCGCCATTTCCCACCGCCCGCGCCCTTCAGGGCAGAACACAGGGGCCCTTCTGCGTCCTGCACTAAAGTTCCCTCGGGGTCCCTGCTGACGCCATCCCTGCTAAGACCAGCGAGGCGGAGGCTGCAGTGCCAGACCCCAGGCTGGACTGGCTCCCACCCTTCCCTCCGCAGACCCCGGCCATGCCACGGCATGCGGCAGAGGGCGCTGCAGTCACTGCCAGGAGCGGCAGAACCCCCACCCTCTGCAGGTCCGGCCCTGGGGTTCTGAGCAGACCAGGGCGGACGCACCCAGGGCCCCAGGCTGGAAGCTCCCCAGGTCGGTAGGGACAGGAGCTGTATCTGGTCAGAGATGGGAGTCTAGGGCCCTGAACCCTGGGCAGCCGCAGGTCCTCAGTGACGGCTGGATCAGAGGGGAGCTGGTGAGGCTGGCAAAGCATCCTCAGACCTTGGAGTCTCAGGGCAGCCCCCATGAAGCCAGGGACAGAGGCCCCTACATGGTTTGGATGCTCAGGGCTGAGTATGGCCAGATGCACCTCAGCTGGGGACGGGCTCACTGGGCTGTGGGGTCACCTGGCTGTGAGCTCACCAGGGCGTGGGCTCGGTTTCTGCCTGTGAAGGAGCAGTAAGGAGAAGCCGTAACTGGCAGCTGTGCCGATGCCGTCCCTGTCCCCACTCCCAGCAGCCTCTCCTGGGACCTGCAGGTGACCCCACCTCTCACCATGAGAACCATGTAGAGGCCGCTGGCCTGCCCTCTGCAGGATCTCACTCTTAAGCTTGAACTTTTCGTTTCCTGTCCCTTCCCTCGAAGCCAGGGGTCCTGACTGCAGCCCCCGGACACTGACTGGTTGCACTGGCTGCCTGAGGCCCTCTGGGATCTCCTGCCTTCTAGGTGCCTGAGAAATCTGGGCAGGTCAGCCAGAGGGCCCCAGGTACAGCAAAGGGCTGGGCCCGTGTCCAAATCCCTGTGTATTGGATGCCACTAGGTGAGAGGGGCTGGTCTACCACCTGATTGGGGGATGCCTGGAGCATAGGGGTGAGGACTAGGGTGGGGGGTGGCGTCCAGAACCGTCCTGGCCCCTGGAAGGTGAAGGCCAAGGAGCTGGGGGCTCGGGACAGGGAGTGTTGGGGCCAAGGCCAGGCTGGGGCTGCTGTCCCGTCCTCAGAGCCGGAGTCCCTGGGAAGGACACTGTGGAGTCCTCCCAACTTGGGCCACTGGGGGCTGCTCCGGGGAGCATAGTGCCAAGCAGGGGCACACCTGGCAAACGCCAAGGTCAGGGACAGTCACATGTGGGCGGTGCCTGTGCGGCCTGAGCCACGTCCCCACAATGCTATCCACCCTGAGTCTCCCAGTGGGACCTCATTTGGAAATGGGGGCCCTGCAGGTGTAACTGGTGAAGCTGAGGGCACAAAGGGTGGGCGTGGGCCCTAAATCCAGGAACGGGGTCCCCATAGGAGGGCAGAGGTAGAGCCTGGGGAGACACAACCACGAGGCAAGGAGCCACTCCTGGGGACCCTGGACCCGACCTCTGGCCTCCCGCCCTGTGCTCCAGGCCGCCGGGGTTGTGGTCATGGCCACAGCAGTCGCAGGAAGCTAACATGGCCCCACAGCGGACCAGCTGGGGCCACCCAGCAGGAGCCAGGGAGTCGGTGGGAACAGCAGAAGCCCTTGGGAACACTTCTGGGGGAGGCTTTCCTGGGAGCAGTAGGTGAGGGGAGGGTTCCCAGCCCCCCATTCCCACCCCAGGGGTGGCTGCAACTGAGGAAGGAGGGCCCCCGGGAAGAAGCCTGGGGAAGCAGGGGGTTCCTCCATTAACGATCAATTGCAAACACCTCTGAGCTCTGGGCAGGTGGACGGCGGCGGCGCAGAGGCGTCCCGGTAACCACTAGGCCAGTGGAGATGGTCACGGTTGTCCAGGAGGTCCCGATGGCCAGGGGAGCTGGGCAGGTGTCGGGCCCTGGCTGGGGGTCCCTGGGACCTCGCTCCCTTCCCCTCCCCCTTCCCCAGGGTCCTCCTGTGGCCGGGAGCACTGTTCACACCGCGGGCTGCGAAGGCAGGATGCCCTCTAGAGAGGCCTACTCCAGAACTCAAAATAGCATGAAATTTAATTTTCCGCCTATTTGACAAGGCTGGGTCCGGGCCCCAGTCAGCAGCAGAGATAAGGGTCCCGGGGCCCGGGGGCGAGCCAGCTGCGCCCGCACAAACACTCCACGGTCCCCGGGCAGGCTGCGTGCAGGTGAGGCCGGGGGGTGTGCTCCCCCCTCGGGGCCCTGGTTGCCGGGCGCTAAAGCAAACGGGCTCTATTTGCCCAGTCTGCGATGACAATGCTGTTGCCAAATATTTGCCAGCTCCTGGCGGCTGCAGAGCGTGGCTATAAATGCTCGTGTCCAGGTGGAGGGTGTGCCTGTGGATCGAGAGCTGTGGCCCCGGCCAGGTAGGAGCCAGGGCCTGGGGGAGGTGGGCGCTGCTGGGGACCACCACAGCACTGGGGACTTGGGGAGTCTGTGAGTCCTTCTGCCCAGGGCTCTGTGGGGACCACCCACCCCGGGAGAGTCCTGCTGGCCCAGGGCTGGGCCGGCATCCGGGCAGACGGCCATGGGAGGGCACCTGCGTCTGGGCTGTCCGTGAGCAGTCAGCCCCAAAGTCCAGCACTCAGGACACTGGACGTCTCCTGTGATGGGGACCCCAGCACTTGAGTGAGATCAGAACCACAGCTAGGCCGGCCAGGTCGGCCAGGTCGGGGGGCCTCGCAGCTCGCCTTCTGGACAGCCAGCGGGAGACATCCTGACCCCGAGGAACGCCTGTCTCAGTGCGGTGGATGCTCCCCGCAGCCCTTCCCGCTCCCACAGCCTCCCCCTCCCTGCAGCTGACTCTGGCCGCAGGCTCTGGACAAGATGGGTTCAGGCTACCTGGCCCCAGGGACACCCATGAGGAGGGGTTGGGTAGCCCTTGTCTGTGTGGTGGGCTCTACCTGGCGGCTAGCCCAGAAGAGAGCTGCACCCACCCCACAGTCCCCGCCCAGACACCCTCCTGCCAGGCCCCTGATCCAGATACCTCCCTTGAGTCATCCTGGCCAAGTGCAGTGGCCCCTGGAGCCCACCCCTCCAGGGACCTCCCACCCCTCCAGGGACCTCCCACCCCAGCCGCCTTCACCATCACAGAGGCACCCCAGTTAGGGCCAGCGGGGTGCTGCCTCCCGCTCCCTTGGGACTGTGACGGCCCGGAAGAACCCCGCAGGGGCTGCGGCTCTGGGCTCAGTCACGGCTGACGCCTCCACTTTGATCAAGAGCCATGGTTCTGATTCAAAGCAGCCTGACCTGGGGCCCAGCTCTGGCTCAGCAGCCCCAGCCCCCTGCCCTGGCCTGCGGGGGTGCCTGCCCACCTACCTGTCTTCTCCAAGCCCCGTCCCCAGGGACTGCCCTCTCCCACCCAGCATCCTCCCCTCCCAAGTGACCACAATTCTAGTGTCCCTACAATGTCCCTGTGTCCCCAACTGCCCCCCATGACAGGACCCCACTGCTCCCACCCACTGACCATCCTGGGCCAGCCGTCCAGCAGGTCTCAGCCCCTGGCCAGCCATTCCCCTCATGCCACGGCCATGCGGCCACAGTACCCACCCTGTCTCTCTCCACGCCTCACTCTGGTGGCAATCCGTGCCCTCGGCAAGCACAACTGGGAGCCCAGGAGCTGAGGAACGTCTCTGGGGGAGGCCACAGATGGGTGGGATCCGAGTGCAGCAATCGAGGGTGGTGGGGGCATGGCCAGGCCTGACAGGGAACCTGCTCCTCTGCCTCCCTCCCTAGCCGGCACCTGCTGCCCCGGAGGCCCCAGAAGCGTGGGACGTGCGGAGATGGCCGCCGGTGTGATCCGGACCCTGTGCGACTTCCAGCTGCCCCTGCTGCGCCACCACCCCTTCCTGCCCTCAGATCCAGAGCCCCCGGAGACTTCGGAGGAGGAAGAGGAGGAGGAGGAGGAGGGGGAGGAGGGGGAGGGGGAGGAGGGGGAGGAGGGGGAGGAGGAGGGCGAGGGGCTGGAGGGCTGCAGCCAGATCCTCCCGAACTCAGGCCGGGCAGAGGCCGCGGAGGAGGCAGCCCCTCAGGGTCCCAGCAGCCCCGAGATGCCGCTGCAGCTGCTACGCTTCTCAGAGCTCATCAGCGACGACATCCAGCGGTACTTTGGCCGCAAGGACAAGGCGCAGGACCCAGATGCCTGCGACGTGTACGCCGACAGCCGCCCAGCCGGCAGCACTGCCCGGGAGCTCTACCACGCGGACCTGGTGCGTCTGGCCCGCGGCGGGTCCCTGGAGGACGAGCACACCCCGGAGCCCGGGGTCTCCCAAGGGCAGGTGCGCAGGCCGGGCCTCAGCGGGGACAGGACGCAGCCCCTGGGACCCCTGGCCGAGCTCTTTGACTACGGGCTGCAGCAGTACTGGGGGTCCAGGGCGGCGGCCAGCTGGAGCCTGAGGCTGGAGCGGAAGTACGGCCACATCACCCCCATGGCCCAGAGGAAGCTGCCCCCGTCCTTCTGGAAGGAGCCGACCCCTAGCCCCCTGGGCCTGCTGCACCCTGGCACGCCCGACTTCAGCGACCTGCTGGCCAGCTGGTCAGCCGAGGCCTGTCCTGAGCTGCCCGGCAGGGGAACCCCAGCCCTGGAAGGGGCACAGCCAGCCGAGGCCTAGCGAGGCACTGGGGTCGGAGTCAGCTGGTGGCAGCGGGGCCGCCCCTGAGGCACTGGACTCTCCTCCCATCCTCCTGGGAAGAGCCTCCTCCGTCCCTCCTTGGAGAGGCAGGAAGAGGGGCCCACTGCCCGACCGAGACAGCAGACAAGGGCTGTCTCCTCCACAGATGCTGGAAGGTTCTCCCACTGCAGGGTGCTGGGCTGGAGTGGCTCTGAGGCAGAGCCAGAGAGCCCCAGGCCAGGGAGCGTCCCCGGGTCCTCCTCACGACCCGGGCAGGGCGGCTCACTGGGGCTCCTGGCGGGGGCAGGCCTAGGTGCTTCTGGGCAGGCCCCAGCCCAGCCCCTTCCACCCCGGGGGGCTCTGGCAGCCCTCGGGGGCCTGGCAGGGAAGGAGAGGGGCTGCTGAAGTGCTAGGAAAAGCAACAGCCTGAAGCCAGGCTGGGCTTGGGCAGGACAGGGAGAGTTGTGGGGCTCAAGAGACTGGCTCCCTCCAGCCTTGGGCACCCCCGCTGCCCGGGGCCTCGCCACCCCTCTCACCCCCCAGGCCCTGGGGAGGCTGTTCACTGGCACGCATCGGGGAACCTCAGCTCTAATGAGTACAAGGCTGGTTCGTTTATTTCTGGATAAAGAGCGAGGGTGTGAGCTGTTGCACCTGCTCCTGGCTGTGGGGCTTCTCTGGGACCCCTCCTGGCCTCCGCGGGGCCCTGAGCTTTATGAGGGACGCCTTCCACCGCAGCCACCTGTCCGGAGATGCGGCACGTGGCCCCTGCACCCCTGCCCCACCCCCCACAGCCCACCTGCTGCCCGCGGGCCCCCAGCCCCAAACCCCGACCCTTTGGACCCAAAGGCCCAGGAGGCTGCGCCGGGATCCCTGCTGCCCACCTCACCGCCTGGTACACGCCCCAGCAGTTCACGGGTACCACCTCGTTTGGCGCCGTGTCCTTGATGAAGACTTGCAGCCTTGCCAGGGATGGGAGCAGCTTCCGGCTGCCCAGCGGCATCTGCGGGCTCTCCTGACTGCGCAGCCGCAGCACGCTCTCCCGAAGGGCGGCCATCTCCTGTGTGCGCTGTGGGACGGGGATGCCCGTGTCACCCAGGAGCCAGACCTCTGGGCAGGGGATGGCAAACGGGGTTTATCTCCCACCGGGAGCCTGGAAGTCATTTATCTTCAGGGAAACTATGCCCATCGCCAGACACTTGGACAGATGGACACTGGCGCCTGCAGCAGGGCAGGCGGGGAGGTGGCAGGGCCGGGGGAGTGGGTGGGAGCTGGGCGGTGCCGGCCGGGCAGGGCCTCTTCTCACCAGCCGGGCCTCAGTGTTGAACCTGAGGTTCTGGATGGTCTTGCTGGCCTGGACGCAGTTTTCCAGCTTCATTATTTGGTTCTGAAACTAAACACGGCCCCAATTAAGCCACAGACAGGGCCAGTCTGCTGACATCCTGCTGTCCCCACGGGTGCCCCCATATCCGCTTACAGCTTGGGCAGGGGCCACCCGCTGAGACGCTGGTCCTCGCCCCCCACCCCCACAGGGCCTGGGACAAGCTCCGCTGAGGAAGGGGCAGCCTGAGAGTGGCCCTGCGGGGGCCTGGCCAGGGCTCAGGGTTGCTTCAGCCCTCGTGGCTGCACACGGACGCCCCAGTGTGGGGGCTCCAGGCAAAGTGCCTCCGCTTAGAACTTCCAGAGGCTGAGACAAGCTGGGGTGGCCCAAGGCAACTGGGTTTGTTTTTTGTTTTTGAGAGAGTTTCGCTCTCGTCACCCAGGCTGGAGTGCAATGGTGCGATCTCGGCTCACCGCAACCTCCACCTTCTGGGTTCGAGCGATTCTCCTGCCTCAGTCTCCCAAGTAGCTGGGACTACAGGCGCCGCCACCACGCCCGGCTAGTTTTTGTGTTTTTAGTAGAGACGGGGTTTCTCTGTGTTGGTCAGGCTGGTCTCAAACTCCCGACCTCAGGTGATCCGCCCGCCTCGGCCTCCCGAAGCGCTGGGGTTATGGGTATAAGCCACCGACCGCGCCTGGCCTCTCACAGGTGGTTTTCTGAGCGTCTCCTGCCGGCTGGAAAACGCCCCCTAGGCCGGGGGTCCTGCCTCTCTGCACGGCTGCCCCGTCTGAACCCAACGGCTCCCCCTCTCTCCCAGCTGGGTGCGGGCAGACCCAGGACTACCGTGGCCAGCTTGCCCTGCATCTCCGCGATCTTCCGCCCAGGGCTGTCTTCCTTCAGCAGCTGCACGGACGACAGCAGCGTGGCCAGCTCCTGCCGCAGGGCCCCAACCTCGAACTCCCTGCGGGCACCAGAGGCTGGGGCTGGCTGTGGGGTGTGCTCGGGGGTAGGGCCAGGACCGGGGACACAGGCTACTCCCACAGCCACCACAGGGTTAAGGAGGCTCGAGGGGGCTCAGCTCTGTCACCCCTCCAGGAGGGAAGGTGGTAGAGGGAGAGTTCTCAGAGGCTGCCCCAGGGTGGCAGGGTGAGCTCAGTGCTGGGCCAGGCCCAGGCTCAGGGGGAACGGATCTGTCATGACACCAGGGAGCTTGTGGAGAGCAGCGTGGGGACTGGCCCCGCCCAGTGATGGTCAGCAGAGCCCCTGCCCCTCTCCCAGGGCCCCGGAGGCTATACCTGGCCTTGCCTTCGGCGGAAATCCTGAGGTCCGAATCACTCTTGTGGAGCAGGCACTTGTCCGAGACGCCCTCTATCTGAGCACAGAGCCGGGAGCGGGCACAGTCTAGGACCAGCCTTGGCCTCGGCGCCCACACAGCGAGAGGGAGGAGGCGAGAGGACGGGCGCGGTGGGGGAGGGTCCCGCGCCAAAGTACACCGAGTCTGGCTGTGCCTTCACCCACCTGCTGGGGGAGGCCATCCACCTTCTCCCGCACCCCCCGCAGGTGCGCGACGACCTCCTTCTGCCACCTGGCCAGGTCCTCCAGAGACTTCCTCTCTGCACCTTCCCATTCGGTCTTTGCCTGGGATACAGATGCCCAGTGAGGGACAGAGCCCAGAGAGGGAGGACAGACGGATGGATGGACAGACATGGGGAGCTCTGGGGGCAGGCGGCCCTCACCCCCACTTCTGACTCTGAGACATTTGTGCACAGGCCTGCAGGCAGCCGGGGTGGCCTGGCCAAGCACGCTCTGGAGACACACATGCCAGGCAGGGCCTGGGCAGCCGAGGGCCCGTGGGGGCTGTTCCAACCACACAGGTGCCCGAGGGAGGCAGGGCAGGCCCCAGTGGGATCCAGCCCCGGGACGCAGGGTGTCGCCCACTGGCAGCAGCACGCATGCGTCGGGATGAGCGGGAACCCGGGGGCGGTGTCCACGCGATGCACATTACGTGGTGGTGGGAGGGCGAAGCTCTGTGCACGAGGGCCCGAGGAGCGGGAAACGGGATGCCCGCGGGTGTTACCGCCGCAGCGGCCGCGCGGTGCATGGTGACGTTTCCTGGAAACGTCCAGAACAGGCACCCCCGAGACAGGCAGGGACCCGGCAGTCGCCAGGGGAAGTGGGGATGGGAATGACGGCGGACGGACAGTGCTGGGGTTCTTTCTGGCGGAGGAATGCTCTGAAACTGTGAATGGACACACGGAACTCACGGAACCGTACGCATTCGCGGGTGAACCGTGTGGGGAGTGAGTCCGTTTCAACAGAGCTGTTACAAAGTGAACAAGAGCAGGAGGGGTGGAGGCCGCCTGTCTGCCCCTCTGTGGCTGCCCGCATGGCTGGGCCGTGGGCCGAGGCTGCTCAGCGGCCGTCCTGCCCCACACGGGAATCTCTGGGACTCGGGGTCTCCCGGGCCCGAGGGACAGTCGCTGGGTGATGGGAGGCTTGGGACTGGCCTGTCCAGCCTCTCCCCTGGGGACCGTGGTGGGCTGAGAGCCGGTGGGGTGGGGACTCCCCATAGCCCTGCCTGCCCTCTGCTGCCTGGCGCACCTCAGACAGCCTGAGGCCCAGCATCTGCTCCTGCAGATCCAGCCGGCTGCTCAGAGCCGGGAGGCGGCCACTCAGCTCCTTTAACTGCCCGGCCAGCTGCGCCACCGATGCCTCCAGAGCCCGGTTTTTCTCTCGGAGCTGAAGGGGGACAGGTGGGTGTGGGGAGGCCTGGGTGAGCGCCCATCCTGTGTGCATGGGGGACCCCGTTGGGGACATGTTGCGCTACCCCCTCACCAGCACCAGCTCGCCATGCATCTCCTGCCGGGCCAGCTCGCGGGCCAGCTGTGCGGCCTCCAGGTTCTCCTGCACATAGGCAGCCAGCTCCCCGGCCCGGCTCTCCTCCAGGCGCCCCTTGGCATCCCTAGGGGTTGGGGGACACATAGATGCCCTCAGCAGAGCCTGCCCACCCCTCAGTCCTGGGCTAGGGAGGGAAGCTTGGTTGCAGGCTCCAGAACCTCCCAGGAGACCCTGGGATCGGAAGATGGGGTGCGGTCACAGTGCCACCACGACAGGGGTTCACTCCCCATGGCCACAGCCGAATGCCCCAGGGAGAGCAGGCTAGGTGAGGGACGGGAGGCCCCACGGGAGCACGGGAGGGAGGAGGAGCCGCACTGTCCGGCTGCAGTCCTCGGGGTCAAGCACTCTGCTGGGGGGAGGCAAGGTCATTCCCTGCTGAGTCGGCCACCGCGGCCCCCTCCTGAGTGGGACTTGGGGGTCTCCCCACCTGACAGCACCTGAGGCCCCAGGACACCCACCAGGCCTTCGCCTCAGCCAGCAGGACGCGGTTCAGCGATGCCTGGTTCTGCTGCACGAACTTGGTCAGCTGGGCCACGGCTGCATCCAGGCCCTGGCACTGCTCCAGGAGGTGGCTCTCCTGCCAAGGGGTGGAGGCCGCCCTGAGACCCACACCCCAGTCCCGGCCCCACCTGTCCGCCGCCCGGCCGGCCCCACCTCATGCTGCCCCTGCAGGGCCCGCAGGCGCTCCTCCATCAGCCCCCGAAGCTTCTCCCACCGGCTCTCCAGCTCGCCCCGCAGGCTGCCCTCCAGCCTCAGCCGCGAGCTCTCCGAGGCCTTCATTCTCTGTGGCGAGACCCCACAGTCAGCCGCAGGTCTGCGTCTGGAAAGGGGCGGGGCAGGCCGGCCGCGGGCAGGCTCCCACCTTCTCCAGGGCCAGGAAGCTCTTCTGCAGGAAGCCGCACAGCTTGGCCTCCCTCTTCAGGAAGCGCAGGCTCACCTCTTCGCCGAGCTTGGTCACCTGGGCCTGGGGCGGGGGCACGTTGTCCCGTGTGCAGCCTCTGCTGGACACGCAGCCCGTCCCCCTCCTGCCTGTGGTCTCCATCGGAGTTGGGGTCCCCTGCTGTCCCCGAGCCCAGCAGAGCCAGGCCCGCCACACCCTCAGCCAGGAGAAAGCCAGGGCGGGCAGCACCACTCTGTACCCAGACGACCGACCAGGCTTGGGTTCGTGAAGCACTGGAAGGCCACGCTCACGTGGGGACCACACACACTTGGCACCCACCACCGATGCCGCCCAGGGAAGGCCCCCCAGCCACCACCAGGCCCCGACAGGGAAGCAGGGATGTCACACGGGTGTCCCCATGCACGGGGAGCCAGGCAAGCTGGGCAGAGCCTCGGGGCCTTGTCTCCACCCCAACAGCTGCTTTCCTGCTGCACTGAGGGTCTGAAGGCGAGGGGAGAGGGGAGGTGCAGCCGACCCAGTCCCTGCGTCTCATACACCCAAAGGGCAGGCAGGCGGCACAGGCCTTCGTCAGCCACGGAGAGGCGCCTCCCGGGAAGCTTCCTCTCTGGTCGAGCCCCTGCTGGCCTCCTGCCCCCCGGAAGCCACCTTAGAGTAGATATTTTTCTGTAAAAAGCCAGATGGTACAAGTTCCACCCTCGTGGGATCTCTGTTGTAACCCTCTCAGCACGGCGGTTACAGCCCCCACAGGAGACACTGACAACATGTAAAAAATGTTCCTGTGTGCCAATAAAACTTTATTTACAAAAACAAGCAGTGGCTGGCACAATGACTCACACCTGTAATCCCAGCACTTTGGGAGGCCTACGTGGGTGGATCACCTGAGGTCAGGAGTTCAAGACCAGCCTGGCCAACATGGTGAAACCCTGTATCTACTAAAACTACAAAAATTAGCCAGACATAGATAGCTGTCTGTAATCCCAGCTACTCTGGAGGCTGAGGCAGGAGAATCACTTGAACCTGGGAGATGGAGGTTGCAGTGAGCTGAGATCAGGCCACTGTACTCCAACCTGGGCGACAGAGCGAGACTGTCCGGGAAAAAAAAAAAATTAAAAAAAAGGCCAGGCGCGGTGGCTCACGTCTGAAATCCCAACACTTTGGGAGGCTGAGGCAAGCAGATCATGAGGTCAGGAGATCGAGACCATCCTGGCTAACATGGGGAAACCCTGTCTCTACTAAAAATATAAAAAAATTAGCCGGGCATGGTGGTGGGCACCTGTAGTCCCAGCTACTCGGGAGGCTGAGGCAGGAGAATGGCATGAACCCAGGAGGTGGAGCTTACAGTAAGCTGAGACAGCGCCACTGCACTCCAGCCTGGGCGGCAGAGCGAGACTCCGTCTCAAAAAAGAAAAAGAAAAGAAAAGAAAACTTTTTGGGAGGCTGAGGCAGGAGGATCACTTGAGCCTAGGAGTTTGAGACCATCCTGGGCAACACAGTGAGACCTCGTCTCTACAAAACATCAAAAAATTAGCCAGGCAGGCCGGGCGCCGTGGTTCACGCCTGTAATCCCAGCACTTTGGGAGGCCGAGGCGAGCAGATCACGAAGTCAGGAGCTCGAGACCATCCTGGCTAACACGGTGAAAACCCGTCTCTACTAAAAATACAAAAAATTAACCAGGTGTGGTGTCAGGCACCTGTAGTCCCAGCTACTTGGGAGGCTGAGGCAGGAGAATGGCGTGATCCTGGAAGGTGGAGCTTGCAGTGAGCCGAGATCGCGCCACTGCACTCCAGCCTAGGCGACAGAGCGAGACTCCGTCTCAAAAGAAAAAAAAAAAATTAGCTGGGTATGGTGGCATGCACCGCAGTCCTAGCAACTTGGAAGGCTGAGGCAGGAGGGTCACTTGAACCTGGGGGGCTGAGGCTGCAGTGAGCTGTGATCGTAGCACTGCACTCCAGCCTGAGCAACCAGGCAATACCCCGTCTCAAAACCAGAAACGAGGGTCGGCCTGACTCTGGACCTCTGCCTCTGGCCCTAGAGAACACTCAGACACCCAGGCTCAGGGAAAGGCAGACGCCCTCGTGAGCGGCAGCTCCCCCACACCTGGCACCTTGGGAATCCTCAGCCCAGCACCTCTGCCTGCCCCACACACCCACTCAATAACTTCCCAAAGGGCAGTGAGAGGGAGGCTGCCAGCTCCAGGTAGCAGAGCTATGTGGGCGACTGCTGGGGCGTCCCGGCAGTCCTGGCCCTGCACCCAGAGTACTGCCTGATGCGCACGGGAGCTGGCTGCAGTCCCCGGTCTCTATTTGTGGAGCTCAGACCTGAGTTGCTGAAATGTGCGGCTGCCCGGTCCCCTCCCCACCCGTAGCGGAGGCCCCTGCTGAGGCCACAGCGGGAGGAGGAGCCGCTCCGGCCCCATGGTTGGGACCCCGGGTTCTAGGAACTCGTGTCAAGGAACGCGAACTCCGCTTTGCGTGCAGGGAAAGGTGGAGCCTGAAAGTGGCCGTGGAAGGGGCTTCAGGGCTGCGGGCGATCTGTTGATCCAGGCGGGCGCCGGCTGTGTGGGGAGGGGTGTAGGCGGCAGGACACAAGCAGCTTCCTGGGATGAAGGACAGCCAGATGCGCAGCTGCCGGCCCCACGTGGTGACTCAGCTTTTTATTTTTTGAGATGGGGTCTTGCTGTGTTGCCCAGGCTGGTCTTGACTTCCCAGGCACAAGTGACCCTCCTGCCTCGGCCTGCCAAAGTGCTGGGATTACAGGCGTGTGCCACTGCACATGGCCTGAGCTTTTGTTTTTTTGTTTTGTTTTGTTTTTTGAAATGGAGTCTCGCTCTGTCACCAGGCTGGAATGCAGTGGTGTGATCTCAGCTTACTGCAACCTCCTCCTCCTGGGTTCAAGCGATCCTCCTGCCTCAGCCTTCCCGAGTAGCTGGGACTACAGGCGCCCGCCAGCACGCCCGGCTAATTTTTTATATTTTTAGTAGAGATGGTGTTTTGCCACGTTGGCCAGGCTGGTCCTTGAACTCTCGACCTTGTGATCTGCCTGTCTTGGCCTCCCAAAGTGCTGGGATTACAGGCGTGAGCCACTGCACCCGACTGGCCTGAGCTTTTGAAATGGGGCACGTATGGCTGAGGAACTGAGTTTTAAATCGTCTACAGCTGTAGCTGATTTCAATGGACACGGCCGTGATGGTTGGGGTGTCCTCCTCGGCCCTCTGGGCGGCCCCCACCGAAGGCTGGGCCTGGTGGTACCTGCATCCTGGCCACCTCCAGGTCCACCCTCCGGCTGCTGTCCTCCTGGTTCTTCTGCAGGGCGCCGCAGGCCACCTCCCGGCCCTGCTCCTCCTGCTGCAGCAAGTCGGTCAGCTTGGCCAGCCTAGAGAAACCGGCTGCAGTCACACCAGCCCAGCTGGCCGGAGGACCCAGCAGGGTGAGGCTGACCCACAGGCTGGCCAGGCAGGAGGTGTACGACCCCCACCCCCTGCCCCCAGGAAAACAGAGGAACGAGAAACACAGCACTGGTGGTGGGGAAGGGCTGCTGTGATTCTCTTCCTCACGGAGGGTCCGCAGCGGGCCCAGGCTCCCAGCACACTCGGCACTGAGGGTGGGTGCCCCGCTGGGTCACAAGGACACACAGCAGGGAGACCCGTGTCTTGGCTCGGCCAGGGACTCTCAAACGACCCCAGGCAAGCTCCAGAGCAGCCGCGGGCGGTGGGCGCCCACCTGAGGCCGGCCTCCTGCTCGGCGCCCCTTCTCTCTGCCTCCTGCTGCGCCTGCCTCCTCCTGAGCTGAGTCAAGGCTTCCCGGACCTCCACCAGCCTGGGACACAACAAGCCACTCCCGAGAGGCCCAGGGGCTGAGCAGCCTCTGGGGACTGTGGGTCTGGCCAAGGGGCCCCTGCGGCCACCTCCCACGGCTTTCCTGGGCCTCTGAGGGCCGCCCAGGCACGTACAAACCCGGCCCTTTCTAGCTGGACCTGGATGTGTATCCCTTACTCCAGCGACACCCGCGGGAGATGTGGATCCCCCAACGCACCTGCCACTGCTTTCCCCCCGTCGCCCCCCCGCCCCGGGCCTGTCCCCTGCGTGTGTGGGAGGTACCTTTTGTCCAGGGCCTGCATCTGGTTCTGGAGACCAGAGAACTGCGAGGAGGAAGAGGAGGCTGTGGGCTGGACCTAGGCCCGGGTCTGGCACCTGCCCCTGGAGTCCACCCAGCTCTGGCACCACTGGCCCCTGGGAGCTCTGGGCCTGGACAGCAGGGGTGAGCTGGGCTCCAGGCCCAGAAGCAGCTGCCCCCAACACCCAGGAAAGGGGCAGCTCGACCTGCGGGTGAGGGAGCCGCTCACCTCCGGCACCTCCTTCTCAGGGGCCTGGGCTGCCGGCCGCACCTCCTGCTGCAGCTGCCTCAGCTCTGAGCCCTGTAGCTGCACGCGGGCCCGCACCTGGAGCAGCTCCCGCAGCAGGCTCCGTGTGGTGCGCTCACAGCGCTGCTTGTGCTCCCGCAGGCACGCCACCTCGGCCTGCAGCTCCACCACCCTGGCCAGGGCGAGAGTGGGCGAGTCTGGCGGTGACCGCCGTGGAGACAGAGGCTGAGGCGGCGGCGGTGTGGTCCTCCCGCCCCAGCGTCCCCCGCAGGGCTCACCACTGCTCCAGCTGGTTCCAGCGTTTGGCGGTGTCCTGCTCAGGGACAGAGGCCGTGGATGGCGGGTGGCTGGACTCACACCTCTCCGAGAGCTCCTCCAGGCTCAAGGTCTCGGGGCTGGTCAGGTCTCCTGCCAGGAGGAGCCCCAGGTCTTCCAGGGTGATGGCGCTCAGCTGGGAAGGGCCCGACGCCCCTGAGGGGCCAATGTCGGCCGGCTCTGCAAGGAGGCGTCTTGGGAGTTCGCCCCTTGGGGTCCAGCTCCCACTGGAGCTTACGGGAACGGGGCCCCAAACCCCTGCAGGACCCTTGCCCACCACCCAGAGCTCAACACGTCTCCCTGAGTCACACAGGATCCAGAGGGGCTTGGCTCAGACAAGTCCAGGGCCCTGCCTGAAGACACACAGCACTGGGCGGCAGAAACACGCAGCACCCCACCTGGCCAGCTTGTGGGAGCCCGGGGTCAGAAGCAGAGCGGTCCCCACCCTCACACCTGTGGCAGGCCCCTCCCCGGGCCGGCTCCTCCACTCCGCCCTCAGCTCCGGCTCACCTGACATGGCTGCTGGGCTGCACCGGCCACTCTGCCCGCGGCTGTGGCCTGGGCCTGGGGCCTCTGAGGTTGCCCAGAGCTGGGCACAGGCTGGGGGGGTCAGGGGCCAGAGGAAGTCCCGTGAGAGCTCTGGGCCTTGAGGGATGAGCTGCTGCCGTCGTCTGGCTGCCTTCCCGGGGACCGTGGTTCACAGAGGGTCAGATAATACATTGGCACCAAAAAGGACGGTGCTGCACCACAGCTCTCCTCAGGGGAGCCCCTAAAAGACAGCACTAAAGGAAAATTCTGCCAGTGAGTGGAGTTGAGAATAGTGTATTTATTTGTTCATTCACTCTGGATGGAGGGATAAATGGGCTGAGATTTCACTTTCAGTGTTGAGTGCTTTGTCTGGTTAATCAGGGCCCTGGGGCCGGGTGCGGGGGATCACTTCAGGTCAGGAGGGCAGAACCAGCCTGGCCAACTTGGTGAAACCCGTCTCTACTAAAAAAATGCAAAATTAGCCGGGCGTGGTGGCTCACGCCTGTAGTCCCAGCTACTCAGGAGGCCTGAGGCAGTAGGATCGCTTGAACCCGGAGGCAGAGGTTGCAGTGAGCTGAGATTGCCCCACTGCACTCCAGCCTGGGTGACAGAGTGAGACCCTGTCTCAAAAAAAAAAAAAAAAAAATTAGCTGAGTTGGCTGGACATGGTGGCTCATGCCTGTAATCCCAGGACTTTGGGAGGCCAAGGTGGGCGGATCACCTGAGGTCAGAAGTTTGAAATTAGCCTGGCCAACATGGCAAAATTTCGCCTCTACTAAAAATATAAAAATTAGCTGGGCATGGTGGCGAGTGCCTGTAATCCCAGCTACTCCAGAGGCTGAGGCTGGAGAATCTCTTGAGCCCAGGAGGCAGAGATTGCAGTGAGCCGAGATCGTACCACTGCTCTACAGCCTGGGCGACAAGTGTGAAACTTCGTTTCAAAATAAATAAATAAATAAATAAAATAAAATTAGCTGAGTGTGGTGGCCTGAGCAGGTGGTCCTAGCTACTCAGGAGGATTGCTTGAGCCCAGGAGGTTGAGGCTGCAGTGAGCCCTGTTTTTACCACTGCACTCCAGCCTAGGTGACAGAGAGTGTTTGTCTTTAAAAAAAAAAAAAGTCATCGTAGTATCCCACACAGTGTTGCTCAGAACAGGGACTCTTTTTATGGCAACGAAAGTACAACAGAGAGCATGGCCATAAAATCCACTGGTCTTTTCACATTCCCCGTCATCTAAAGCTATTGCTAACAGAATTGGAGTGGCCTATTAAAGGTTCACCATAGCCATCAGGTTGGAGATCATCCCCTGTGGGTTTCTGGTACTGTCCTCCATGATATATTTATGTGCTGAACTAATGCTGATATGTATTCAAAATGGTTAGAATACACGAGTCTGGGAATAAATGGTAAAAGTAGGATTTGCTATACTCACTTGGGAAACAGAAAGCTTAAATTTAAAGCTATAACTTCCATCTTGGTCTCTTTGGACTTCTTTTTTTTTTTTTCCATTTATTTATTTATTTAGAGATGGAGTCTCGCTCTGTTGCCCAGGCTAGAGTGCAATGGCACTATCTTGGCTCACTGCAGCGTCCGCTTCCCAGGTTCAAGTGATTCTCCTGCCTACTTTAGCCTCCTGAGTGGCTGGGATTACAGGCACCCACCACCATGCCCGGCTAAATTTTTGTATTTTTAGTAGAGACAGGGTTTCATCAGGTTTTGGCCAGGCTGGTCTTGAACTTCTGACCTCAGTTGATCCGCCTGCCTTGGCCTCCCAAAGTGCTGGGATTACAAGTGTGACCCACCGGGCCTGTCTGCAACAACTGTCTTGGGCAATTGGACAGAAAATGAATAGACTCCCTTAGGTCAATTAGATGTGTCAAAGGTGACAGAGTCCTATAGTTATAGAACAAGATGACCTGAGATGGGGCTCTGGGAGTGGAAGATGCTTGCTCCAATACTGGGAATACGAAGTAAAGCAACTTGGTCTGATCTGAGCTGTACCAAATAAGAATAAGCCTGGGGTTTCACACTGATGGCAAAAATTGCCAGATCAGTCATTCAGATGTATTTGAGTAGGCTAGTAGTTCTTTTTGTAATCTCCTCTGTACTATTATTAAATGAGATCCATAGATAATACAGTCAAACTAACTACACACACACACACATACACACACACACATATATATACATTTTTTTTTTTTGAGACGGAGTCTCGCTCTGTCACCCAGGCTGGAGTGCAGTGGCGCGATCTCCACTCACTGCAAGCTCTGCTGCCTCCCGGGTTCACACCATTCTCCTGCCTCAGCCTCCCTAGAAGCTGGGACTACAGGCACCCGCCACCACGCCCGGCTAATTTTTTTGTATTTTTAGTAGAGACAGGGTTTCACCGTGTTTGCCAGGATGGTCTCGATCTCCTGACCTCGCGATCCTCCCGCCTCGGCCTCCCAAAGTGCTGGGGTTACAGGCGTGAGCCACCGCGCCCGGCCTACACACATATATTTAAGAAAATCAATATTGTGCGCTAACTGTAATACAAAGAAGACATAAAAAGGTTATTTATAATAACATATTTCAATACATAATTGCACAGTGGCTCACGCCTGTAATCCCAGCACTTTGGAAGGTCAAGGCAAGCAGATCACTCGAGCTCAGGAGTTCAAGACCAGCCTGGGTAACATGGCGAAACACCATCTCTGCAAAAAAATACAAAAATTCTCCAGGTGTGGTGGCATGCACCTGTAGTCCCAGCAACACAGGAAGCTGACATGGGAGGATGGCTTGAGCCCAGGAGGCAGAGGTTGCAGTAAGCCGAGATTGTGCCACTGCACTCCAGCCTAGGGTACAGAGCGAGACTCTGTCTCAAAAAATAAATAAATAAATAAATAAAGCAGTAGTCAGTTGCTAGCAACTATACATAGCAAAATCATGACTGTTACAGCTGCAGATTCTGATTGATACATGCATGTTGTGCAGGTGACTCAAATACTACCAACACCATTGCCATCAATAATGTAATTTTCTGAAATGGTATAACCAACCCCTAGCACAGTGTCTGGTACTCAGTTAAAATGCAGTGGGTTTTTTTTTTTTTTAAATGAAAAAAATCTGAAAGCCAATGAGAACTATAAAATATTTTAAAAAGAGATGTATCTGGATCAGTCTTTAGGAAGATGTAAAACTCTCAAAAAAGGATGAGCTGCAGGGTCTGGGTTATTTTCATCTTTGGCTCATCTCCCATTCCTACCCCATGCTTATAAGTAGTAGGCACTCAATACATGATTTTAAATTGAATTGATTTAAATCAAATAATTTCTGCAGCAAAGTGTCCACGGGACCCTTTGGTGTGACATTTTCTTTTTTTTTTTTTGTTGAGACGGAGTCTCGCTCTGTCGCCCAGGCTGGAGTGCAGTGGCCAGATCTCGGCTCACTGCAAGCTCCGCCTCCCGGGTTCACACCATTCTCCTGCCTCAGCCTCCAGAGTAGCTGGGACTACAGGCGCCCGCCACCTCGCCCGGCTAGTTTTTTGTATTTTTTAGTAGAGACGGGGTTTCACCGTGTCAGCCAGGATGGTCTCGATATCCTGACCTCGTGATCCGCCCGTCTCGGCCTCCCAAAGTGCTGGGATTACAGGCTTGAGCCACTGCGCCCGGCCTGGTGTGACATTTTTTAAGGGCATAACTCCAGGAAAGTGCTATTAACGGAAGAGAATTACTTATCACAGTGCTCAAAGTCAGTCCTATCTTTATTTCACATGTGCAGGACCCTGGAGTCCAGAATGGAATGTTCTGGGTCCAGCTCTGTTGCAAAGAAAGCTACATGCTATTAGATCATCCCAAGATTGACGAGCAACAAGAACAAAGGCCCACAGTAATAGAAGTCTTTAACAAAAACACACTCTATGTAGCTGGCACAAAACATGTTCCAAATTTTGGCTGGCTGTTTGAAGGACATCTTCAGGACCTTAGCATAGTGCCTGGCACATAAAAGCCCCTGAACAAGTATGAGCTGAATGGATGAATGAACAGCAGCCATCGAAAACGGTGCCTGAGAGAAAACAATGAAATAGCAAAATTCTAGCGTGTGTTATACCAGAACCAGATCTGCCACTCTTAGTTTTCAGTTTGAAGAACTGTCAAGCCCCCTGACTCAAAAGCAAGCACTCAGACCACACATCCAAAACAAAACAACACAACACAAAAGAAACATATGCACGTGGTTACAAAGAAGTGCATAAGAACTTTCAGATGAAAAGGAATAGCTTCTTGACTGTTTTCTTCTCCCTCTCATCCTCAGTTCTGTTGCCCAAGACAAAAAAATTTGTGATAGGCCAGGCGTGGTGGCTTATGTTTGTAATCCCAGCATTTTGGGAGGCCGAGGCAGGTGGATCATAAGGTCAGGAGTTCGAGACCAGCCTGACCAACACAGTGAAACCCCACCTCTACTAAAAATACAAAAATTAGCTGGGCGTGGTGGCATATGCCTGTAATCTCAGCTACTTGGGAGGCCGAGGCAGGGGAATTGCTTGAACCTGGGAGGCGGAGGTTGTAGTGAGCCAAGATCGTGCCACTTCACTCCAGCCTGGGCAACATCTAGACTCCATCTCAAAACAAAAAATAAAAAACAAAAAAAAATCTGTGGCATTACATTCATTTCCACCATTATCCATTGTTTTGTTTTGTTTTCTCCATTTAATCACTGATATGATTGAGAAAGACTCACACTTTGAGGCCAGGCACAGTGGCTCACGCCTGTAATCCCAGCACTTTGGGAGGTTGAGGCGGGCTGATCACTTGAGGTCAAGAGTTCGAGACCAGCCTGGCCAACATGGCAAAGTCCCGTCTCTACTAAAAATACAAAAATTAGTTGGGCGTGGTGGCAGGCACCTATAATCCCAGCTATTCAGGAGGCTGAGGTGAGAGAATCACTTGAACCCAGGAGGCAGAGCTTGCAGTGAGCCCACAGCGAGCCGCTGCACTTCAGCCTGGGCGACAGTGTGAGACACTATCTCAAAACAAAACAAAACAAAACAAAACAAAAACCAAAACCTCTTCTTGTGAACAAAATGTACGAAAAGAAGCAAAAGTAATTGTGGTTTCTGGTTTAGCGACTGCAATTGTGTTTCCCCCCCAAGAAAATTCTATAATAGAGTTGTTTTTCGTCTAAAAAAGAAACCTGAACAAAATCAATTAAGCATTATTATTATTTTTGAGATGGAGTTTCGCTCTCGTTGCCCAGGCTGGAGTGTAATGGCGCGATCTCAGCTCACTGCAACCTCCACCTCCTGAGGGGGGTTCAAGCAATTCTCCTGCCTCAGCCTCCCCAGCAGCTGGGATTACAGGCGTGAGCCACTGTGTCCAGCCTAATTAAGCACTATTATACAAAAATGAGTTCTGGCCTCAGTAGTGTGGAAGTAGGGAGAAACTAGAGAGATAGATGAACTACTGAGTCCTGGTACCTCTGAGCAAGTTTCAAGGACCTATGTAAAGTTCCCTCTGCAAAACTCTCATCCTGTTAAAACTTGTGAATCCCGAAAATCTGAGGGAGGTCTCAGTTAATTTAAAAAGTTTATTTTGCCAAGGTTGAGGATGCGTGCCCTGAGGACATCCTGAGGACATCCTGAGGACATGTGCCCAAGGTGGTCAGAGCACAGTTTGGTTTTCTACATTTTAGGGAGACATGAGACATCAATCAACATATATAAGATCAACATGGGTTTGGTCTGGAAATGGGGGCTTCCCAGGTCATGGGTAGATAGGAGACAAACAGTTGCATTCTTTTGAGCTTGCTTTCTTTCTTTCCTCCCTCCCTCTCTCTCTCTCTTTTTATTTTTATTTATTTATTTTTTTGAGGCAGAGTCTCGCCCTGTTGCCCAGGCTGGAGTGCAGTGGCGTGATCTTGGCTCACTGTAAGCTCCGCCTCCCGGGTTCACGCCATTCTCCTGCCTCAGCCTCCCGAGTAGCTGGGTCTACAGGTGCCCGCCACCACACCTGGCTAATGTTTTGTATTTTTAGTAGAGACAGGGTTTCACCGTGTTAGCCAGGATGGTCTCGATCTCCTGACCTCGTGATCCACCTGCGTCGGCCTCCTGAAGTGCTGGGATTACAGGCGTGAGCCACCACGCCCAGCATGCCCTTCCTTCTTTTCCCTTTTCCCTTCCCTTCCTTCATACGGAGTTTCCCTCTTTCACCCAGGCTGGAGTGAAGTGGCCCGATTTCAGCTCACTGCAACCTCTGCCCCTGGTTCAAGCGATTCTCCTGCCTCATCCTCCCAAGCAGCTGGAATTACAGGTGCCCACCACCAAGCCCGGCTAATTTTTATATTTTTAGTAGAGACAGGGTTTCTCCATATTTGCCAGGCTGGTCTTGAACTCCTGACGTCAGGTGATCCACCCGCCTGGGCCTCCCAAAGTGTTAGGATTACAGGCATGAGCCACCACGCCCGGCCTGGATTTTATTATTATTTATTTTTATTTTTATTTTTATTATTATTTTATTTATTTATTTTTTTTTTTGAGACGGAGTCTTGCTCTGTGCCCCAGGCTGGAGTGCAGTGGCGCGATCTCGGCTCACTGCAAGCTCCGCCCCCCGGGTTCACGCCATTCTCCTGCCTCAGCCTCCCGAGTAGCTGGGACTACAGGCGCCCACCACCTCGCCCGGCTAGTTTTTTGTATTTTTTTTAGTAGAGACGGGGTTTCACCGTGTTAGCCAAGATGGTCTCGATCTCCTGACCTTGTGATCCGCCCGCCTCGGCCTCCCTAAGTGGTGGGATTACAGGCTTGAGCCGCCGTGCCCGGGAGTCTGGCTCTGTTGCTCAGGCTGGAGCGCAGCGGCTCATCTCGGCTCACTGCAACCTCCGCCTCCCGCGTTCAAGCAATTCTCCTGCCTCAGCCTCCCGAGTAGCTGGGATTACAGGCGCCCGCCACCATGCCTGGCTAATTTTTGTGTTTTTAGTAGAGACGGGGTTTCGTCATGTTGGCCAGGCTGGTTTGGAACTCCTAACCTCAAGTGATCTGCCCGCCTCTGCTTCCCGAAGTACTGGGATTACAGGCGTGAGCCACCACACCCAGCCTCTTGAGTTTCTGATTAGCCTGTCCAAAGGAGGCAATCAGATACGCATTTATTTTAGTGAGCAGAGGGGTGACTTTGAATAGATTGGGAGACAGGTTTTCCCACAGCAGTTCCCAGCTTGACTTTTCCCTTTAGCTTAGTGATTTTGGGGTCCTAAGATATGTTCTTTTGACGAAATTAATCTCAGAAACCAAGATGTATTTTCTTTTTGGAATTTTAAAAGTTTTGCTCTTGCATTAAAAAAAGAAAGTGCATGTGTGTTTCGCTTTAATTATTATTTACTGCATTTTGGAACTGAGTCAGGCAAATCATTTTTGTTCCTAGGCAAGTGGCTTTGATCTTCAAAATCTACCCAGCCTCTGGGGCACTGCTGTCTCCTTTCACAAGGTCCTAATTCCCACTGAAACCTGTTTGTAGTATTTGTGGCTTGGGGCCACTTCAAGATTTCAAATTTCAGCTTCAGACTAAGGGAGGAGACCACCCCTCATATTGTCTTATGCCCAATTTCTGCCTCCAAAGAAAGAAGAGGTAAAAAACTAAAAGGCAGAAATGAAATCCACAGGCAGACAGCCCGGCGCCGCGCCCTGGGCCTGGTAGTTAAAGATCGACCCCTGACCTAATTGGTTCTGTTATCTACAGATTACAGACATTGTATAGAAATGCACTGTGAAAATCCCTACCTTGTTTGTTCCGATCTAATTACCGGTGCATGCAGCCCCCAGTCACGTACCCCCTGCTTGCTCAATCCCGACCCTCTCACACGCACCCCCTTAGAGGTGTGAGCCCTTAAAAGGGACAGGAATTGCCCACTCCGGGAGCCCGGCTCTTGAGACTGAAGTCTTCCCTACGCCCCGGCCGAATAAACCCCTTCCTTCTATAACTCGCTGTCTGAGGAGATCTGTCTGCCGCTCGTCCTGCTACAAGACTCCAATCCCCTGGCGGGATCCGGGAGACCCAGCCCGATGCCGCCCCCGCCGACTTGGCGGGGATTTCAACGTCGCGGTCATGACGGTTCGCGGAGCCCTGGGTCGGCCCCGCCCCGCGAGCGCGTCGGCCCCGCCCCGCGGGCGCGTCGGCCCCGCCCCGCGGGCGCGCCGGCCCCAGCCCGCGGGCGCGTCAGCCACTCCCCCCGGCGTCGTTCGCGCCGCCTGCGCTGACTCAGCTCTTCCGGTCACCGCCATCACTGCCAGTGGTTCCCGACTGCAGTGAAGGTGCGGGCGCCAAGTCACAGCTCAGTAACGCTGGAGCCGCCGGCGTCCCGGGGCTTCTCCAAATGAGTGGTGTTGCTGGACCCACCATGACTCAGCCGCTTCGGCTCTGGCCTCAGCGGTGCTCTGGCCTCTGCCGGCGACTCCCTGCCGCCTGCCCACTGCCCCGGGGGGCCACAGCGCGCTCGCTTCCGCCCTTAGGTGACCTTCCAAGCCCCTGACAAGGTTTGGCAGCTTGATCAAGGGTCCCTGAGCCCCACTGCTTAGGCCCTGCAAGGCCCTTCTCTGTACATTGAGGAGCTGAGGTCTCCGCACAGGAAAGTATCCTCACCCTGCGGTGCAAGCAGGAAGTTAGCCTCAGACTAATTGAGGCAACTGAGGCCTGGGACAGCCGCGGGTCCTGAGAGCCCGATGGACCTACTTTGGAAGTTCAGCGTTACCGTTTGCGGATGTGTGACACTCCCCCACTCCTACCCCCAGCCACTTAACAGAAGTGAGGATGATTCCAGGCCACCTTGTTGATCCACTTTGTTGTTGGCATTGGCTAGCACGTAGCAGGAACTCAGCAAATCTCAGCTTTTGTTTGTACTTTCTTTTTTTTTTTTTTTTTTTTTTTTTGAGACGGAGTCTCACTCTGTCGCCCAGGCTGGAGTGCAATGGCGCGATCTCGACTCACCACAACCTCCGCCTCCCAGGTTCAAGCGATTCTCCTGCCTCAGCCTCCTGAGTAGCTGAGACTACAGACGAACGACACCACGCCCAGCTGATTTTTGTATTTTTAGTACAGACGGGATTTCACCATGTTGGCTAGGATGGTCTCAATCTCTTGACCTCGTGATCCGCCAGCTTTGGCCTCCCAAAGTGCTGGGATTACAGGCGAGAGCCACGGAACCCAGCCTGTGTTTTCTTTGCAATGCCTTTTCTTTTTTTTTTTTTTCTTTTTTTTTTTTGAGACGGAGTCTCACGCTGTTGCCCAGGCTGGAGTGCAGTGGCGCGATCTCGGCTCACTGCAAGCTCCGCCTCCCGGGTTCCCGCCATTCTCCTGCCTCAGCCTCCTGAGTAGCTGGGACTACAGGCGCCCGCCACCGCGCCCGGCTAATTTTTTGTATTTTTAGTAGAGACAGGGTTTCACTGTGGTCTCGATCTCCTGACCTTGTGATCCGCCTGCCTCGGCCTCCCAAAGTGCTGGGATTACAGGCTTGAGCCACCGCGCCCGGCCTGCAATGCCTTTTCAATGTAGTTCTTGCTCTCCATGGTCAGGGTCACCCCAGCAACTTCCTAACTGGTTTCGCCACATTCCCATCCAACCTCAGACAATGACCACGTGCATTTTTATGGCACACGGTATTCTGCAAGCCATTGCTCTGTGCAAGAAAACTTAATACTCTGTTGTCTTTTGGTTAGACTGGAAAGTCCTTTCACTGATATTTAAAGCAGTCCAGCATAGTCTGGCTCCCATCCTTCCCATAAATATTTTAGGCCTGCCCTGCACCCTGTATTGTGGCACTCGGATTCTTGCCCTCCAGAGCTCTAGTGAGGGGAGATAAATATATCACCCCCTGGCTCTTAGGATCCACATCGCAGGGGGGTGAGGCACCCCCCGCGATATGAGGAGTAAGAGCCACCGCCTCTTCCCGCCTGGCTTTTACGATCTACGGTGGACTCACAGCCTGTTTACGATGTTGTGAGTAATAACATCTCTCCCTCTGGAAATTATGAACTATTTCACAGACGGGTGTGTATTGGCAGTAATATCATCCTCTTCCTCCCTGAATATTAAGAACAGTGTCACAGGAGTGTTTCTACTCCCTGCGATACTGGGTATCATGTCTTCCTCTCCCACGCTGAAGTTAGAAACAGTGTCACTGGGGGCCTGTACACCTTCTGTGATATTTAAAGTAATATCATCCTCTTCCCTCCAGGATCAAGGCAACAATATCCCTGGGAGGTGTACACTTTCTGCCATATATGTAGTAATATCCTCCCCTCCGCCTTGTAATATTATTAAGGACCATCTCACACGGGGGTGTACAACCCTTGCAGTATTGGGAATATTATTATCCTCTTTCCCCCCTGCATATTTGGAAAAATATCAGAGTGAGTGTACACCTCCTGCGATATGGGGATTTATATCCTCTTCTCCCTTTCTGGATATTAGAAACAATATCACACGGGGATTTACACGTTCTTCGATAGCTGGAGCAATGTCATCCTCTCCTGTTTTGAATGGCAAGAACAATAGCTCAGGGGATGTACACCCCCTGCCATATTGGGAGTAATATTACACTCTCCCCTCCTTGATATTAGGAACAAAATCCCAGCGTGGGTGTACACCTCCTACTATATAGAAAGTCATACTGTCCTCTCCCTTCCTGGATTTTAGGAACAATGTCACAGGGTGGGTGTACACAGCCTGCGATATTGAACATATCATCATCGTCTCCCCCACCGGATGTTAGGAACAATATCACAGAAGGGTTGTTCACTCTCTGCGATATTGGGAGTAATATCACTTTCGCCTTCCCTGAATATTAGGAGCGATATCCCCGAGTGGATGTACACCCACTGTTAAATTGGGAGTAATGTCATACTCTACCCCCTGGATATTAGGAGCAGTATCACAAAGTGGGTGTACACCCACGGCGAGACTGGGGGTAATATCATGCTCTCCCTCCCTGGATGTTAGGAACAATATCACAGGTGGGTGTACACCCCCTGCACTACAAATAATAATATTATCTTCTCTTCCTTTAGCTCTTGAGAACAATATCACATGGTGGGGGGGTACATCCCTGCACTGTTGGGAGTAATATCATTCTCTCTTATTCTGGATTATAGGAAAAATATCACAAGCGGTGTGTACAGCCCCTGTGATATTGAGAGTAATATCATCCTCTCCCAACGTGGGTATTAGGAACCACATCACAGGGGGCGTGTACACTTCTTCGATATTGGTAGCGATAGCATCCTCTCCTCCCTGGATTTAAAAAACTACATGACATGCGGGGTGGTCACCCCCCACGATAAGGGGAGTAATATTTCTCCCTGGATATTGGGATCCACGGTGGACACACAGCGTGTTTACGATTTTGTGAATAATATCATCTCCCCCTCTAGAGATTGCGAACTATATCAAAGACGGGTGTACACCCTCTGCAATATAGGGAGGAATATCACCCTCTCCCCGCCCTGGATGTTAGGAACAATATCAAAGGAGTGTTTATGACCCCTGAGATATTGGGAGTACTATCATCCTTTCCCACGTGGAAATTAGGAACAGTATCACCGGGGGCGTGTACACCCCCTGCGATCTTGAAAGTAGTATCATCCTCTTTCCTCCTGGATCATGGGAACTCTATCGCTGGGGGCTGTACACTTTCTGTGATATTGGGAGTAATATCATCTTCTCCGGCTTGGAATATTAAGGACAATATCACGGGGGTGGGGTGGTGTTCACCTTGTGCAATATTGGGAATAATATTATCCTCTCTCCCCCTGCATATTAGGAAAGCTCTCACAGAGTGGGTGTTCACCTCCTGTGATATGGGGAGTAGTATCATCTTCTCCCCTTCTGGATATCAGGAACAGTATCACACAGGGGTACACTTTCTGCAATATTTCAAGTAATATCAACCTCTCGGCCTTTGAATATTAAGATCAGTATCACCGGGTGGATGTACACCCCCTGGCGTATTGGGAGTAATATCAGCCTCTCCCCTCCACGGATATTAGGAACAATATCCCAGGGTGGGTGTGCGCCTCCTGCTCCACGATGGGAGAGGATGATAATTACCCCCAATATCGCGAGAAGTGTACAGCCGCCTGTCATATAGTTCGTAATACCTAGGTGGGGAGAGGATGATATTACTGCTCATATCGCACGAGTTGTAAAACCCCTTCGATATTTTGTCTACAATCCCGAGGGGAGAGGATGATACTACTCCCGATATTGAAGAAGGTATACACCTCCCTGTGACATTATTCCCAACATCCACGTTGGGAGATGATGACATTACGCCCAATATTGCAGGGGATGTACACCCACCCTGGGTTATTGTTCCTTATGTGGAGAGAGGGAGAGGATGATATTACTCCCAATATTGCAGGGGCTGTACAGTCCTCCTGTGATATTGTTCTGAGTATCTAGGGAAGGGAGGATGATACTACACCCGATATCGCAGCGGGTGGACACCCACCCAGTGATACTGTTCTGAAGGCACTCCACCTCCCCCCACCAGCGATATTGTTCCTCATCTCCAGGGGAAGAGAGGATAACATTATGCCCAATATCGCAGCGGGTGTACACACCCTCTGTGATGTTGTTCCTAGTATCCAAAGGTAGAGACGATGACATTACTGGCCATATCGCAGGGGGTGTACACCCTGCTGTGATATTCTTTTTGATATTCGGCAGGGGGAGAGGGTAACATTGATCCCAATATTGCAGGAGGTGTACAGACCCCTGTGATATAGTTCCTAAGGTACAGAGAAAAGAGAATAATATTACGCTCGATATCACAGGGGGTGTAACCCCCCCGCCCCCCATATATTGTTCCTAATAGGCAGCGGGGTAGAGGCTGATGTTACTCCCAATATCGCAGGAGGTGCACACAGCTGTGATATAGTTCCGAATATCCAGCGGGAAAGAGGCTGATATTACTCTGGATCTCACAGTGGGTGCACGCCCCCAACCCCCCGTGGTATTGTTCCTAATATCCAGGTGTGAAGAGGAGGATGATATTGCTGACGATGTCGAAGGGGGTGCACAACTCTTCTGTGATGTGGTTCCTGATATCCAGGGGGTGAGTGGATGATATTACTCCCAATAACGGAGGAAGTGTACACCACCCTGTGATTTCGTCCTTAATAACCACATGGGGAGAGGTGATATTACTCCCAGTATAGCAAGGGGTGTACACCCTGCGTGTGATATGAATCGTAAAATCGAGAAGAATGTCATTCACTAATGACATTGCTTCCAAAATACACGGGGTGTACACCCGCTCTGTGATATTGTTGCTGTCATCTAAAGGAAGAGATTATATTACTCCCAATACGGCAGAAGGTGTACAGCCCCCCATGATATTTTGCTCCTCACAACTCGTCGGGGAGAGCATGATAGTACTTGAGATATGACGGTGGCTCTACACCCCATCCGTGATATAGCTCCTAATTTCCAGTAGCTAACGTAGGATGTGCCTCCCAACAGAGTAGCGGGTGGACACTCGCCCTGTGATATTTTCCCGAATATTCAGGGAAACCAAGGATGACATTACCCCAAATCTCGCAAATCTCGCAAAAAGTGTACACCCATGGTGTGATATGCTCCCTAATATGAGAAGGTGCAGAGGATGCTATTAGTTTTCATATCGCAGGCTGTGTACACACACCCTGTGAAATTGTCACTGATACCAGAAAAAAAGAGAATGGTAATAACGGACACAGAACGCAGTGGGGTGAGGCACCCCCAGCGAGGTGGGGAGTAAGAGCCACCCCCTCTCCCCCACTGGCTCTTACGATCCATCTTCCAGGGGGGTGAGGTACCCCCGCGATATGGGGAGTAAGAACCACCCCCTCTCCCCCTCTGGCTCTTTGGGTTGAATCTGGACTCTACAGTTTCCTAGATTGAACACGATTGTCTAACAACAAATACTCTAGATGAAGTAAATAGACAAATAGCAGACTCTGTAAAGGTATTTACCACATCTAAACGCCACAGAGCATCATTATTAGGTATACACGTGGAATTCCTATAAGCCAATACAAATAAGACTGAAAAAAGTGGGAAAATATTAATAGGCAATTCATAGAAGAGGAAGCTTGAATTCCTGGATAGGACGTAAAGAGATATTGAAGGTGGCCAGCCACAGTGGCTCACGACTATAATCTTGGTGCTTTGGGAGGCCAAGGAAGGAGGATTGTTTGAGGTGGAGAATTCAAACCCAGCCTGGGCAACTTAGCAAGACCAGAGTTCATAGTTCTGCAGGCTGAACAAGAAGCATAGCGCCAGCATCTGCTCCTGGTGAGGCCTTAGGAAGCTTACAATCGTGATGGAAGGCGAAGGGGGGGCTGGCGTATCCCATGGTGAGACAGGGAACAGGAGAGGGGAGGAAGCCACAGGCTTTTTTAAACAAGCAGATCTCCTGTGAACTCATACGGCGAGACGTCAATCATGACAGTGAGAACGGCATAAAGTCGTTCAGGAGGCATCAGTCCCCAGGAAGCAAAATGCCTCCCACCGAGTCCAGCCTCCAACAGTGGGGATTACATTGCAACATGAGATTTGGAGGGGACAAATATCCCGATGTATCAGCTGTGTTCCCAGTTCTCGGTTGACATTTCAGAGTACGTTCTTCATCACATTTGGTGGTGGTGTTGCAGGGAGAAGTAGGCAGCAACCCACATACCTATCACGAGGTCAATGGAAAAGACAAAAGTAGTATATTCACATCACGGAGGGCTGGGACAGTGGCTCACGCCTTTAATCTCAGCACTTTGGGAAGCTGAGGTGGGAGGATCACTGCAGGCCAGGAGTTCAAGACCAGCATGGGCAACAAAATGAAACCTTGTTTCTACCAAGCGAGACTCTGTCTAAAAAAAAAAAAAAAATCCAAAAAACAAAGATTCAAAGCTAAACGTGTTTATGTATTTATTTATAGGGGGAGACAGAGTTTCACTGTCACCCAGGCTGGAGTGCAGTAGCACGATCTCTCGGCTCACTGCGACTTCTGCCTCCAGGTTCAAGCAATTCTCGTGCGTCAGACTGCCAAGTAGCTGGAACTACAGGCACACGCCACCATGCCTGGCTAATTTTTTGTATTTTTAGTAGCAACGGAATTTCACCATGTTGGTCAGGCTGGTCTCGAACTCCTGACCTCAGGTGGTCCACCCGACTTGGCCTCCCAAAGTGCTGGGATTATAGGCGTGAGCCACTGCACCCAGCCAGCTTTCAAGATTTATTTTCTTTATCTTTGGTTTCCAACTGTTGGACTATCATGTGGCTAGGTATGACTGTCTTTATTTTTGCCTTTTAATATTTTTTACCATTTATGAAATTTGTTGAACTTCTTACATCTATTCTTTTATCAGAATATATTTTGTTGCCTTGATTTCCTCAGATTTGGCCTGTCAGAGGCTCTGCAAGCTGGCTCCTGTGTCCTTGTAACGTCATCTGTTCTTATCAAATATGGAGAACTTTTGGCCTTTTTTTTTTGGAGATGGAGTCTTGCTCTGTTGCCCTGGCTGGAGTGGTGCAATGGCATGATCTCAGTTCACTGCAACTTCTGCCTCCTGGGTTCAAGCGATTCTCCTGCCTCAGTCTCCTGAATAGCTGGGATTACAGACAACTGCCACCACACCTGGCTAATTTTTGTATTTTTAGTAGAGATGGGGTTTCACCATTTTGTCCAGGCTGGTCTCAAACTCCTGACCTCAGGTGATCCACCTGCCTCAGCCTCCCAAAGTGTTGGAGTTACAAGCGTAAGCCACCACGCCCGGCTACATTTATTTCTTCAAATAGTTTTTTTCTGATCCAATTGCACCCTCTTTTCTTTCTGGGACTCCAGTTACATATATATTAGGTCATTTGATATTGCTCTAAAAGTCCCTGAGGCAATTTTTCTTGTTTTTAAATTCATATAAATTTAAGGGGTGTCTGTTCATTTTTCTATAATTTCTCAACATTCTGTTCTTCAGAATGAAAACTTTCTATTGGCCTATTAAGCCATATATAATCTGCTGTAAATCCCATCCAGTGAATTTTTTTATTTCAGCTATTGTAATTTTCAGTTCTAGAACTTCCATTTGGTTATTTTTTATGGTTTCTATTTCTGTTAACTCATTAAGATTCTACTTTTCTTTCTTTCCCTAAGTATATTTTCCTTTAATTTTTGCACTTATTTATGCTAGCTCCTTTAAACTCTTTTTCTATTATTATTATTTTTTTTTCCGAGACGGAGTCTCGCCCTGTTGCCCAGGCTGGAGTGCAATGGTACGATCTCGGCTCACTGCAACCTCTGCCTCGCAGGTTCAAGTGATTCTCCTGCCTCAGCCTCCTGAGTAGCTGGGAACACAGGCACACACCACCATGCCCAGCTAATTTTTTTTTTTGTATCTTTTGTAGAGACAAGGTTTCACCATGTTGGTCAGGCTGGTGTTGAACTGACCTCATGATCCGCCTGCCTGGGCCTCCCAAATTGCTGGAATTACAGGTGTGAGGCACTGCGCCTGGCTTTATGTGTGTGTGTGTGAGAGAGTGTCTTGCTCTGTCACCCAGGCTGGAGTGCAATGGCACCGTCTCGGCTCACTGCAACCTCTGCCTCCCGGGTTCAAGCCATTCTCCTACCTCAGCCTCCTGATTAGCTGGGACTACAGGTGTGTGCCATCACACCTGGCTAATTTTTGTATTTTTAGTAGAGACAGGGTTTCACGGTGTTGGCCAGGCTGGTCTCGAACTCCTAATTCTCCTAATTCCTGTCCTCAGGTGATCCGCCCACGTTGGCCTCCCAAAGCACTAGGATTACAGGCGTGAGCTACTGCTCCTGGCCTAAACTCTTTTTCTGATAAGTTTAACATCTAGGCCATCTTGGGTTTAATTTGTATAGACTACTTTTCCCCCAACCTTGACTATGGATTTTATTTTCCTCATTCTTTGTATGTCTAGGAAATTGAAATGTAATACTGGGCAGGACGCAATGGCTCACGCCTGTAATCCTAGCACTTTGGGAGGCCGAGGTGTGCAGATCACCTGAGGTTGGGAGTTCGAGACCAGCCTGATCAACATGGAGAAACCCTGTCTCTACTAAAAACACAAAATTAGCCAGGCGTGGTGGTGCATGCCTGTCATCCCAGCTACTTGGGAGGCTGAGGTAGGAGAATCCCTTGAACCTGGGAGGCAGAGGTTGCAGTGAGCCGAGATCACACCATTGCACTCCAGCCTGCGCAACAAGAGTGAAACTCCATCTCAAATAAATAAATAAATAAATGTAATACTGGACATTGCGAATAATACGTTGTAGGAGTCCGGATTGTGTTATCTTCCTCCGAAAAACGTTGATTCCTGTCTTAGTGGGCAGTTCAAATACTTGATACAAACAATCATCTTGGCAGGGCATGGTGGCTCACGCCTGTAATCCCAGCACTTTGGGAGGCCAAGGCAGGCAGATCATCTGAGGTCAGGAGTTCAAGATCAGCCTGGGCAACATGGCACAACCTTGTCTCTACTAAAATTGCAAAAATTAGCGGGGCATTGTGGCGTACTCCTATAATTCCAGCTACTTGGGAGGCTGAGGCAGGAGAATCACTTGAACCTGGGAGGTGGAGGTTGCAGTGAGCTGAGATCGTGCCGTTGCACTCCAGCTTGGACAACACAGTGGAAAAAAAAGAAAAGAAAGCATACCCTTAGGACCAGGTGGGGTGGCTCATGCCTATTATCCCAGCACTTTGGGAGACCAAGGCACGTGGATTGCTTGAGGTCAGGTGTTTGAGACCAGCCTGGCCAACATGATGAAACCCTGTCTGTACTAAAAATACAAAAATCAGCCAGGTGTGGCGACGCATGCCTGTAATTCTAGCTACTTGCAAGGCTGAGGCAGGAGAATCACTTGAACCTGGAAGGCGGAGGTTGCAGTGAGCCAAGATTGTACCACTGCACTCCAGCTTGGGCAACAGAGTAAGACTCTGTCTCAAAAAAAAAGAAAAAAGAAAAGAAAAGCAGACCCTTAGGAGGAAGGGCCTCAGTCGACCTCCTTCCACCAGTGCTCGGTGGACCCCTTCCATTTGTGTATTAACATTGGAAGCACTGGAATGTTCCAAAAAAACAAAAAAGGATAAGCTATGGTAAACCAGCTGGCAAGCTAAGCTGTGACAGCAACAGAGCCTCTATGACAGCATTTCAGAAGATCCTCGATACTTGTAACAATAGGGTAGACTGCACTAAAAATCAGGCCTAGGTTTTAAGAGTAAGGGCAGCATTGCTTCAAAACCTCAACAAAACTCTGAAGTCAAAGTCAGGCCCTGATGGAAAGTGGGACACTAATACTTAGGATAAAGATATTTGGGTGGATAAACATGAGAATTTTGCATCCTGGATTCTCCTAATTCCCCAGGCTATCAGAAACAGTCTGTTCTTTAGCTGGAAGAGAGACACTTCAGCTGGCTTGGACCCCTTGTAAGAAGACCTAACCTGAGGCAGATGCCTCACAAATGACTCTCATCCTTAACATCTACCTCTGCCATCCTTCACTGCCTCCAGGCTCACATGGATAAACCGAGCAAGGTCTCAGCATAGCCCAGGGAGGGAAGTACCTTTGCTGCTCAAAGAGAAAATAGGGGCCGGGCGCGGTGGCTCAAGCCTGTAATCCCAGCACTTTGGGAGGCCGAGACGGGCGGATCACGAGGTCAGGAGATCGAAACCATCCTGGCTAACACGGTGAAACCCCGTCTCTATTAAGAAATACAAAAAACTAGCCGGGCGAGGTGGCCGGCGCCTGTAGTCCCAGCTACTCGGGAGGCTGAGGCCGGAGAATGGCGTGAACCCGGGAGGCGGAGCTTGCAGTGAGCTGAGATCCGGCCACTGCACTCCAGCCTGGGCGACAGAGCGAGACTCCGTCTCAAAAAAAAAAAAAAAAAAAAGAGAAAATAGGTTACACACCAAAAGAATTACAGAACTAGGAATAATATGTCCAAACAGAAACCAAAGGAGCGCACCCTCAGGTTGTTGGAGCAGGGGAGTGGAACCTAAGGCTGAATAGATGACAATTACTGACATACTGGCACTTGCTCATGACTCAGATTCAATCTTTTGGCAAGAACATACCTGGAGCTGGTCCTAATAGCCTGCTGGGGATGGCTCTTTTAAAGCTTGAACACAAGAAACATTTCAACACAGCTTCTAGCAATTAGTATGTGGCTACTGCTCTGTAGAAAGTAAGGACCAAGGCTGGGTGCCTATAATGGGTGCAGGAAACTTAGGCGTGGTTCCCAGAGGGTCAGATGATACACTGGCACTAAAACGGACAGTGCTGTACCACAGCTCTCTTCAGGGGAGCCCCTAAAAGACAGCACTAAAGGGAAATTCCCCCAGTGAGTGGAGTTGAGAATAGTGTGTTTATTTGTTCATTCACTCTGGATGGAGGGATAAAAGGGCTGAGATTTCACTTCCAGTGTTGAGTGCTTTGTCTGGTTAATCAGGGCCCTGGGGCCGGGTGCGGGGGATCACTTGAGGTCAGGAGGGCAAAACCAGCCTGGCCAACTTGGTGAAACCCATCTCTCCTAAAAAAATACAAAACTAGCCGGGCGTGGTGGCTCACGCCTGTAGTCCCAGCTACTCAGGAGGCCTGAGGCAGTAGGATCGCTTGAACCCGGGAGGCAGAGGTTGCAGTGAGCTGAGATTGCCCCACTGCACTCCAGCCTGGGTGACACAGTGAGACTCTGTCTCAAAACAAAAACAAATAAAAAAAATTGGCCAGGTGCAGTGGTTCACACCTGTAATCCCAGCACTTTGGGAGTCCGAGGCGGGCGGATCACAAAGTCAGGAGATAGAGATCAGCCTGGCCAACATAGTGAAACCCTGTCTCTAGTAAAAATACAAAAATTAGCCAGGTATGGTGGCAGGTGCCTGTAGTCCCAGCTACTTGGGAGGCTGAGGCAGGAGAATCATTTGAACCCAAGAGGTGGAGGTTGTGGTGAGCCAAGATCGTGCCACTGCACTCCAGGTTGGGCAACAGAGCAAGGCTCCGTCTCAAAAAAAAAAAACAAAACAAAAACAGGACCCTGAAAGAAAAGATTAGATAAGGACGAAAGGTCTGGGTAAGAAGGAAATGGAGTAAGTGGATAGATTAAAAGCAGTAGGCACAGGTTGAGTGTGGTGGCTCATGCCTGTTATCCCAGCATTTGGAGAGGCCAAGGCAGGAAAATCACTTGAGGCCAGGAGTTCAAGACCAGCTTCGGCAGCACAGCAAAACCCCGTCTCTAAAAAAAGTTAAAATTAAAAAAAAAAAAAAAGATTAAATTAATTCCCAGGAGGTGGAGCCAAGATCATACCATTGCACTCCAGCCTGGATGACAGAGCAAGACTCCATTAAAAAAAAAAAAAATTTTTTTTGATGAAATAGGCATAAAATGTGTAGACCTTTGTGTCTCATAATAATGTCAACCAGAGGCACTCAGAATCCAGGTGAACAGGTTAACTTCTCCTATGGATGTCAGCCAGACTCTCTCCTTGGCCATCTCAGTGCTTAAAACAATGGGTCTGTTAATGGAGAGGCTGTGACAGCATGGGCCCAATATTATGGGTTCCTTCTAACCAAAGGCTGATATGGCTGTTGCCACTGATGAATGGCCAAACTGCCAACAGAAGATACTGATGCTGAATTCTCGGTATTACTCTACCTCTGGAGGGGACCAGCCAGCCAGTGGTGGAAGATTGATTCTATCAGATCTCTTCCTTCCTGGAGTAGGCGGCAATTCATTTTTTTGTTTGTTTGTTTTTGTGAGATGGAGTCTCACTCTGTCGCCCAGGCTGGAGTGCAGTGCCACAATCTCAGCTCACTACAAGCTCCGCCTCCCGGGTTCACGCCATTCTCCTGCCTCAGGCTCCCAAGTAGCTGGGACTACAGGCGCCACCACCTCGCCCGGCTAGTTTTTTGTGTATTTAGTAGAGACGGGGTTTCACCGTGTTAGCCAGGATGGCAGCAATCCATTCTAACTACTACTAACAGCTGTTCTGGAAACAGAGTCATTTCTACCCACAGTGCCTCTGCCAGCACAACTACCTCAGTGCTTACAGGATTCTTAGCTACCAGCCTGAGCAAAGTAGTGAGACCTCATCTCTACAAAAATGTTAAAAATTAGCAAAGTTAGGCCAGGTGCGGTAGCTCACGCCTGTGATCCCAGCACTTTGGGAGGCCAAGGTGGATCACTTGAGGTTAGGAGATCGAGACCAGCCTGGTCAACATGGTGAAACCCCATCTCTACTAAAAATACAAAAACAATCAGCTGGGCGTGGCGGCGGGCACTTGTAGTCCCAAGTACTCGGGAGGCTGAGGCAGGAGAATCTCTTGACTCCAAGAGGCAGAGGTTACAGTGAGCCGAGATCGCGCCACTGTAGTCCAGCCTGGGTGACAGAGCGAGACTCCTCTGTGGACACAGAGAGGCAGGTGTGGGGCAGCGGGGCTGTTCCGGAACCTTCCTTCTCTCCCCAGCACCTCATGGCTTCACAACCCAGCTGCCAGTGGAACCCTAGCCCTCAGCTCTCCCACTCCCGCAGGCCCGCAGCTGCCTGCTTCTGGACGTATCTGAGGGGCCCCACTCCCAAGGGGGCGCAGACATGTGTCCTCTGGCAAAGGGGACTTCCTTCAGCTGCTGGAGGAGGGGGCAGGAGGGAGGGACGCCAGGAGCAGGGAGGTCGAGAGCCTCAGGACACCCCAGATACGGCCAGGCCCGTGCCCGAGCAGAGTCCGAGGCCTGGGCAGCGCCATGGGAGTGGGGCACAGGCGGGCTCCATGGTAACTCCAGCCTTGCTCAGCAGCCCCATTAAAAAGCAAAAAGAGGCCGCGTGAATCCTGACTCTGACTGGTCTATTCAACCAGATACATCCAAAATACAATCACCTCCAGGTCCTCAGTACAGAACCACCGTGAGGGAAAACCCCACCCAGGCTTCTGGCGCCCAGACTCCGAAACTCTGAGGTCCAGGAATTTTCTTCTGGCGTCAGTGCAGTGCAGGCACCCCAGCCCCACCCCCTCCACCCGGAGTGCCTCTGCCTTGTCCCCCAGACCCACCTGCCAGGACCCAGAGGCCCCCAGGAGGGAGGTGAGGGGCGGGGGTGAGGAAGAGGATGTGGCTGGTGCCCCAGGTGGCCGCAGCTGCTGTCCTTCACGCCTCTATCACTGCACATGGCGCACTAACCCCAGGGCCCTGCAAGTCCCAGGCTGTTGGATGTGGTCCAGGCGGGGTGGGAGGGAAGACACTGGCAAAGGCAGGCTGAGAGGATTTCTTTATTCCGCGCATTCAGACCCGACACGCTCAGATGCCTTGGGGCCCCGTGAGGGCTAAACAGGGGGTGTGGTGTCAGCTCCTGGGGAGGCCCCACTCCCTGGGGAGGAAATACACAGCAGGGAGCCGCCCCCAGCCCCCCATGGAGGGACCCATGTTGCTCTAACAGGGACACTGAAGTTGCCTCTAACACCCTGTGAGAGGGGGCCCAGTCAGGTTGGCTGGAGGAGCCTCTGAGGGGCCCTCAGGTGAGCAGGTGGAGGGCTTCTCGGCTCCGGTGTCCACCGGCCCTTCTAGCCCCGTGCTGGGCCAGGTGTCCTCTGAGGCCCCTGCTGCACTTGCACGTGGTGGCCGGCAGGGGCGGGGCAGGAAGGCCACCCCCAAGGCCGGGGCCGCACGTGCTAGGGGAAGCCTGCCTTCCCAGCCCGTGTCCACAGGGCAGCAACTCCACTGCTCTGAGGCTCAGGGCCCAAAGCAGGGCTGGGCGTGGGGCTCAGGGCCTTGGTGGTTTTTCTCAGCTCTCGACACCACAGCACGGGGCCCATCACCCCAGTCCTCTGGGCCCGCGTACCCAAGCCGGATGCAGGCTGGGGAGGGCACCGGGCTCCTCTGCGGCGCCAGCGCGAGATTGTTCTCCGGGGCGGTCCCAGCCTCCAAACCCTGGCGCTACGAGTCCACGGCTCAGGCCCAGGGACCACAGGCTGTCTGCTCACGGTTGAAAACGAGGCCAAGCCTGTGGCTGAGGGGCCAGGCCAGCTCCCAAGTCTCGAAGACTCCACAGGTGTGGAGGCACAGGGGCCCTTCCAGGGCAGGCAGCCCTTGGGGCAGCAGCAGGGTCGAGGGCTCTGTCTCACGCACACGGGCACAGGCACACAGGTGCCGGCCCTGCCGCTAGCTCCCAAGAGGCTGACAGCCCAGTAGGGCGGTCACACACCCACAGCTGATCCCTGGAGATAAAGAAACCTAGACGAGGAGAGCGGAGACTGGGCGTGCGCAAGGAGGTGCCAAGGGAGGAGACCACTGCCCACACAGGGTCAGTTCCGTGAGAGGGTCAGTTCTGTGCCCACCGCCTGCCCACCCAGCTGCAGGATGCTCGCCATTGCCATTGCTGGGGAGCATGGTTTGGCCCGAGAGACCAGTGACTCCGGGAGGAAGTGCGGAGGGGCCAGGGTGCCAGCACTGGTGCCCACCATGGGCAGGGATGGGTCTCACGTCTGGGCCAGCGAGAGCTCCTCCAAGCCTCCCTTCCCCAGGCGGTACCTGGCGAGGTCCTTCCTGGTCACCAACCCGACAACCTGCAGGACAAGGCCAGGCCACAGTGGCCACGGGTCGGCTCCCGCCTGCCTGTGGAGCTCCCTGCCTTGTGTGTGGCTGGGGCAGCACAGGCTGGGGGCTTGGGGCCTTCAGCACAGCCCCCGAGCTGAGCGCAGGGCTGGGGAGGGATGTGGCCATGGGGCATGGGCTGACTCGGTGCTGGGTCCTGTGCCTCAGTGTCCCCTGCCGGGAACTGAGAGTAAGCGTGGGCAGGAGAAAGAGGGGAGCCCTGCACGGCACGCCCGCACCCCCACCGCCCCCACTCACCTGATTGCGGTTGTCCACCACCACCAGGTGCCGCAGGCCCAGGGCCCGGAACAGCTTGAACACCCGGGGAAGCGACGCCTCCTGCAGCAGGCGCACAGCCGTCAGTGCCGCCCACACGGCGGGGGCAGGCGGGACTTCACCCGAGCTGGCTCCCTGGGCCCCCTACCACGGCGTCCGGGCACGTCCTGAGCCCCCACGCCTATCTGGTCAGCCTGCTCAGCCCCTTGACTTCGGTTCTGCGGCCTGAAGCCTAAAAGCCTGCCAGGCCCCTCCACAGGAGACAAAGTCACCGACTCCTGGCCACCTCCCCGCCTCCCTGACCGCCCCTCCACAAGGCTCTGGACCCCAACCCCCGCTGTTCGGCCCCAGCCCCCTGCACCTATGCCCTGCACATGCCTGGGGCACTGTGTAGGGGGAGGGGTTCATGAACTCGGAGAGGTCCATGGTGCACTCCCGCTCGTCCTGGGACACGTGGATGGACTGAATGGGCGGGAAGCGCGGGTAGGCGTCGCGGAAGTCCTTCAGCCTCAGGCGCCGCTGCACCAGGCCCATGTTGGACCGCTCCACAAACACCTGCGGGCGGCAGGGCCCTGCATCAGGCGCCCAGCCAGCACCCCCTGGGGCCCCCACCCACCCGGCGGCCCGCAGCCTGGCACGCACCTTGTGCTTTAGTAGGACGATGAGCTGGGAGCGCAGGATCAGGCCCTGGAGCCGGGCAGGCTGCGAGAGAGGCCTGCGGTCAGGGTGACGGGCCTGAGGGTGGGGGGCTGTGCTGCAATGCTGCGTCGGGCCCCTCTCTGACCCTGTTCCAGCCAGATGTCCCATCTGGGCGTGGGCCCCGTGTCAGCGGCTACCTGCTCACACCAGCCTCGCCATGGCATTCCACGTGTACAATGCCACGGGACCCAAGGATGAGTGCCAGGGCAGTGGGGCCTGACCGCGCACAGCAGAAAGCCAAGGGCCCAGGGACGCTGGCTTTGCTGCAGGGCAGATGCAGCCCCACTGGGTCCCAATAAAAACCAACCCCAAACCTCAGTGTCCACATCTAAGGGACACACAGCAGCGGCCAAGCTGCGCATCCTGTCAGGGCCTCCTGACAAAGCCACGGCTCTCAGTCCAGCCTCGGTTCGGACTACAGGACCCTGCCAGGCCGCAGCCCCGCCCAGCCTCAGCGTCCACACGGCCCCCCACGGCCGCACTCTCAGCTCCCAGCACTCCTAGAATCAACAGTGCACCCAAACATGCAGCTTCCCTGTCCTGCGAACCTCGCCGTGTGCTTCCCACCCCTGGACTCAACAGCGGTCACGTGGCGGGACCCGGTCTATGGGGTGCCCGGTACCTGAGTCTCATCGGCGGGACCCGGTTTACGGGGTGCCCGGTACCTGGGTGTCATCGGCATGCTCCACCACGGGGAAGCCATTGTGATTGGACGCCGTGTCGCTCAGCACGTCCACAATGACGCCGACCTTCTCACGCCGCCTCAGGCAGGTCACTGGCGTGCTCATCACCTCCCTGCCAGAGCAGCCCCGCCACACAGCCCGTCATGCGCCACCAACTCCCACGTCATCCCCACGGGCTGGTGAGGTGTGAAGCCACTGGACAGGAAAGGCGGGGCTGCCTGGAGCCCGCGAGCCGCGCACCCCGCCCCTGTGCGACAAGAGGCCACTGGACACCCTCCCCACCCACAGCTGTCGTGGGCGCTGTACCTGGCAGTGAGCGAGTGCGAGGTGACCGGGGCCTCCCAGTGCAAGAAGGGCACACTCTGCAACTGAATGTGCATGTCGTACAGGCCCTGCGGGCGGGGCGCGACACAAGCCTTGAGGAGCCCACACCCACCCCTGGAGCCCCGAGCCTACCCCTAGGAACCCAGAGGCCGCCCTGGAAACCCGAGCCCACCCCCTGGGGACTGGCTGTTTGGAGGCTGGGCTCACAAGGGCCCCTCCCCCACGGCAGCACCCGTGCGCTCAGGGTGAGGCTTTGAGGCCCCGGCGCACCTCGATGAAGACGTCGCCCACGATCTTGGCGGTCATGAGCACCAGCATGATGGGGAAGCCGTAGGTCACGTTGCTGGTGGCCTCCATCATGATGACCGTCAGGCTCAGGGTCATCCGCACGATCCCGCCTGTGGGGCCATCAGGAACCCAGCACGTCCACCCGCCTGGCTCAGGGTCACGTGGCCACCACCTTCTCTGTGCAGCACACATACCATCCACCTGCCCCCAGACCCTACCCCGCAACGACAGCCACGGCCCCTCCAGACCCTGTGGAGCCCCCCACCCACTGGGCAAGAGCTGGGACCTACCCAGCTGGGCCGCAGCTCCCATCAGGGCGTATTTGCCGGGATCCGCCCAGATCTGCGGGAGGTGACATGGAGAAGGTGTCAGTGCGGTGGCAGGTCCAAACCCACCAAGATACACAGACGGAGGAGGCCCTGCCTAGACCCCAGCCCAAACCGACCAAGACACACACACGGAGGAGGCCCTGCCCAGGCCCAGCAGCCCCATGCCCAAGAAAGAACCCTGTGGCTGTGCGCACACACGCAGAACGGCCCAGCACAGCACACCCTGCTGCGGAGGCTGCGCCCTCGGCCTGAGCCAGGCGCTCAGCACCAGAGGAACAGAGGAGTGGCAGGCATGGAGGGTGCAGAGGGCACGGTCACCATGCAGCAGCCCAGGCCAACTAGGGAGCGCCGCCCAGCATGAGGAGGAAACTCCAGCACACAGGACACGGAGAGCCCCGCGAACACGAGGCTCGGCCAAGGAATCCAGGCATGAAGGCTGCAGACGGCAACTCCCCGTAGAGGCAACGTCGGGGGCAGCAAAGCCAGAGACTGGAGGACCCTGGTGGCTGCCAGGGCTGGGGGCCAGGGAAAGCGGGGCATGCGTGTCAGTGGGCACAGGGTTTCCAGTCTGGGATGACGGAACATTCTAGAAGCGGCAGCGATGGCCGCACTGCCTCACGAATGTGAGAAACGCCGCTGAATTGTCCTCTTTAAAATGATTGAGTTTTATGGTATGTGAATCATGTCTCAATTTTAAAAAGCAAAACAAACTAAACCAGACCCTTGTGTGCAGGGAGATGGCAAAGCACGCAGGCCTGGGCAGCCGGAGACGGGCAAAGCACGCAGGCCTGGGCAGCCGGAGACGGGCAAAGCACGCAGGCCTGGGCAGCCGGAGAGGGGCAAAGCACGCAGGCCTGGGCAGCCGGAGACGGGCAAAGCACGCAGGCCTGGGCAGCCGGAGACGGGCAAAGCACGCAGGCCTGGGCAGCCGGAGGGCGCTTCCTGCCAGGGCCTCTTACAGGTGTTCAGTGTTATTTAAGCGACTGACATGAGAAACAGAAGACATACAAGGGAACCCAGCCCCAGCGGAGACAGGCACAGAAGGAAAGCCCACGGAGGCCAAGGTCTGGCGGGCCGCGGATACGGCCCTGGCGCCCGGCCTCCCAGAGAGCAGCCCTGGGCGGGCGTCCACCCCATGGAGCCTAAAAACAGCTCTGTGGCAGCCCAGAATCACCCATGCTTTTTATCACATTCTCAAGAACGAGGACATAGGCCTCCACCCCCAACCTTTGCCTGGTCCAGACTCCACACAGGCTGTGCTGCCACAGTACACGTGCTGTCACCACAGCAGGACAACGCTCACGGCCCGTGAACAACGCGAGGCACGATGCTTTTGTCCTGCCCTGGGACCCCTGCTCCGGTCCACATGGCCACAAGACCTGGCTCCGCTGCAGGGCCCCACAGCCTCCCCCTCCAGCCCCACTCACCGCCGCCCCCGTGAGGTAGGACAGGGAGATCCCAAAGAGCCGGCCCCAGGCAGCCCCGATGAGCAGGGATGGGATGAAGACCCCAGCAGACACGGTGAGCCCATAGGTCCAGCAGGCCAGGAAGAAGTAGACCAGTGTGAACAGGCCGAGGGTCAAGGGGTTGTAGGAGCCTAGAAGAGAAGAGGGGCTAATGAGACCTCCACATGACTCGCGCCCTCCGCAGGACCGCCCTGCCCCGCTGCCCAGTCTTGGGCCTCACAGTCACCTTCCAGGAGCCCAGCGGTCCCCAGAAGGCTCCCTGTTCTCAACCTCCCTGGGAAGCAGAGAGTCTGCAAGGATCCGTGAGACCACAGGGCAAGAGGCTCTGCGGGGCCCTGATACCAGCAGCAGGAGCCGTGTCCAGGCGGGCGGCCCAGGCACCGGCCACACAGTAGAGCCGGGTCTAGACTCCATGGTGGGCACTATGGTGCAGCTGGCAGCCTGGCTCTGGGAAGAGGGTGCCCCCTACAGCCTGGGGTTCCCTTCCTGCAGCAGGTGGCATTGCACTGTGCATGGGTTGGGCGAGGCTGCCAGGGGACACCATCGCAGAGGTGAAAGGCTGGCACTCCAAGGTCACGGGCTACGCTTCCATGAAACCCTAGTGGTCCGGCGAGGCCAGGCCGTGGCCTTGGTGTGGCAGTCACCAGGCTGGGCTTTCTTTTGTTTTTTTTGAGAGGGTCTCATTCTGTCACCCAGGCTGGTATGCAGTGATGTAATCACAGCTCATTGCAGCCTCAAGCAATCCTCCTGGCCCAGCCTCCCGAGTACCTGGGACTGTGGGCACACGACTGTGGCCGGGTAGTTTTGCTTTTTTGGCAAAGAGAGAGTCTCGCTAAGTTGCCCAGGCTGGTCTTAACCTCCTAGGCTCAAGCGATTCTCCTGCCTTGGTCTCCTCAAGTGCTGGGATTACAGGAGCAAGTCCCTGCTATCATCCATGCTAGGAATGACCCCCCAGCCCGGGGCTGCGACCTTGGCCCACAGGGGACACTCAACCAGAAGGCATCGCCCACGCCCGGATCCCGGGGCCTGCCCGGCGGCACTGCCCACACACACCTGGCGGGTCGTGGAAAAGGCTCACCACGCTCTTCTCTGGGGTGTTGAAGAAGGCCGCGGCCATGGAGTTGTACTCGCCATCTGCACAGAAGAGCTGCGGGGTCAGGAGAGAGCGCGTGTTGGGAGGGAGACGGGCCGCTGGGTCGCAGGCACAGACCTGGCAGCGCCGTGAGAGGCCGTGTACTCTGTGCCCGGCCAACATCGGGGCAAGACCACACGGCCCCGCCATCGGGCGGGCCACAGTCACGGAGGGAAGGAGGACACATCGGGTGGGCCACGGTCACGGAGGGAAGGAGGACACATCGGGCGGGCCACGGTCACGGAGGGAAGGAGGACACATCGGGTGGGCCACGGTCACAGAGGGAAGAAGACATCGGGCGGGCCACGGTCACAGAGGGAAGAAGACATCGGGCGGGCCACGGTCACAGAGGGAAGGAGGACACATCGGGTGGGCCATGGTCACGGAGGGAAGGAGGACACATCGGGTGGGCCACGGTCACAGAGGGAAGGAGGACACATCGGGTGGGCCACGGTCACAAGAGGGAAGGAGGACACATTGGGCGGGCCACGGTCACAGAGGGAAGGAGGACACATCGGGCGGGCCACGGTCACGGAGGGAAGGAGGACACATCGGGTGGGCCACGGTCACGGAGGGGAAGGACACACGGCCCAAGCCCAGCAGGGGCTCCAGAGCCATGTACAGCCCTGGGGGTGGGTCAGCAGGACCCTGGGCTGGGGGGCTGGGGGGCTGTCCGTCCCTGGAGCCGGGGAAGGTGGGCCCAGGTGCTCACAAGCTCCTAGAAGAGGCTGTCGGTGCCCCGGTGACACAGGCCCAGGCCCAGAGCCTCGCAGGCTCCAGCAACACTGGGGTGTTGTCCACGGGGCTGGAGCAGAGTGTAGCAAGGCTGGTCAACCCCACAGCCCCCAGCCTCCCACGCCTCTAACGCTTTGCACCTGTCCTGTCAGCTCACCCCGCCCTGCACCCACTCCCGGCACGGCACCCACTGCTCTGCTGGGCCTCTAGGCTCTCCCCGTTGTGGATGTTTCATGTTAACAGGGCTACGTCACGTGACCTCATGTGTGGTTCCCCTGAGCACGGTGCTTTCCAGGGCAACCGTGTCACAGTGCAGACAGACATACAGACTGTGGTGAGCCGTGGGCACCAGGCACAGGCAACCGTCTCACAGTGCAGATGGACACATGGACTGTGGTGAACCGTGAACACCAAGCACAGGCCCGGCTGTGGACGGAGGTTTGCATTTCTCCTGGGTTCACATCTACGGTGTCCCCAGGCTTCTGAGACTCGCCCCATGAGGCTGCCATTCTGGGAAGAGGACTGGGGGGAGCCTTTGGCCCCCACACCACCGCCTGTTTCCCTGGCACCTCGGCAGACACCTGGCCTCCTCAGATCTGGGTGGACAGGACTAACCCTGAGACCTGCCAGCCTGTGCACTTCTGGAACTCGGTGGGGTGGGCAGCTCTCCTCCCGTGGCCTAAGCAAGGCTCCTGGAGGCCGCCCTGTGGCTGCCCTGCCTGCTGGACCCCACCTGGGCCCAGCTTCCCACCTGCAGCGGGTAGGACATGGAGCCCCCCTGCAGGGGCTGGCAGTCCCTCGACGAGTAGATCAGCACAAAGGCGACCGTGGCCGTGACGGCGGCCACCAGCATGGCCTCGACCACCTGCAGGCAGGGCCGGTGGATGTACCTGGAACCAAGAGTCAGGCTGCATGGCAGGCAGGACAGCAATGCGGCCCCTCAGCAGCTCCCATGGCAACCCAAGTCCCTGATGGAGGACACTGGGGGGGCCGGGGTTTTTTTTTTTTTTTTTTGGAGACGGAGTTTTGCTTTTGTTGCCCAGGCTGGAGTGCAATGGCGCGATTTTGGCTCACCACAACCTCCACCTCCCGGGTTCAAGCGATTCTCCTGCCTCAGCCTCCCGAGCAGCTGGGATTACAGGCACCTGGCACCACACCCGGCTAATTTTGTTTATGTATTTTTAGTAGAGACAGGGTTTCTCCATCTTGGTCAGGCTGGTCTGGAACTCCCGACCTCAGGTGATCCGCCTGCCTCGGCCTCCCAAAGTGCTGCTGAGATTATAGGCGTGAGGCACCACGCTGGGCCAGGCCGGTGTTTAATCGTCAATCAGACGCCCGAATGTCCTGGGCTCGTCCTCTTCCCTGGGGTAAAGACTCCTCAGCAGCAACGCCTCCCAACACGTGGGAAGTGGCGCTCCCCGTGCCCCGGCTACACCCGATAGCATTGAAATTGGCACAGACCAAGAAGGAAGAGGCCGGGAGCAGGACAGCTGCGGTTGCTACCAGGCAGAGCCGGGCGAAGGTTGGGCGTGCCTTGCCCAGGCCCGATCCCACGAAGGGCCTCACTTCCTACCCAGGGGCTGTCCTCCCGGAGCCCTCACGCTCCAGCCTCGGGCTAGTCCGTCCCCTCCAGGCCCCAGGACACATCTCCCCTGAGCAGCTCCACTGGGAAACCATCAGGCAGGAGGCTGCACACACAGCCTTTCTTTCAGCTGTGGCCTCGGACTGTCAACCCCACGCCACCATGTCTGCTTTCAAAGGGCCTGCGTGGCCACGCCTGCCAACACGATATGCAACGCGGTTTCTCACCTGATTCGAAACATGGTCAGCCAGTAGTTCAAGGCGTTGAACACAGCTCCGAGCACACCGCCTGCAGACAGGGGAAAGGCCAGTCAGCGACATGAGAGGAAAGGGGCAGGCCTCTGCCCTCCAGCTCCCAGATGGCAGCAGAAGCTCGAGGGTTTGCCAAGGGAAGAGGAGGGCAGGGGGCTAGGGGTCCAGGTAAGATGCTTCCTCCCCATCGTCACACCCTGAGGGCTGGGGGCGCTGTTTCTCAAAGGCTCCGCCTTTCTTCAGGGAAAAGGTGTCGTGCAGAGCAATAAACGCTGGTGGGACCAATTCTACCTCTTAGAGGAAAACCCATCCATCCCTGCAGCCCTGTGGTTTGTGCCAACAGAGAGATAAACAACAGGAAGCCACAGAAGCAAAGCTTTTGGCTCCCCACCCCCAAGCGTGCTGCCCATGGAAAATTCTGAAGAAGCAGGCCCCCAGGTGGCCCTGGGATGAGGGCAGGCTCCAGGGAACCACGGCCTCTAGTCCAGCCGAGCCAGGCCCACAGGCCGTCCCCGCAGAGCTGGGGGCAGCTCTTACCCACCACACCCATGGCGATGAAGACCGGGATCTCGTGGATCGTGTAGGCCATTTTCTGTGCAGAGAGAGGGAGAAGGCAGAGGATGTGAGGGAAAAGGCCCACAGCTCCTTTCTGCTGAAACTCAGGACCACTGTCGTAAGAGAGCTGTAGCCACACAGCGCCTTCCCACCCTTCCACGCAGGCCGCGGAAGTCCACAGGAGGGAAACACGCTGGGTGTTTCGAGCAGGCCTGGCCCCTGCCTGGTGTGGCGGCCAGGGAAACTCTCAGAGACCCTGCCACCCTCAGCACCCGGGGCGGGGAGGGCCCCAGGCACTGGGAACACAGCCCGTGATCCCCCAGTTTCCTGCGCACAGAACCGTCCTGTCGATGGCACGGGGAGGCTCTCCAGCCCAGGCCCCAGGCTGCCTGAGCCCACCTGCCCCCACAGCGGCTGCTGCACGTGCCCCCAGGCCATGGGAGGCCCCATTCATGCAGCAACTGTGTGACATCCCAGGTGCCCTGCTGGTCACATGGCGCCCTGACCTGAGGGCAGCTTGGGGTGTCTTCCTGCAGCCCCTCAGGGTCCTGGAGCTCGCGCAAGAGCTTGGCTCCACAGCTGTGAGCCAGTTTTCTAAAGGACCAAATCCTCAACCTGGGCCTTAAGCAAACAGGGTCCTGGCCCAGGATGCGAGGTGGGCGAGGTGGCCGATGGGACAGGTACCTCTGAGTCAAACCTTCCGAAGTTGATGAGGCCCGGGCTGGACAGGTCCCACATGTTCCCATGGTAAATGCTCAGAACAAAATTCAGAGTGAACGTGGAGATCATGGAAGCAAAGAACTGCGATAGAGAGCAGGAAACCAGCACCCTCAGAGCCGTGCTCCCAGCCCAGGGCCCACGGACCAGCAGGGACCATCGCCCCTCCTGTCAGCCGGGGGGCCAGGAGTCTGCAGACCCCGCCCAAGGCAGAAGGGAAGGGGCTGGAGCTAGGGGCGGGCGCACTGTGCCAGGGAAGGAGGGGCTCAGCCCTCTCTGAACTTGCCACTGGAGAGCAAGAGGGGAAGGTGGGGCAGGACTGGGTTCCTGGCTGTTTGATTCCCCACCCGGGAGCCAACTGGGGCTGGCAATGGTGCCCAGGACCAAGGGCGAACTGGGCAGCAAAGGCATGACCGCCGCTTTGGGCAGGGCCAGGTCCTGACAGACCTACAGGGGGTCCAGGTCCAGCCGCAGCTTGATGGGTGGCCTCAGGGCGGACCCCATGGTGGGGACTGAGAGTGCAGCATGCGCCCTGACGGGGAGGCAGCCATCAGTAGGCACTTACGATCCTCCAGGTCAGGAATTGGTTCCAGAAGGATGCACCCTCCTCCAGGCTGAACAGGACCCCACCTGGAAGGCAGGCGGCCGGATCGGGTGCCAGCTGGACACAGGGCACCATGCCCACCACCAACTCCCGCCCCCAGGCTCCAGGAAACTCAGACCATGTCAGAAAGAAGCTACTGGGGTAGGCCCCAGCCACACAGAGAGGAACCCCAAGGGAGGTCCGAGGGCCGGGCCCGAGCACACTGCCAGCTGCCGCTGGCCACTTCCAAATGCCCCGGCTGTGACTCCAAGCCTCTGCCCACCCTCAGCGGGTACTGGGCCTACAGACAGGAGACCGTTTCTTCCAACACACAGGGTGAGGGCAAAGCTCCAGACCAGGCACAGCCTTCCTCACCCACGGGGGCTCCAAACGCCGCTGACACTCCGGCCGCAGCCCCTGCGGAGACGAAGTCCCGCTTCTCTGTGTCTCTGCGGAAATACTCGAAGATCTGCAACAGAGACGGACCCGGGGCTGGGGCAGCTTCCTCGAGGGCTCAGCTCTCAGAAAGGCAGAGCGGCCACCAGGACAGGGGCTGCGCAGGGGAAGGGGCTTTCAGGACGACCGAGTCACCAGCTCTGATTCCTGAAGAGCGCCGCGCTGCGGACCACGGCAAGACAAAGCAGGGTCGGCACAGCCACCGGCAGTCCAGGGAAACACAGAAAGACCCAGCCAGGAGCTCAACTTTCCAGCACACGCAAGGTTCTGAAAACCTCCACCCTCTACCGAAAACCGCACGGACGGAAACCCAGCCTTGCTGTCGCTGTCTGTACTGTGGGAACGCTGCCTACCACTAAATTCACACACGGCCGGGCGTGCTGGCTCACGCCTGCAATCCCAGCACTTTGGGAGGCTGAGGCGGGCGGGTCACCTGTGGCCAGGGAGTTTGAGACCAGTCCGGCCAACATGGTGAAACCCCATCTCTCCTAAAACAACGAAAAACTTAGCCAGGTGTGCTGGCGGGCGCCTGTAATCCCAGCTACTCGGGAGACTGAGGCAGGAGAATCCTCAGATTCTCAGAAAGACTCCATCTCGAAAGAAAAAAAAAAAAAGAAAGAAAGAAAAATACATTCACATCCAAATGCAGCTCAATCCCCACCAACGTGCTGGGGACTTCTTGGAGGAAAAGTGTTCCAAAGTGTGTCCTGACAAATAAACATCAGGTGGACACACTTGGTTTCAGGTTCTGTGCTCCTCTGAGCACTCAGCCGCTTGGAGCCACAGACCCCTCCCACGGGAAACACAAATGCGCGTGTGGCAGGGGACCCAAGGAGGGAAGCAGTGGGCCGTGCGGAGGCCTCGCCGGGCAGGGACTGTGCCCGCTGGCTCTGGGAGCCACCCACCAGGCTGTCCTCAGAGGGGGCTGGGGCTCCCGGCCGGGGGTGCTGAGGGAAGACCATCTCCCGGAGTGGCGCCCGTGCCTGTGCCCATGGCATCTGGAGCCCACCCACACAAGGTGGAGAGAGTAGCACTCACCTTGAAATCTCGTTTCAGTGACGTTGACCTCCCCTGAGAGATCCCGGCGGCGATCACTGAACCCGAGTGGATCATCGGCCCTTCCTGGAGACCAGAAGGACCCGTGCTCAGAGACACAGCTGGGTGTGGCGGCCCTCGCGGGCCCGGTGGCCTCAGGCTCCAGCTGGCGGGGCCACGGGCACTCTGTTACCTTTCCCACGGCCAGGCCCCCGACCACCGACAGGATCACACCGGACACTTTGATCACCAACGTCTGAAACACAGGGAGATGCACGGCCTCTGATGAAAGGGCAGGCGCCGTCTTTGGACCTGAGCCATAAAACAGCCCCGATCAGGCAGGGTGGCTGGGACATGGGACATCCAGGAAGGGGCTGGCACGCCCAGGGCTGGGTCTCCCCATGGCCACAGTGGACGCTAAACAGCAGCCAAGCGGCCCCCACACTCACTGGGGGTCCCGCCCTCTGCGGCCTCGGCATTCATCAGGGAAGGGGCTCTTTCCTTTCCTTCCTTCCTGAGGCAAAGCTGGGTCGCCCGCCCCGTCCTACAGGCGTGTCCTGCCTCGGCCAGCGTGGCCAGCACAGGGGAGGTGTTCCCGCGAGCCCTGCCCAGCGAGGCCCCGAGGCCCCTCATACGCCCGGCACAGGAAGAGTGGTCACCTGCGGCTCCACGATGGCCCTCCCAGCCGCTCCCCGCCCCAGGGGCCTCGTCCTCTCCACCCGAGGTGGTGTGTAAGGTGTTTCTCATCAGCTTCCCCGCCCCAGGCCAGAAGCCACGAGGGCGCAGACCCCAAACGTGAGGCGCTGAGCGCGTGGGGTGTCGGGGAGGGCTCTACGTTAAAGACGCTGAGGAAAGCAAACGCAACCCTCAGCCAACAGAAGGTACGGAGCAACATCCCAGAAGGTTCAGGCCGGCCTGGCGTGGGTGACAGGCCGGTCGCCACTCCCAGCTGCTCCAGTAAACCTGGCCTCCCACCACGGGGCAAGGGCATCCCAAGGTCACCTGGGAGCTTTCACCAGAGGGGACACACTGGCCCCACTCCTTGGCCATGGGGACCAGGCCCCGGAAGCACCCCCAGGGGGTGGCTGCCACGCTGCCCACCCTCCCCAGATGGAACGGGGCTCCAGCAAGTCTCAGGCTAAGGAACGCTGGCGGCACCGACAGAAGCAACCACAGCGGAACTGGGCGGAACCGGGTCAGGGCTCCAGCACCTCCAGAACCAGACGCTCTGATGACACCAAGTGTAAACGAGCATGAGGCAAACCGAGAGCAGGAAACAACGCTACACGCCCACTACTACAACAGCGTCCACGGTCAGTCGCCGCCATGCAGCCCGTAGTCACAGACGCACTGCACAGCTGTGGCGATACATGCACCAGACGAGCATCTCGGCACAGCTTACTCGTTTTTAACGTAATTTAATATGCGCACATACCAGCTGTTACCACTTTAAAAAAAAAAAAGGTGACCCCTTTACACCCAGCCAGCCCACCAGCACGCAAAGTGGCCGAGGCCAGTTCTGGAAGCCGGGCAGACAAGAGAGCTGCTCCTGAACCAGCAAAGAGCTGGTGCCTCCCCGCTCAGCCAGGGCCCGCCCCCTCCCCCCGCCCAGCCAGGGCCCCCCCCGCACCCAGGGCCACTGCACTCTCACCTTGAGCCGCACCACGTGGGGGATCTTCACCCCGTTGAGGAAGCACTTGATCTGGGGGATTCCACTGCCAGCAGCCACCGGCTGAAAAACGGGAAGCACGGCTGAGCAGGTCACGGCCAGGCTGAGATAGACCCAGCCCCACGGGCCCAGGAGCCCCAGGAGCCGGGGAGCTCAGCACACACATCAGGGCCTGAGGGAAGGGGCCTCATGTCGCGCGGGTAGCTGCTCTCACTCTTCCCAGCCCAGGCACAGATCAAGGACGTGGTGGGGGCGGAGGTGGAGATGGAAGGAGGGCGGAGTGAGGAGGCTCCAGGAGGGGCGGAGCGGGGTGACGGTGCCCAGGCCTGTGCTGCTGGGTTAGGAGCAGCACCCGGGGCTCTGGGGGTGAAGAGGCCCTGGTGTGTCTGCTCCTCCTGAGGCTGTGAGTCTGGACCGCGTGATTCCAGAAAGTGCCCAGGTTCTCAGCCAACGTGATGGTGGGGGTGGGTGAGCTGCAGGGGTTCCTGCCCATTTGCCAAGCCCCCCAATCCTTCGTGGGGTCCGACATGGCTGGGGCACCTACCTCTATGAAAGCCACGATCACGGAGCCCACCAGCACGAAGGCGGCGTTCAGCGTCGCCCACAGCAACAGGGAGAAGGACAGCCCGCCCTTCTCTGTGAACTTGTCGATATCTGGGGTTCATCAAGGAGGGCTGGCTGCTTCCCCGTCAGGACCACCCACCCTGGACCCCGGCCCTGCCCCATGGCCCGGCCTGGCAGACGCCACTCTGCTTGGTGGAGCCATGACGCTCCCTGGACATCCCAGAGACATCTCACAGCCCAAGCATGACAGGGATGCAGCCAGCCTGGCCAGGCCACCTCCACCTGCACTGGAACACGCCGGGCTCAGGACTTCTGCCCGGGACTGAACCCAGGCCACGCCCCCGCCCCCAACCTGCACGCGCCATGCTGGGAAGGATACTGCCCTTGATGACCCTGTACTTGAGGCCGGCCAGGTTCTCCACCACGATGTCGATGAAGCAGGCCACCAGGCCCGTGAGGATGCCGATGAGGGCGCAGATGACCCAGCGCTTGATCTCCACCGTCCGGAAGGCCTGCGGGGGTGCGGTCAGGGCAAGAGTCAAGCAGGGCCCCGGCGCAGCTCGCTCTGGCAGCAGCAGGACTGCCCAGACCACCTGCAGGCCCTGGGATTATGAAGGTCCCAGCGTGCACGGTGCACTGAGTCCCACAAAGGGCAGTTTCTGGCCAACATCCGAAGCACACCCGGGGCCTGAGGGTGACTCAGGGAAGTGGGCGACTTCCCAACAACTTCACAGCCAGTGGTTGCTATGCTGGGCACTGCATCTGGCGGCGGTAGGAGCAGCCTTCTCGGTTACGGTGACCGTGACCCTCCCGTTGTCTCCAGAAACCAAAGGAACCCACCGGCCTTGGAGGCGGGGTCAGAGGACGATGGAGGAGGCGTGTCGCAGACCCAGGCCCAGTCAGCACCAGCGCCTACACCTTGGGACCCCGCAGGGAGCGGCGTCCAGCTCACCGTGTGGTTGATCCGCCGCTCCTCCTCCAGGAACAGCTGGTTCTCACTGTTGTCATAGTCCAAGCTCTGCAGGCCGGGACAGCAGGGGCAGCACTCAGCACCGACCCGACGCCCCGGGTGCGGGCACAGGAGACCGGGAATGGGTTTGGAGGGGACAGAGGCCAGGTCTCAGGGTCAGGGAGAACAGGAGGACGCCCACCTCATACTTGAGGGACAGGAGCTTCTCGTTGTGTGGGATCTCCTTGGGGAAGGGATGCGGAGGATCCATATCCTGTGGCAGAAAAAGGCAAAGAGAGAAGCACGGTTGACAAGGCCACAAGGAGAGAGGCCCCTCTCAGCTCACACACAAGGCTGTCAGCATCCCAACGCCAAGGATGAGGACACAGCGAGAGAACTGCAGGTGGGGCACGGGGGCTGACGCCTGTAATCCCAGCACTTTGAGAGGCCGAAGCAGGCAGATCACCTGCGATCAGGAGTTCGAGACCAGCCTGGACAACAACCTGTCTCTACTAAAAATACAAAAACTAGCTGTGTGTGGTGGCAGGTGCCTGTAATCCCAGCTACTTGGGAGGCTGAGGCAGGAGAATCCCTTGAACCTGGGAGGGGGAGCTTGCAGTGAGCCGAGATTGCACGACTGCACTCCAGCCTGGGTGACAGTGAGACCCTGTCTCAAAAATAAGAGAGAGAGAGAGAGAGAGAGAGGGAGGGTATGACGTTGGACCCTTACCTCACATCACATCCAAAAATTAACTCAAAAGGGATGAAACACCTAAAACTGTAAAATTCTTAGGAAAACACGGGTCAGTCGTCATACTCTTGGGTTAGGCAGTGGTTTCTTAGATACGACACCAAAAGTACAAGCAACACAAGAAAAAACAGATTAACTGAACTTCAGCAATCCAACCCATGCTGGGTATGAAGCGCATGCGGTCCCAGCTCCTCAGGAGGCTGAGGCGGGATGATTGCTTGAGCCTGAGAGATCAAATCCAGCCTGGGCAACACAGTGAGACCTCATCTCAAAAAAAACAATAATTATTACTTTTTTTTTTTTTTAGACAGGGTCCTGTCACGCAGGCTGAAGTACAACGGTGTGATCATGGCTCACTGCAGTGAGGCTGCAGTGAACCCAGGAGGTTCAATCAATCTACCTGCCTCAGCATCCTGAGTAGGTGGGACCACAGGCACATACCACCACACCTGGCTAATTTTTGTTTTTCTTTTTTCTTTTTTTTTTGTAGAGACAGGGTCTCACTATGTTGCCTAGGCTGATCTCGAATTCCTCGGCTCTAGCCATCCTCCAGCCTTGGTTTCCCAAAGTGTTGGGATTACAGGTGTGAACCACCACACCTGACCAGAAAAAAAAAATTTTTTTTTGAGGCAGGGTCTCACTCTTGTCACCCAGGCTGAAGTGCAATGGCACCATCTCAGCTCACTGCAACCTCCACCTCCCAAGTAGCTGGAACTACTGGTGCCTATCACCAGGCTCAGCTAACTTTTATATATTTTGTAGAGACAGGGATTCACCATGTTGGTCAGGCTGGTCTTGAACTCCTGAGCTCAAGCAATCCGTCTGCTTCCCAAAGTACTAGGATTACAGGCATGAATCACCTCTCTCGGCCATAACTTTTTTTTTTTTTTTTTTTTTTGAGACGGAGTCTCACGCTGTTGCCCAGGCTGGAGTGCAGTGGCGCGATCTCGGCTCACTGCAAGCTCCGCCTCCCGGGTTCCCGCCATTCTCCTGCCTCAGCCTCCTGAGTAGCTGGGACTACAGGCGCCCACCACCGCGCCCGGCTAATTTTTTGTATTTTTAGTAGAGACGGGAAGTGGTCTCGATCTCCTGACCTTGTGATCCGCCCGTCTCGGCCTCCCAAAGTGCTGGGATTACAGGCTTGAGCCACCGCGCCCGGCCGGCCATAACTTTTTTAATTGAAAAAATTTAAGCATCAGAAGACGCCATTGAGAAAGTGAACAGAAAACCCGCTGAATGGGAGAAAACTTCTATAAATCATGTACCGGATGAGAGATTTACATCGATATATAAACAACCCCTGCAGCTCATGTATAAACACAACAAATTCAGTTTAAAAAGGGGCATAACCAACACACGTGTGGCCGGCTGGGCACCCACTCCAGCGCCTGAGGCCAAAAGTGACCGATTGCTGAATCTCACATGCTCAATTTTTCCCTTGTCTCCTAACTCCTGCTCCTCCCAAAGCTGACACCAGAGCAAAGGCTTTGAAGTCCAAAAAGGCAGTGCTGAAGGCATCCACGGCCACAAAACACATCTTTCCAAGGCCTTGTGACTCCAAAGGCAGCACAAACACATCAGAAGGGCAGCCCCAGGAGAGGGGCTGCTGGCTGTGCAGGACAGTGTCTGAGCACGGCGCCAGCCTCCGGGGCGACTGCAGCAGCAGAGCTCAAAGGGACACAAGGCTAAAGAACACCCGGACAGGTGGACTGAGACGCCTCAGCCTCTGATGTGGCCCAGGGCAGAGCTGGATGGGGCCTGATGGGCAGGAGGAGGGTGCCCGGTGTGTCGCCAACATCAGGATCATCTCAACAGAAGTCCCGCTGGCTGATCTAAACGCACATGCACAGGATCCGCACAGACATCTCCCCAGAGATGATGAGCGGATGAGCGAATGGCTCCCGGCACTGGAGGACTCCCAGCCTCACTGGTGGCTGAGGCACAAACCAAGGCCGGCGGGAGATGCCCCCGAGGGGAAGGATGCTGCTGAGCTCAGGACTCCCGGGGCAGCCACTGGCACAGGAACATCGAAACCCCTGCCCTCTGAAGTCAGAGAGCATCCAGCCCCCTCTCACTCTCCTGGCGCTCCTCACTGCTCCCCCAAGATCCCTGTCCTTGCCCTGTCCCAAAGCCAGGTCCAGCCCCCTCGCTGCCCATGCTGCCACTGCCGTCCTGACTGGCTTCCTGGCCCCACACAGCCTGTTCACCCCTATCCAGGTCCCTGGCGCCCTGCACTCCTCCGTCTCAGAGCACTTCCGCCTGGCTGCTGGTCCAGCTGCCTCTGCTCACTCGGCCTCGGGGGCTGCGTCCCCCCGGGGAAGTCTTCCCTGAGCCCCGGCTCTGGGTCCCACTATCTCCCTGCCACTCAGCCCCTGCCCATCCTGGTCACCCTCTGCTAAGATGCAGCTCCGTGGGAGGACAGGGAGCACCCCCAACTCACCGGGTCCAAAAGCTCATCATCCAGCTCCACGTTGCTCATCTGTCCGATTCGGAAAAGCGCAGCACGTGGTGACTAAAAGCAGAAGAGAAATCATGAGGACGCTCAGGCGTCACACGCTCTGCACCGTGGATTCTCACTCCCACCGCCGCAGCCCCGCCTCACCTGACCCTGCCCGGGAGCTCAGGAACGGGCCAGGCCAGGCCTGCCTGGTGGGTGGGGGCAGCAGGGCTGGGGTGGGCCTCCCTGGGCGCTGGAAGCAGGACTGCTCCGGCTGCCCCTCGGCCTGTCAACGAGAAGCCCAGCCCCTGAGCCCAGGGAGTGAGCTCCCTGCTTTAGACTGAAGGCGAGGCACCTGCCACCCACCAGGAAAGAAGGGCTGGAGAACATGCCGCCACCGACGCAGTGCCCGCCACAGCGCCCAGGTCATCCCGCCCAGCCCTGCTCCCGAGGCCCTGCTCAGCCTCCTGCCACCTCCACAGAGTCACCTCCACTGTGGCCTCTCTGAGTCCTGAGACACAAACGGCTCCCCAGTGTTCACGCTGCCCTCCCCACAGGACACCCAGCTGTCAGGTAGAGTGGGCGGGCTCTCGGCCACCTAAGGTTTTGTGGCCGCCCCAGCTCAGGGCAGGGGCAGGGCAGCGGGCCGTGGGTGGCATGGTGTACATGTGACCTACAGAGCTCCCGCCCGTCTCCGGCACCTCGCTAGAGCCAAGGCGCTGAGGCCAGGCTAGGGGGAGCCAAGACCTCAGCCTCCTTTCCTCAAAAAGATCCTTGGGAGACGACTCCGATTTCCCCTATCTCCTGAATCTTTACCCATATCTGGAGGTGTGAAGGGAAGAACGGCCGCCTCCCAGGTGGAGGGGTCCATGCCCAGGGCACCCGCTATCTGCATCAGAGAGCCCCTGTGCCTGTCAGGAACGTGTCGGCAGAGCAGTCCAATGGCTGGCACCGGCCGCGGGAAGACCACCGAGGCTGCCGCCCGCCTTCCCTGGGAGCAGCCCTCCTGGTCCCCAAAGCCGTCCCCTCCTCATCCCCCATCTCTCCCTCCACCTTCCCTGGGCTCAACCTCCCACCCCAGGTTTCAGCAGGGCCCGTAAGTGCTTCTTGGTGATAGAATTGCACGTGATGACGTCAAGAGCCCACTGGGCCGAGGTGGGGACAGGGAGACGCATAGGAACGGCCTGCACTGGGGCCCGATTCTCCTCCAACCTCCACCTGCCCACAGGGATCACGATTACCACACACAGGTAGGGACACAGACGCAGAGAAGGAAGGTCTGGGATCTGAGGTCACTGTAAGCCAGGGGTGGGGGTACTGCTTTCTCTGGAGTGCTCACCCCTGAAAAGACGGGCTCCCCAAACCGCCATCCCCAAAACTGCCTTCAGAACCGGACGTTCCCAGTGGGGTGTGGCGCCTCACGCCTGTAATCCCAGCACTTTGGGAGGCCGAGGCGGGCAGATCACTTGATGCCAGGAGTTTGAGACCAGCCTGGCCAACATGGGGAAACCCCATCTCTACTAAAAATACAAAAATTAGCCAGGCTACTTGGGAGGCTGAGGCTGGAGAATTGCTTAAAGCCGGGAGGTGGAGTCTGTAGTGAGCCGAGATTGCGCCACTGCACTCCAGCCTAGGTAACAGCAAGACTATCTCAAAAAAAAAAAAAAAAAAAAAAAAGAAAGAACCTGAACCTGACCTTCCAGCCCACTGCCCTCCAGGGACCCCTTCCTCAACCATCGTCCTGTTCGCAGCCCCCGTCGCCCTTGGTGTGCACCCCCCCGCCGTGTTGATGACCCAGTGAGTGGCCCTGGGTGGGGGGGACCTGGGCACGTGCCACTGGCCCTTGGCAGACACCAGTCAGGGCATCCTCCTCTCCCCAGGCAAAGAGCACCCCCAAGCCATCACCATCAGAAGCCAGGAGCAGAGACCAGAGGAACAGATAGACCCACAGGTGTCTGCCATGGCACCTCCGCGCCCAGGGGAGAGTGTGGGAGGGGCTGGAGTGCACTGGTCCTGCTGGACAGAGGCCTGAGTCCCAGGGCACCCACCCCTCCTCTGCCCCCAGTCTCGCCACACACCAGTGGCTCTCCCAGTCACAGGTGAAACTCAGCTTAAGTCTCCTGCCACACAGGCCGACAGGGCGGGAGGAGGAAGGTGCCACGGTCCAGGCACGATGGAAACGGTGGCCTGGCTGGCTGCCCCCTCCCTCCCGCTCACACTCACACCAAAGCCCCCAGACTCCAGGTCTCACACCCAGAACACAGCCCTGTGGCTGGCACTGGGCCTCTGACCCCCAGCTCCAGGTGGACAGGTGCCCTGGTGCCCCAGAGACCATGGAAGCCAAAAGACCCATTTCACCATGAGGAGGGGACCCCACGTCCAATTGGGTACCCCATGGGACACGCCCTACCCGCAGGGCCACTCTCCCCATCACTCAAGACGTCTCTCTAAACGCCACTCACGGCCTGCTGGGCTTCTCAGGCTCTTCCTTGTTGGAAATAAGGGATCATTCTGGCCAGACGTGGGGGTTCATGCCTGTGATACCAGCACTTTGGGAGGCAGAGGCAGGAGGATGGCTTGAGCCCAGGAGTTTTTTTTTTTTTTTTTGAGACGGAGTCTTGCTCTGTCTCCCAGGCTGGAGTGCAGTGGCGCGATCTCGGCTCACTGCAAGCTCCGCCTCCCGGGTTCATGCCATTCTCCTGCCTCAGCCTCCCGAGTAGCTGGGACTACAGGCGCCGCCACCTCGCCCGGCTAGTTTTTTGTATTTTTAGTAGAGACGGGGTTTCACTGTGTTAGCCAGGATGGTCTCGATCTCCTGACCTCGTGATATGCCCGTCTCGGCCTCCCAAAGTGCTGGGATTACAGGCGTGAGCCACCGCGCCCGGCGAGCCCAGGAGTTTAAAGCCGACCTGAACAACACAGTGAGGCCCTGACTTTACACAAAACAAAATTAGCAAAGTATGGTGGTGTGCACCTGTGGTCCAAACCACTCAGGAGGCTGAGGCAAGAGAATTGTTTGAGCCTGGGAAGTCGAGGCTACAGTGCGCTCCAGCCTGGGCGACACAGCAAGACCCTATCTCTAAAATTAAAAAAAAAAAGGCCAGGCGTGGTGGCTCACACCTGTAGTCCCAGTACTCTGGGAGGCCAAGACAGGCGGATCACCTGAGATCGGGAGTTCAAGACCAGCCTGACCAATATGGAGAAATCCTGTCTCTACTAAAAATACAAAATTAACCAGGTGTGGTGGTGCATGCCTGCAATCCCAGCTACTAGGGAGGCTGAGGCAGGAGAATTGCTTGAACCCGGGAGGCAGAGGTTGCAGTGAGCCGAGATCACACCATTGCACTCTAGCCTGGACAACAAGAGTGAAACTCCGTCTGAAAAAAAATAAACTAAAAAAATAAAAATTAAATTAAATTAAATTAAATTTAAAAAAACCCAAACAAAACGAAACAGCCATAGTCACGCATCCTGGGCACCAGGCCTGGAAGGCCTTCAGGTGAGCCACCGTCTACACTGCAACAGCACCGTCCCACAGCGGCAGGCAGAGCTGGCTGTGAATGCGGTCAGGCCAAGCTGCAGTACGTGACCAGCAGGCCACTCCCACTGCTGCCGCCCTGGCAGATTCGAGAGGGGTGAAGGGTGAGGGGATCCCCCCAGCAGGGCATCAGCCGCCCCTGCCCAGAGTGAAAGGATGGGGCCCTGGCGCCTTCCCTTCCCAGCATCTCTTTCCTTAACTCTGCCAGGGCTTTGAGAAGGTAGCTTCTGTAATGGAAAAACATGACGCTTACCTCACATTCAGTGACGCATTTTGTGCAGTTACTGTCTGTTTAAATGCAAGCTCTTATAAATTAAACACTAGATGCTGTTCCTCACACTCCCGCCACACACGGCAACCTGCACAGTCCCAAGAGCCGGACACTAACTGAAAACAGCCAGGCTCAGGAACACGTGAGCCAACACTCCCGAGAGGCGGGACTCGGGCCGGCGGGAGGCCAGGTTGCCAGGGTTGGGGTGGGTAGGACTAGAAAGAGGGGTCTGAGAATGGCCTGCACCCCCTTCCTGGCGCTTATGCGGATCTACATGCCTTGTACCAATGACACTCTCTCGGTTTTGGTGCCATGCTGTTACAAAGAGGGAAACGTTGGGGGAAACTCGGTGAAGGGTACACAAGCCCCCTGTGCTACCTTCGCAGCTTCCTGTGAATCCAGAGTAATTTAAACGTCAAAAAACGGCCGGGCGCAGTGGCTGATGCCTGTGATCAAAGAGTGAGACTGTCTCAAATAAATAAATACATAAAATAAAAGTCAAAATAATGTATAGACAAGGGGAACAACATCAAACTTTTAAACTCCTGGTTTTTGGTTTTTTGTTTTTGAGACGGAGTCTTGCTCTGTTGCCCGGGCTGGAGTGCAATGGTGCGATCTCAGCTCACTGCAAGCTCCACCTCCCAGGTTCACGCCATTCTCCTGCCTCAGCCTCCCAAGAAGCTGGGAGTACAGGCACCCGCCACTACGCCTGGCTAATTTTTTTTTTTTTTTTTTAGTGGAGACGGGGTTTCATTGTGTTAGCCAGGATGGTCTCCATCTCCTGACCTTGTGATCCGCCCGCCTCAGCCTCCCAAAGTGCTGGGATTACAGGCGGGAGCCACCGTGTCCGGCCAAACTTTAAAACTTCTACACATCAAAGAAAACAACAGAGCAAAAGGTAACCTATGAAATTAGAAAATATTTGCAAACTGATAAGGAATTAATATCTGATAAGCGATTAACATTCAGAATACAAAAACTCAGGATCAGGTGAGGTGGCTCATGCCTATAATCCCAGCACTGTGGGAGGCCAAGGTAGCTGGATCACTTGAGGTCAGGAGTTCAAGACCAGCCTGGCCAACATGGTGAAACCCTATCTCTCCTAAAAATACAAAAATTAGCCATGCATGGTGGCAGGTACCTGTAATCCCAGCTACTTGGGAGGCTGAGGCAGGAGGACCACTTGAACCCAAGAGGCAGAGGTCGCGGTGAGCTGAGATCACACCACTGCACTCCAGCCTGGGCGACAAAGGGAGACTCCGTCAAAAAACAAAAACAAACCGAAAACCAAAAACAAACATAAAAACGCAGTGTCTGAAAGTCCCATCTGTACACCATGTTCACAGCGGCACCGTTCACAATGACCAAAAGGCGGAAGCACCCGGTGTCCGCCGATGGATGAGTGGATCAAGGAAATGCAGCCTCTCCCTGCTGGAATAATTCAGCCATAAAGGGGAATGACACACCGACTTGTGCTGCAGCACGACAGGCCGGGGGACATTATGCTCCGTGAAACAAGCCAGTCAGAAAAGGACAGCTCCCGCAGGGGTCCACTAGCATGAGGTCCCTGGAGCCGCGAGGTCCGCGGAGGCACACAGCACCGTGGGGGCTGGGCGGCAGGAGGAAGGGAGAGCGCGGAATGGGTGCGGTTTCAGTTCAGCAAGGGGTGGTTGCGTAACACTACGAGCATGCTCAGCCCTACCGACTGCACTCACAGACGATTAAACGGTCATTTAAAAAATACTGTTTAGAGACAAGGTCTTGCTATGTTGTCCAGGCGGTCTCAAACTTCTGGGCTCAAGTGCTCTTTCCGCCTTGGCCTCTCAAGTAGCTGGTGTGAGAGGCGTGCACCACCATGCCTGGCTTAAAATGGTAAATTTATGGCATGTGCTTTTTTTCTTTTTTTACCACAATTAAAAAAAAAACATTAAAGCAATATTAAAGACCATTTGCTGCTCTGCTTGGCCTGTGCTGCGTTCTAACATTCAGCAGGCCTCTGCCAGGACCAGGCTAGACGCTAGGCACAGAGGATCCAGCAGCTGCCCCGCAGGGGTGGGGGTTACAGTCAAAGGAAACGAGGTGACACACAAAGGCCACAGAGACCAAGAAGAGGCCTTTGCTGTACACGTGCTGTCCCCATGGCATTGAGGCAGAGACCTAAAGCAAGACAGACACAGAAACAGCAATGCTGGCAGACAGGGAGGGGCAGGGGACAGCAGGGGAACCCTCCCAGGCAGGCAGAGGACTTCCTGGAGGCCGGAAACGAACCAAGGGGCGCTTCCTCAAGTAGAACAGAACTCAAGGGGCCACTGGGGACTACCCCAGACCCTCCCCCACGGCCTCACTGCGCCCACAGCTCTCTCTCAGGCTGTGGTCTTTGGCTCCGGGTTCCCAGGCAGGACACACTCCCACACCAACCCAGACCCCTGCCCTGCCAGGGTCTTAGGTGCAGCGTCCCAACATGAGTTCCCAGTAATGTCCTACAAATACCCACCTCTCCTCACCGTCCCCAACACCCAAGTGTTCCTGGCTCCAGCTGCTTTCCCTCTCTCAGTTCTCAAGGAGTTCTGCTTCCTGCCGCCCACACACCGCCAGGGCTTGCTGACCTCACCCTCGCCCTGTCCCACCACCACCAGATGAGCAGTGACTGGCTCGGTCTATTCACCACTACGCCACACGAAGCAAGACAGGCCTGAGAACAGGAACAGCAACCCACAGGCAGCTCTGAAGGGCCTGGGCTTTCAGCTGGTGCCCAGCCTCCAACAAGCCACTCCGCAGTCTGCCCTGCCCAGGGCAGCCACCTCATAGTGTTTGGCCAGGTGTGCCCACACTGAGGTGGCAATGACGCCACCAACCAACCTGAAAATCCTGCAACAAACCCCAAAGAGCCTGGAGGCAGCTAGGGCCAGTTCTCACGTTCACTGGAACAGTCCTGTCAGCAGGCGATGGCCTGGGTTGATATTTTAGCTCAGAACAGCCCTGGAGGCCTTGAACCCAAGGGCAGCTTACAGAACCCCATCTGCGGCCACACTGGGGTGTGCCTGAGCCTATGAACTGTGCCCACCAGTCAGAGCAGACCCGCCCCTACAAAAACAGCACCAAGAAACCCAGTAGCTGCTCAAGAAGTTGGGCAGGAAAGTCACATCCAACACGAATCCCTCGTGTTGCTGGTTTTAACACGACCGGGCACAACTCACGTTTCTTCAGAGCGTGGTTTGCGACAGGCGCTGTGCTCAGTGCTGTGCGTTAACGTTTTCGCTGACGGAAAAACCAGGCAGAGGGAGGCTACAGGCCTTGCGGGAGACCCTCGACGAGTCCGGTGCTAAGTGCACGAAGGCCTCCGAGGACGCCTGGCCTAAGAGGTGGCACCTCAGCCTCTAGACTCCACCTCTCCAGTCTGTCTCCCTGCAGGGAAAGGCTGGGGATCCTTCAGGCATGGGGTCCTAGCTTTCCACGGGCTCCCCGAGAGATGAGCCAAATTCAAAGCCTGCTCATGTGCGCAGCAGGGCTGACCTCCACGCTCCACGGCGCATCCCACACACACACTCCCTCTGTCCTTCCCCACCCGTCCGTCTGCCTGAGGATCTTGTGCTCTTCAAGTGCGAGCCTTGTGACTGTTCCTGCCCCAGGGGCCCTGCAGACCATTCGCACAGGGCACTGGGCCTGTCTCCGGCAGGAAGGAAGCAGCTTCATGCGCCTGTGTCCTAGGCAGCCACAGAGCAAGTGCACAATAGACTATTCTTTTTAACTGCTCATAAGCAGGGGATCCACGGTTATTAAATGCAAAGAAATAAATAAGCTTACAAGGACTTTTAAGGGAATACTTCTTTTTTTTTTTTTTTTTGGGACGGAGTTTCGCTCTTGTTGCCCTGGCTGGAGTGCAATGGCGCAATCTTGGCTCACTGCAACCTCTGCCTCCCGGGTTCAAGCAATTCTCCTGTCTCAGCCTCCCAAATAGCTAGGATTACAGGCGCTTGCCACCACACTCAGCTAATTTTTGTATTTTTAGTAGAGATGGGGTTTCACCATGTTGTCCAGGCTCGTCTAGAACTCCTGACCTCAGGCGATCCGCCCGCCTCGGCCTCCCAAAGCGCTGGGATTACAGGTGTGAGCCACCGCGCCCGGCCAGGAAAACTTTCTAAGGTTAAGAGATCAACAGATTATTTCCCAAAAAAATCAACTCTTCTATTTGCAAAGACAAACAGGAAACCCCAAGCACATTCAGTCCCAAAAGAAACTCAAATTCAACCTCCATCAAGGCTCCCACTCTTTACCTGTCAGCCCTTAAAGTTGGTTTATTCCTTCTACCTTGTGAACTTCAGATTTAATTAAAAAAAATTTTTTTTTTAATTTTTTGAGATAGGTTATCAAACTCCAGCCTGTGCAAAAGAGTGAGAACCTGTCTCAAAAAAATAGCAGCTCACTGTATTTTCGACCTCCTGGGCTCACATGACTCTTCCGCCTCAGCCTCCTGAGTGAGTAGCTGGGACTACAGATGCATATCACCATCCCTGCCTAATTTTGTTTTTTTTAAGAGACAGGGTTTCACTATTTTGCCCAGGCTGGTCTTGAACTTCTGGGCTCAAGTGATCCTCCCCTACCTTGGCCGCCCAAAGTGGTAGGATAACAGGCATGAGCCATCACTCCCAGCCTTAGCTTCTTTTAAAACAGAAACACACACACAGAGGCATACACACGAATAACTAACCACCCAGGGCCCCACCACTTCAAATTAACCCCTTCAGATCACTTTTCATTCAAACTATAGCACAGAGAGCAGGAGAGCCCACTTCAAAGGGAGCTGAGCCGCTGCTTCTTATCAGCAAAAGGCAGACTTCGACCTTCTTTGTCTGGTGCATTTCTAAGGAATTGGGAAAACCTAAATATAGGTTCTATGGAAACAACCTGATTTTCGTGTCCTTCCTAATCTTTTTTTTTTTTTTTGGGGGGGGACGGAGTCTCGCTCTGTCACCCAGGCTGGAGAACAGCGGCAAGACCTTGGCTCACTGCAAGCTGTCTTCTGCGATCTCGGCTCACTGCAAGCTCCGCCTCCCGGGTTCACGCCATTCTCCTGCCTCAGTCTCCGGAGTAGCTGGGATTACAGGTGCCCGCCACCATGCCCGGCTAATTTTCTTTTTTTTTTTTTTGAGACGGAGTCTTGCTCTGTCCCCCAGGCTGGAGCGCAGTGGCCGGATCTCAGCTCACTGCAAGCTCCGCCTCCCGGGTTCACGCCATTCTCCTGCCTCAGTCTCCGGAGTAGCTGGGATTACAGGTGCCCGCCACCATGCCCGGCTAATTTTCTTTTTTTTTTTTTTGAGACGGAGTCTTGCTCTGTCCCCCAGGCTGGAGCGCAGTGGCCGGATCTCAGCTCACTGCAAGCTCCGCCTCCCGGGTTCAGGCCATTCTCCTGCCTCAGCCTCCCGAGTAGCTGGGACTACAGGCGCCCGCCGCCTCACCCGGCTAGTTTTTTGTATTTTTTAGTAGAGACGGGGTTTCACCGTGTTAGCCAGGATGGTCTCGATCTCCTGACCTCGTGATCCGCCTGCCTCAGCCTCCCAAAGTGCTGGGATTACAGGCGTGAGCCACCCGGCCCAGCCGTCCTTCCTAATCTTTAAGCACAAGACAAATGTTTAAAGGACTAGACAAGAGAAAATGTAAATAACTGCAAAGTAGATTAAGACTGATCAACAAAACGGTTAACTCAAAAGTAACACAATACGGCCAGGCGCACTGGCTCACGCCGGCAACATCAGCACTTTGGGAGGCCAAGGTTGGGGGATCACCTGAGGTCGGCGGTTCGCGGCCAGCCTGACCAACATGGAGAAACCCTGTCTCCACTGAAAATATAAAATTAGCAGGGCGTGGTGGCGCACGCCTGTAATTCTAGCTATTCGGGAGGCTGAGGCAGGAGAGCCACTTAAACCCGGGAGGTAGGGGTTGCGGTGAACCGAGATCGCTCCATTGCACTCCAGCCTGGGCAACGAGAGTGAAACTCCGTCTCAAAAAAAAAAAAAAAAAAAAAAAAAAAAAAAAATTAAGATAATACAGAGACAGGGAAACAAATGTAACCGTAACAGTACTCCAGACCTTAACCCTGCTCAGACGCAAGCTGCAGGGTGACATGCGGAACACATGCCAACCTCTGCCTTGCTGCTTGTTGTGTGTGCCTGCACATTCCAAATTCAACTCGGTGCTAAGGGAGACTAAGTACAGATGCTCCGCGCTCCCAAGATCACCTGAAAGTTGGGACCGATCCCCACACAGAAAGATGGCAGATACAGGCGCTCAGTCATTCTCACTTGAAAGAGAACCGGCTGCAATCTTAACGGTTCCCATCTCCCGGGGGGTCAAAACGCAAGCAAATAAAATTAGTTGCTCGTGTAAGATGACAATTTAAAAAAATAACCCGCCACTTGCACCCCCTTAGGGCCACTCTGGGGGACGCCGGAGGGAACGAACGTGCGCCACGGCTGCCCCGGCGCCCCTCAGCGCCCCACATTCCGCTGGCTCCGGCGAGCTCCGCCTGCTCCCCCGGCCCTCCCGGCCACCGCGCCCGGCGCTGCCTCGGAACACTCCAGACCCCAGGCGCCCCCGCCAGCCCGGCCCCGCCGAGAAGCCCCGGGGCGCGTTCCCGAGTCCACCGCGCCTCTGCCGCCTCCAGGACCGCAACACGCGGCGCCGCCAGAAGGCTCACGAGGGCGCGGGCTGGGGGGCGCACGGGGGCTCAGTTTCCCCGCCTGCGCCCTGCCCGGCCTCACCTGGCGCGCGGCCCCGGGCCCAGCCCCGTTCAGCAGCGGCGTCCCCCCGCCGGGCCGCGCCGTCCTCCGCAGCAGCGGCGCCGCCTCCTCGTCGTCCCGGTCCCGGCCGGACCACGACACCTTCTTAGAGACGTTGGCCATGGCCCGCCGAGGACCGACACCGGCCGGGAAGCGCCGGCCGCCCCCGTGTTTGTTCTCGTGACCCGCGCCGGCGGCCACGTGACAGGCGAAGGCAGCCACGTGACGCGCGACGGGCCCACGTGATGAGCGACGGCGACCACGTGACCTGCGACGGCAGCCGCCGAGGCCCGGGCGCGCGGGGGCTCCTGGGAGCCGCGCTCCCGGCGAGTCGTGGCGCCGCCCGCGCGAGAGAATTGCCTTGATCCCGAGGACGGCGTTCTGCCCACGCGACTGCAAAGGCGGCCCCGTTGGGCTGAGCGCCGAGTGCTTGGGAAGCGAATGGCCGCCCCCGGGACCCGGGGCCCGGGAATCGGGGCGAGGGAGGCGCCCGGGGGCTGAAGGCAGGAGCCGGCTGGAGGGGCTGCCCCAGCCCCGGTCTCCCGCGCCGATCGTGACGGAGCCGCGGTGGGGAGGGGAGGAGGGAGGCAGGGGCGAGGGCAGGCCCTTCCTTGCCGTAGGTGGCCGCTAAAGATGTGAAGGATGAAATTAGAAGTCCCCCGGTCTGCATCCGCCCTTGCCGTAGGGACTCGGGCGAGGATTAGAGCGGAGGCTTCCTCCAGGCAGCCCCAGGGGGTCCTCCCGCCTGATGAGAAAACAGAAGGCGAGTGGTCTCTGACGATCAGACCCCGGAGACGGTACCGTAGGGTCGCCTCTGGAAACTGCCGGCTACTGCGCAGATAGCTGGGAATTAGCCAAATAACGCCGCCCGGACCCTGTACCCGCCCCAGTACCCAGCCCATCACTGATCAATGGTATTTCCATAAACCGAAGATAATTCTTGACAACTTTGCATCAGCCCATACCGTGTCCCCACCTTTTGGATCATTTATTTATTTTCAGACAGGGCCTCGCTCTGTCGCCCAGGCTAGTGTGGTGGTGCGGTCACAGCTCAATGCAGCCTTGACCTCCTGGACTCAAGCCATCCTCCTGCCTCAGCGTCCGGAGTGACAGGGACCACAGGCCTGCGCCACCGCACCCGGCTAATTTTTGTTGTGGAGCTTCCAGTGTGTTGCCCAGGCTGTTCTCAAACTTCTGACCTCAAATGATCCTTTCACCTTAGCCTCTAGAGTAGTTAAACTCTTTAAATCATATTTTGTGCCTCATCCTCTTCCTTTTAAAAGTTGATATTATTTTTAGTTTTTAGTTTTTGAGACACGGTCTCACTTTGTCACCCAGGCTGAAGTACAATGGCAAGATCATAGCTCACTGTAGCCTTGACCTCTTGGGTTCAAGGGATCCTCCTGCCTCAGCCTCCTTAGTAGCTAGGACTATATGTATGAGCCACCATGCCTGGCCAAGGTTGGCATTTCTTTTTTTTTTTTTTTTTTTAATGAGACAGAGTTTGACTCTTGTCACCCAGGCTGCAGTGCAATGGTGCTGTCTTGGATCACTGCAGTGTCCACCCCTGGGTTCAAATGATTCTTCTGCCTCAGCCTCCTGAGTAGCTGAGATTACAGGCACCCACCACCATGCCTGGCTAAATTTTTGTATTTTTAATAGAGACGGGATTTTGCCACGTTGTCCAGGCATGTCTTGAACTCCTGACCTCAGGTGATCCACCCACCTTGGCCTCCCAAAGTGCTGAGATTACAGGAGTGAGCCACCGTGCCCGGCCCAGGGTCAGCATTTCTTTTTTTTTTTTTTTTTTTTTTTTTGAGACGGAGTCTCGCTCTGTCACCCAGGCTGGAGTGCAGTGGCCGGATCTCAGCTCACTGCAAGCTCCGCCTCCCGGGTTCACGCCATTCTCCTGCCTCAGCCTCCCGAGTAGCTGGGACTACAGGCGCCTGCCACCTCGCCCGGCTAAGTTTTTTTTTTGTATTTTTAGTAGAGACGGGGTTTCACCGTGTTAGCCAGGATGGTCTCGATCTCCTGACCTCGTGATCCACCCGTCTCGGCCTCCCAAAGTGCTGGGATTACAGGCTTGAGCCACCGCACCCGGCCCAGGGTCAGCATTTCTTAATGGTGAAGGGAAAAAGGAAACCTAGCAGGCGCCACCTGAACCACAATCCAGTTCAGCATCACTGGTGATGGGATGAGGTGATGCACCAGGAAGGACACGACGTCCCTGCCACAGCCTTCCTGCAAAACATGCTCACGCTGAGTCCACTCATAAAGGGGAAACACCAGATAATCCCGAGTTGAGGGGCAGCCTCCTGAACATCTCGGCAGTCTTCTTCCACAGTGTCAGTGTTGTGAAAGAGACAGAGGCTGAGGAGACAACCTAAAGGCCCCATGTGGGTCTGGCAGGATGGAGACAATGGGCAAAGATTGGACATACACTGTGTGAGCTAACAGTATTGGAGCAATCGTAAGTCTCCCACGCGTGATGATTATATTGCGGTTACGTCAGGAAGCTCCTCGATCTTAGGAGATACATACTGAGATGCCTGGGAGCTTGTGTTGTGATGTGATGTCTGCAACATACTCTCGGACAGTTCAAAATCTGGCAGTAATCATAATGAGTAGCAGTCTTCAGAGAGGGAGGGAAAATGGCAATGTTAACACCTGGCCTTTGGCTCTCTGCACCACCATGCACCGGGCAAGAACAAGCGCCTTAGAGAAGTGGCAGGAAGGGAGCCAAGAAGAAAGAGGTTGGCATGAGGCGAAAGTGCCAGCTGTGTTTGGCATAAGGAGTATGGAAAACAGGTACAGGGATGCTAGGAACCAAAACTGCACCTGATGACCTCAAGGGCCATGTGTTTGAGGTGAGTCCTGCCGATCTGCAGAATGATGACGTTGCATTTGGAAAATTCACGCTAATTACTGAGGATGTTCAGTGCAAAAACAGCCTGACCAGCTTTCATGGAAAAAAAAAAAAAAGACCATGACTGAAGCTCATATGATTGTCAGAACTACAGATGGTCATTTGCCTCATGTGTTCTGTGTTGGTTTTACTAAAACAGTGCAGCAAGCAGATTGGGACGACCTCTCACAGGCAACCCCAGCAGGTCCGTCAAATCCAGAAAACATGGTGGAAATCATGGCCCAAGAGGTGTAGACCAATTACTCTAAAGAAGTGGCCCATGAATTGATGCCAGACAGCACTGGGAGAGACACAGAGAAGGCTCCCCAGTCTATCCAGGTATCCGCTCCAGGATGCCTGCCTTGGAAAAGTAAAAATGCTGGAGAAGCCCAGGCTTGCATTGAGAAAACTCAAGCTTTGTGGTGAAGGTCACTGTCCTGGAAAAGCTACTGGGGATGAGGCCGGTGCTAAACGTGAATGAGCTGATGGAAGTGAGCCCCCAGCCCAACAACCTGTTGAAAATTCAGACTTTGGGCCGGGCACGGTGGCTCACACCTGTAATCCCAGCACTTGGGAGGCCGAGGCGGGTGGATCACGAGGTCAGGAGATCGAGACCATCCTGGCTAACACGGTGAAACCCTATCTCTACTAAAAATACAAAAAATTAGCTGGGCGTGGTGGTGGGCGCCTGTAGTCCCAGTTACCCGGGAGGCTGAGGCAGGAGAATGGCTGACCCTGGGAGGCGGAGCTTGCAGTGAGTCGAGATCGCACCACTGCACTCCAGCCTGGGAGACAGAGCGAGAGTCAAAAAAAAAAAAAAAGGTTCAGACTTTGAATATTGATAACTAAACTAACATTTGACTCAGCAATCTCCTTACTGGGTATATGCCCAAAGGACTATAAATTATTCTATCATTAAAACACACGTGGGCTGGGCACAGTGGCTCACGCCTGTCCCAACACTTTGGGAGGCTGAGGCAGGTAGATCACTTGAGATCAGGAGTTCAAGACCAGCCTGACCAACATTAGTGAAACTCCATCTCTACTAAAAATACAAAAATTAGCCAGGTGTGGTGACAGGCCCCTATAATCTGAGCTACTTGGGAGGCTAAGGCAGGAGAATCGCTTGAATCCAGGAGGTGGAGGTTGCAGTGAGTTGAGATTGCACTACCTCACTCCAGCCTGGGTGACAAAGTGAGACTCTCTCTCAGAAAAAAAGCAAAACCAAAAACATACGCACGCATATGTTCGTTGCAGCACTATTCACCATGCAAAGACATGGAATCAACCTAAGTGCCCATCACTGGTGGACTGTGATACATATGTACCATGGAATACTATGCAGCCGTAAAAAAGAGTAAGATCATGTCCTTTGCAGGAACATGGATAGAGCTGGAGGCCATTATCCTTAGTAAACTGACCCAGGAACACAAAAGCAAACACCACATGGTCTCACATAAATTGGAGCTAAACGATGAGAACACATGGACACAGAGGAAAAACACTGAGGCTTATTGGAGGGTAGAGGGCGAGAGGAGGGAGAGGAGCAGAAAAATAACAAAATATTGGGCCGGGTGTGGTGGCTCACACCTGTAATCCCAGCACTTTGGGAGGCCAAGGCGGGCGGATCACCTGAGGTCAGGAGTTCAAGACCAGCCTGGCCAACATGGTGAAACCCTGTCTCTACTAAAAATACAAAAATTAGCCGGGCATGGTGGCAGGCGCCTGTAATCCCAGCTACTTGAGAGACTGAGGCACGAGAATCTCTTGAGCCCAGGAGGTGGAGGTTGCAGTGAGTGGAGATGGTGCCACTGCACTCCAGCCTGGGCAACAGAGTGAGACTCCATCTCAAAAACAAAACAAAACAATTATCAGGTACCAAGCTTAGTACTCCAGTGAGGAAATTATGTGTACAACAAACCCCCATGACGTGAGTTTACTGATATAAAAAACCTGCACATGTATCCCTGAACCTAAAATAAAAGTTTAAAAATAATAAAGCTAACACTTGAAGAGTCTAGAATAAATGTATGTGATGTGCAATGTATTCATCTGCAACTTTTTTTAGGCTTGAAATTTTTCCAAATTGAAAGAGTTTAAAAGTTCCTTAGAGGCCAGGCGCAGTGGCTCACGCCTGTAATCCCAGCACTTTGGGAGGCCGAGGTGGGCGGATCATGAGGTCGGGAGATCAAGACCATCCTGGCTAACACGGTGAAACCCCATCTCTACTAAAAATATAAAAATTAGCTGGGCGTGGTGTCGGGCGCCTGTAGTCCCAGCTACTCAGGAGGCTGAGGCAGAGCTTACAGTGAGCCAAGATCACGCCACCGCACTCCAGCCTGGGCGACAGAGCGAGACTCCGTCTCTTAAAAAAAATATAAACATAAAAGTTCCCTAGAGCCTCTAAAGCTGAGAAGATAATGGAACGCTCCCTCCCTGATACCAAAATAAAACCAAAACTAGAACCCGAAATAAGAGGAAGGAAATCTAACAGGGTTTTGAATTCCCCAGTGATTACACTACAACACTTTTTCTGAAATACCCTGAACAACATTCTTTGAAAAAAGGTGTTTTTGTGGCTCAAGCCTGTAATCCCAGCACTTTGGGAGGCCAAGACGGGCGGATCACGAGGTAAGGAGATCGAGACCATCCTGGCTAACACGGTGAAACCCCGTCTCTACTAAAAAACACAAAAAACTAGCCAGGCGAGGTGGCGGGTGCCTGTAGTCCCAGCTACTCGGGAGGCTGAGGCAGGAGAATGGCGTAAACCCGGGAGGCGGAGCTTGCAGTGAGCTGAGATCCAGCCACTGCACTCCAGCCTGGGCGACAGAGCGAGACTCCGTCTCAAAAAAAAAAAAAAAAAGAAAAAAGGTGTTTTTCTCATGGGTGTGCCCTGGCTTTGTGCTTTTTTTGTTTCGTTTTGTTGTTGAGACGGAGTCTTGCTTTGTCGCCCAGGGCTGGAGTACAGTGGCGCGATCTCAGCTCACTGCAACTCCGCCTCCTGGGTTCAAGCAATTCTACTGCCTCAGCCTCCCGAGTAGCTGGGATTACAGGTGTGCGTCACCACGCCTGGCTAATTTTTTGTATTTTCAGTAGAGACAGGGTTTTACCATGTTGGCCAGGCTGGTTTTGAACTCTTGACCTCAAGTGATCCACCTGCCTCAGCCTCCCACAGTGCTGGGAGTATAGGCATGAGCCACCATGCCTGGCTGGTTTTGCCCTTTTGAGGGACAAAAGCGCTGCACCCCCAAGTCATACCGGAGAGCGTTAAAGATGAGAATGAAGCTGACTTTTCCAAGGTTTCCCACAAGCAGCAGGAATTGAACCTGGGTTGGTTTGATTTCAAAACTCTTGCTCTCAAATGCTTTGAGTCAAGGGCTGACAGCAAGTTCCCGGGGGGTTCAGAGGTGGGACAGGTCCCCTCCCCAGGCTCCTCAGAGGTCAGGCACCGTGCCGCCTGGCACAGTGGGAGTGCAGGACATTATTGATTGAATTGAATGGGTGGACTTGGGTCTTGTGGGTTGAGGCGGGTTTGGATGAAGATACCCAGGTGGGCAGAGAGCTGAGCAGAGTGTGGGAGTGGGGCATGGTGGGGCTGTATGCAGAACCCACAAGAACAGAGTTTGGGAAGCCGGGGTCATGCTGGGGAGGGGGAGCCAGGACCCAAAGGCCATCCTTCTCAGCCCGGGGACCTGAGTGTGTCCTTTTCTGGGACAAGTGGCTGTTTCCGGAGAGGAATGGGCTGGGGGGAGGGGCTCCTTGTCAGGAACTGACTTCCCCACCAACATGAGGGCCCCTGTGGGTTTTTTGTCTGTATTTTGTGTGGTTTGTCCTCCTCACCCAGAAACACAACAGACTTGGTGAAAGGTAGGATTCGGTGGCCGTGGAGGTGGGTGTCATTCACACTTCAAAATGCACGGGTGTGATTCTGCTGAGAAAGCAAAAAATACAATGAGAAAGGAAAAAAAAATGAGCAGGTGGCTTTGTTCTGCTCGCAGCAGGGTTGTTGAGCCACGTGACATGAATGCCCAGACAGTCCTGCTCCAAACCCTAGACAGGCCCCAAATCCCCCCCGTCCCCAAGCTGCCCCCATAGCCCCCAAGTCCAAGCCCTCGCTCTGCTGTTCTCCCACCTGGAGTGAGCTGAGCCTTCCGCGTGGAGCATCCTGAATGCCCACCTCTGCCGAGTCCCTGAGGCTTAGATTCTCTGGCCACGCAACTGAATACCACTGTGGCCCAGGTGACATCTTGGTCCCCCAGGGCTCTGGAAGCACCTGCAAGCTGGGGAGGGGCTGGAACTCCAGGGCCTGGAAGCTTCCTTCCCGCCCCACCTCTGCACCCATCTGGGGGCCACTAGAGCCTTTGTCTCAAAGCCCTGCCCCAGTTCACTTTCTTAGGACCCTGAGCAAGACAACTGTGCTAAGGACATCACTGTCACAAGAAATACCTGTGACTCAAAACGACATCCTATGGCTCCATCCTCAAAGGCACAGCGGGGTGGAGCAAGGGCGTTCCCAAAAGCGTCTGAGGAGGCTGGGGAAGGAAAGAGGTTTGGGAGGGAGCTGCCGTCCGTGGAGTCAGACACTGTCGTGCAGAAGCAGAACTCGGCGAGTGACTCAGGGAGCCGTCAGGCCAGTGTCCGCGGGGCTTTCCACCTCTGACCTTGACTCACGCACAGGTGGCGCTGGGGGAGGCGGGCTGGGCTGATCATGACCTGAAAGCCCAGAATTGTTGGGGTCCACAGGCTGCTCTGCAGACATGTTGCTAGGGGACTCCAGGGACGCACTTAGGGCACCTTCCCCATGGGACCAGCTGGGCAGGGCCCAGGCGTCTGCAGAGCTGAAACCCCCTGTGCACGGGGTGGAGGGCTCGGGCCCCTTCTGGGTCTGCTGTTGAAGGATGTGGGATCTCTCATCGGTCTCCTCACTTTTCAGATAGGAAGAGGGAGAACGGGAGGGATTGGCGAATCCTGAGAACCAGGCCTGTTCGCTTGGTACGCGGTTTTGGGCCCCTCCCCTGCCCCCACCCCACACCACGCCCCGCTTTCTCCTGTCTGCACCAGCTGACTTTCTGATTCTTGGAGATCTTGTGTTTGGGCCTTTTCTGGGAATCTCCAACGTCACGAAGTCAGTTTACATCAGACTGAAACCTAAATACAAATCTGTTCTAATGGTCAATGCAAGTTTTGTTTTTCACCCTGCCATGATTTGGAATTCAAAAAAATATATATCAAAAGGAGAGGATGGGTGCGGTGGCTCATGCCTGTAATCCCAGCACTCTGGGAGGCTGAAGTGGGCAGACCACCTGAGGTCAGGAGTTCAAGACCAGCCTGGCCAACATGGTGAAACCTGGCCTCTGCTAAAAATACAAAAAAATTAGCCAGGCATGGTGGTGTTGGCACCTGTGATCCCAGCTATTCGGGAGGCTGAGGCAGGAGAATTGCTTGGACCCGGGAGGCGGAGATTGCAGTGAGCCGAGATTGCGCCACTGCACTCCAGCCTGGGTGACAGAGTGAGACTCTTGTCTCAAAAAAAAAAAGACAAAACCAAGTGTGGACAAGGATGTGGAAAAACGAGAGCCTTCATAGATTGCTGGTGGGAATGAAAAATGATGTAGCAACTTTGGAAAACAGTTGGGCAGTTTCTCTGAAAGCCCAGACATGGGCCGGGCATGGGGGCTCACACCTGTCATTCCAGCACTTTGGGAGGCCGAGGCAGGCAGATCACCTGAGGTGAGGAGTTCAAGACCAGCCTGGTGAACATGGTGAAACCCCGTCTCTACTAAAAATACAAAAATTAGCAGGGTGTGGTGACGCACTCGCCTGTAATCCCAGCTACTTGGGAGGCTGAGGCAGGAGAATCGCTTGAAGATGGGAAGCAGAGGTTGTAGTAAGCCTAGATCACACCATTAACCCCAGCCTGGGCGACAAGAGTGAAACTCTGTCTTTAAAAAAAAAAAAAAAAAGGCCGGGTGCGGTGGCTCAAGCCTGTAATCCCAGCACTCTGGGAGGCCGAGACGGGCGGATCACGAGGTCAGGAGATCGAGACCATCCTGGCTAACCCGGAGAAACCCCGTCTCTACTAAAAAAATACAAAAACAAACTAGCCGGGCGAGGTGGCGGGCGCCTGTAGTCCCAGCTACTCGGGAGGCTGAGGCGGGAGAATGGCGTGAACCCGGGAGGCGGAGCTTGCAGTGAGCTGAGATCCGGCCACCGCACTCCAGCCTGGGTGACAGAGCGAGACTCCGTCTCAAAAAAAAAAAAAAAAAAAATGAAGCCTAGACATGAACTTACCATACGCCCAGGAATTCTACTCCTAGGTATCCACCGAAGTGGGAAAAACGTCCACACAAAGACGCGTCTGAGAGTGCTCAGACCAACTTTCTCCGCAGTAACCCCGACTGAAAACAGCCCAGAGGTCCACCAGCAGATGAACGGAGAGATGAAGTGTGGTCCGTCCAAACAACGCAACCGCACAGATGAAACGCTGAGACACACCGCAGCGTGGACGAAGCTCGAAAACCTTGTGCTAATTGAAAGAAGCCAGACACAAACGGACAATTGCTGTTTGGTTTATTTGTATGCAGTGTCCGGAACAGGCAAATCCACAGCGACAGAAAGCAGACGGGTGGCTGCCAGAGGCTGGGGACGGCGCAGGGCAGGGGCCAGGAGTGACTGCTATACTTTTTTAGGAAGGGAACAGGAAGGTCCTAAAACTGGGTTGTGACGATGGCTGCACAACTCGGTCAATTCACTACAAATCTTTGAACTATGCGCTTGACACGGGTGAATTTTTTTTTTTTTTTTTTTGAGACGGAGTCTCGCTCTGTCGCCCAGGCTAGAGTGCAGTGGCCAGATCTCAGCTCACTGCAAGCTCCACCTCCCAGGTTCACGCCATTCTCCTGCCTCAGCCTCCTGAATAGCTGGGACTACAGGCGCCCGCCACCACGCCCGGCTAATTTTTTATATTTTCAGTACAGATGGAGTTTCACCATGTTAGCCAGGATGGTCTCGATCTCCTGACCTCGTGATCCGCCCGCCTCGGCCTCCCAAAGTGCTGGGATTACAGGCGTGAGCCACCGCGCCTGGCCGAAACGGGTGAATTTTATGATAGGTAAACTTTACCTCAATAAGGTTTTGTTTTGTTTTGTTTTGTTTTTTGAGACAGGGTCTCACTGTGATTACCCTGGCTGGAGTGCATTGGCACGATCTCGGCTCACTGCAGACTCAACCTCCCAGGCCCAAGTGATTCTCCCACTTCAGCCTCCCGAGAAGCTGGGACTACAGGCACACACCACCACACCTGGCTAATTTTATTGTATTTTTTTTTTAGTAGGGACGGGGTTTTGCCGTATTAACTAGACTGGTCTCAAACTCCTGGACTCAAGCGATCCACTCACCTCTGCCTCCCAAAGTGTTAGGATTGCAAGCATAAGCCACTGCGCCAAGTCAATAAAGTTGTTTTAAAAGCATTGCCTGGGCCGGGCACAGTTGCTCACGCCTGCACTTTGGGAGGCCAAGGCAGGTGGATCACTTGAGGTCAGGAGTTCGAGACCAGCCTCGCCAAGAGAGTGAAACCCCGTCTGTACTAAAAACACAAAAATTAGAGCTAGGCATGGTGGTGCACACCTATAGTCCCAGCTACTTGGGAGGGTAAGGCAGAAGAATTGCTTTATCCCAAAAGATGGAGGTTGCAGTGAGCTGAGATTGTACCACTACACTCCAGCATGAGCGACAGAGCAAGACTCCATCTAAAAAAGAAAAAAGAAATAAAAAATTTTCAGCCACGCACGGTAGTGTGTGCCTATAGTCCCAGCTACTCAGGAGGCTGATGTGTGAGGATCAGCTGAGCTCGGGAGGTGGAGGCTGCAGTGAGCGATGATTGGTGCTACTGCACTCCAGCCTGGGTGACAGTGTAAGACCCTGTCAGAAAGAGAGAAAGAGAGGAGAGAGAGAGAGAGAGAGAGAGAGAGAAAGAGGAAGAAGGAAGGAAGGAAGAAGAAAGGGAGGGAGGGTGGGAGAGAACAGGAAAGGAAAGGAAGAAGGGAGGGAGGGAGGGAGGGAGGGAGGGAGGAAGGAAGGGGCCGGGTGTGGTGGCGGGCGCCTGTAATCCCAGCTACTCAGGAGGCTGAGGCACAAGAATTGCTTGAATCCAGGAGGCAGACGTTGCAGTGAGCCAAGATCATGCCATTGCACTCCTGCCTGGGAGACAGAGTGAGACTCCATCTCAAAAAAAAAAGAAAAGAAAAGAAAGGAAGAAAGTGCAGGAAGTAAGAACTCCATGGTAATGGAAGAAACACGGGCTTGTGGGCCACCTTGACCCCAGGCTTGCTCTGTCCCTGCTCGCTCCCTGTCCACCACCCCACCCCCCAGGATGGAACAGGCACCCCATGTGAGGGCGCAGGTGTGCACAGCCAGGGCGGGTGGGGTGGCCTTTGTAGAATGTGCTGGGGGAGGGGGCGATGGCGGAACGTGGATGGGAGCACGCTCCTCTCGCTGGCCTCGGCCCCTGTGCGGCTTGGCCTCAGGGACAGTGCTCCAGACAGGGGCAGTTGGCCCTCTGCACAAATCCGCCTGCCAGTGCAGCATTGGCCAGCGTCAGGATGGCACCTGCTGGGAACTCTTTCCCAATGGCAAGGTTTGCAACTTCCCCGGGAACCAGCACCCGATCCCAGATAGCCAAGCCAGACATGCTCCCCACGAAGGCCTCGGAACTGTCGAACCCGCCCCCCACGCTGTCTTGCTCCTGGCCCAGCACCAGGGACCCTCCGGGGGGGATCTCGTAGCCCTCCCTGAAGCGGGAGCCGGTGGCCACCAGCCTGCGATCCACGTGGAGCCAGTACCTGCCCTGAGTGGACGTCCAGATGACACAGATGTGGTGCCACTGGCCGTCCAGCAGCGGCTGCAGGGGCAATTCCCTGAAGGCCGGGTCCCCGATCACGAAGTGGATGGATCCGGGCAGCAGGGAGTCTCGGCCGTGCAGCACCAGCTTGTTGTCATTGTCCTCGGTGGCGTAGGACAGGAGGGTGCCCAGGTGGCCCGACGCCGTGCGGACCCAGCTGCAGAAGGACATGGCTCGCAGGGCAGTGACGAAGCCGGGGCTGAGGAAGACCACGTTCTTGGTGGAGGCGTTCGGAAAAACGAGGGTGGGGCCCACGCCGCAAACTAGAAACGGAGGAGGGAGGGGTCAGCTCCATGCAGGAGGCCGTGCAGACGCATCCAGAAGCACGTGTGCTGCGGGCGCCAGGCCTCCCGCTCCCGGCTGCCACCCTCCACGGGGCACTGACTCTGCACTGGTCCTGCCGATGGCTCCCCTGCAGCGTCTCCTTCACCCTCTTGATGGGATCACCCCAGTTCCACGGGTGGGAAGACTGAGCATGAGGGCCATACTCGGAAGTATGGGAGTATGGGAGCCCTAGCTGTTGGCCCACCCAGCTCAGCCAGCACCCCTCTCTGCCAGGGAGTCTCTGCAAATTTCTTTTTTTTTTTTTATTTTTTGAGACGGAGTCTCACTCTGTCGCCCAGGCTGGAGTGCAGTGGCCAGATCTCAGCTCACTGCAAGCTCCGTCTCCTGGGTTCACGCCATTCTCCTGCCTCAGCCTCCCGAGTAGCTGGGACTACAGGCGCCCGCCACTACGCCCGGCTAGTTTTTTGTATTTTTTAGTAGAGACGGGGTTTCACCGTGTTAGCCAGGATGGTCTCGATCTCCTGACCTCGTGATCCGCCCGTCTCGGCCTCCCAAAGTGCTGGGATTACAGACGTGAGCTACCGCGCCCGGCTGAAATTTCATGACTCACAATAGCACAAGTTTAGAGTTTCACGTTTCTGAAGGTCACAAGGCCAACACGGTCTCCCAGGGCTCAAATCAGGTGTGGGCAGGGCTGGTTCCTCTGGAGGCTCAATGAGAAACCATCTCCTGCCCTTTCCAGCTTCCAGAGGCGCCTGCACCCCTTGGCGTGGGGCCCGCTCGTCTGTGCATCCCGCCATCTCTGCGTCCGCCCTCATGCCCTCCTCTGACTGTGCTCCTCCTGCCTCCCCTTACAAAGCCCCTGTGATGACAGTGGGCCCACCCGGATGATCCAAGACCCTCTCCCCATCTCCTGGCCCGTAACTGAATCTCTTTTGAGAAGGGGAGATTTTCCGGGGGGGCCTGGTCTAAGGAGGAGCTGGAGGGAAGCCTGGCCATCAACTGGGAGCCTGTGGTACTTACTCTCTCCTGGCCCCCGGGGGGACCATGCCTGCCGTGGAGGATCTTTTGGGGCCGTGGCAGTCCCATTGAGTACCCGATGGCTGCCTGAGCCTGGGGGCTCCCGAGTCCCCTGGAGAGGGGCCGAGGAGTCCTGCCGGGGGCCCCTGTGCTCGCATGCAGCTTGGAGCTCCTGCCTGTCCCTCTGAAGCTTCAGGGAGCTCGGGCCCAGCAGACCAGGCTGGGTTGGGGCTGGGACCAGGGCCGGCCCCAAGGCTGTGATGCCAGGGTGGGCCACGGGCAGCCACCCCTCCAGAGCAGCCAGCCTGGCGCCCTGACTGTGGACGAGGCCCTCCAGGCGTGCCAGTGAGTCCTGCAGGGCGTCCCCCTGAGCCTCGTGCGCCTTCCTCTCCCGGGCCTGCTGCTGGCTCCTCTCGCCCAGGGCGAGGTCCAAGGCCCGCAGCCGCATGTCTATCTTCCGGCTTCGGCGCTGCAGCTTCCTCACCCAGGCTTTGAGCTGCACCAGCTCCCCCTGCACCACGGCCTGTGACTGGTTGACCGCCTGAGCCACGGCCTGGCTCTCTTCCGCCAGGCTGCGGAACCGGACATCGACGTTGTAGGACACGTTGTAGTTGCTGGCGACGCTCTGCAGGTGCGTCAAGGTCACTGCCTGGAATCTCCGGAACTGTAAGGAGGACACGGTGATGATGGTCCGGGCCGGCTGGGAGGGATGGGAAAGGCTTTGCCCTCTCACGCTGGGAGCAGCAGCTGCGTGCCCGGCCCACAGTCAGCACTGGCTATCTGCCCACTGATCTGATCCCCACTGTGATGCCGTGAGATGTCGTGGGTGCCAGGGACCGACCCCAGGCCATGCAGCTGCACCACGTGGGGCGTGGACTCCAGGCCCATAGCCGGGGCTCTGATCCCCGCCCCTCGCCCCATAACAACCGGCAAGTCACTTCCCCCCGTGACCCCAGCTCCTGCCTGTGAGCGGCGGACGGCAGGGTGGCCTCATGAGTGCTTTACGAGGCCCAAACAGGAAGCACCCGGTGCAGGCCCGCCAGGCACCAAGCACTCCGGAACTGTCCGAGGACCCCGCGTGGGAGTCCGGGAGGCCGTCCACACCCTCTGCCTCAAGGTGGACCTGTGACCTCCCACTTTCCACTCCCTATGACACTGCCTGGCTCCCATGGCCCCCAGTTACCCCGACTCGCTTCCAGACCCCCTTCTAGCCTCTGGCCCCACCTGACCCCCACGTGATAAGAGGCTTTTGCGTCCGGTGTGAGCGGAGCCCAGCTCCTGACCCCCACACGTTATGAGGCTTGTGTCTGGTGTGAACCCAGCCCAGCTTTTCCCTGGTGTCCAACTGCAGGTGAAATAATGTTCACGGATGGAAAGAGCGTCACACGCCATGTCCGCGTCCGCCAAGCCCTGATGTTTACCGCTCTGTTTCTGTAACATCCGTCTTCCAGCTGCTGCCAATTTAAAAACCCGACTGCGCCATGTCAGGGGAATACTTGCCTGCTCCTCCAGTCTACGGAGCCTCTCGAAAAACGGTTTCCTGGGCCCCGCTGGGGCGGCTTCTTGCGATGAAGCCTCATGTAGATATATAGTCACAAAAACAAGAAAGAAAGACAAGGTCTTCCTCCACAAGCAACCCATCCGGAGAGACGGCGAGGCCCCAGCAGTCTCCCTCCCGGCCGCAGGAGAGGGTGGAGGTGGCGCTGTGGGTCTGTCTCGTGTCTTGTCCCCCCAGCTCTCCCGCTGAGTGGTTTTCCTTCTTTGGCCCTGGCTGGATGTCAGCTTCTTCCTGCCGCCTCCATGAAAGGCATTTGCCTTCAAGCCAGTGGGCTCTGAGAATTGCAGGTTCCCAAGGAGACAGGCTTAAAACAGATGCAAACAGTTTCTTTGAAGAATCAATTCAGCTGGGTGCAAGCCCGCGGGCAGCAGGCGATGGCTTTAACAGCAGCACATGGACTTGTGCTCCCACGAAGTCGAAGCAAGACAGGGAACCTGACGGGGGCCGGGGAGTCAACACAGCCAGGTCTGCACGGGCACCCGTCACCCAGGCTGTGCACGGCTGCATCCTGGGAGGCCCCACCTCTCTCAGTAAAGCAATGGAAATATGACTGGCTGCCACCTTAATTATTATTATTATAATTATTTGAGATGGAGTCTCGTTCTGTCACCCAGGCTAGAGTGCAATGGTGCAATCTCAACTCACTGCAACCTCCGCCTCCCGGGCTCAAGCTATTCTCCTGCCTCAGCCTCCTGCCTCCCGAGTAGCTAGAATTACAGGCATGCTCCACCACGCCCAGCTAGTTTTTGTATTTTTAGCAGAGACATGGTTTCACCATGTTGGTCAGGCTGGTCTCAAACTTCTGACCTCATGGTCTGCCTGCCTCAGCCTCCCAAAGTGTTGGGATTACAGGCGTGAGCCACGGCACCTGGCCAATTAACTAATTTTTTTGAGACACAGTCTCGCTCTGTCACCCAGGCTGGAGTGCAGGGCACGACCCCGGTTCACCACAACCTCTGCCTCCTGGGTTCAAGGGATTCTCCTGCCTCAGCCTCCCAAGTAGCTGGGATTACAGGTGTGTGCCGCCACACCCGGGTAATTTTTGTATTTTTAGTAGAGATGGGGTTTCGCCACGTGGGCCAGGCTGGTCTCAAACTCCTGACCTCAGGTGATCCACCCGCTGTGGCCTCCCGAAGTGCTGGGATTACAGGCGTGAGCCACCGCGCCTGGCCAATTTTTGTGGCGGAGACAGGGGTGCCCCACGTGGGCCAGGCTGGTCTTTTTGGTTACAGGTTGCGTACTGGCTTGGATGAGACCCAGGCAGACCTTACGTGTGGAAAAGGCTTTCTGCAGATGTCACGAAGGATTCTGAGATGACACTATCCAGGTGGCCCTAAGGCCGATGACAGGAGTCTTTATAAGAGACAGAGGAGGAGGCACAGAGGACATGGCCTGTGAAGACGGGCCAGAGACTGGGGTGACGCTGCCACGAGGAGCCCCCAGAAGTTGGGAGAGGTGAAGTGGGACACCGGCCCCTCCAGAGCCTTCGAGGGAGTGTGCACCTTGACTTCAGACTTCCAGCCCCCAGAACTGTGATAGGATTCATTTCCTTGTTTCAAGCCACCCAGCTCATGGGAATAAGATCATCCACGAAGTTGTCCCAGTGAGGGCACCCATCATTCCCAAGGTGGCATGAGCCCAGCGGGTGCCAGGCCAGGGAACCATTGGTGGTCCTCAGGCTCCCCTTGTCAAGTGTCAGAACACCATGGACACGGAGAAGATGCAAAAAGCATGGAGAGAAAATCGTGGGCATGTGGACGGGGTTGGGACCTTAGGCCCCGGGGGACTGGCGGCCACCATGACAGCCACGCTGGTGCCACATGCAGAGCGGCGGATCTTGCAGCTTCCAACTGAAAATAAGTTCCATTTATTTATGTATTTATTTTACTGCAGTAGAGACGGCGTCTTGCTATGTTACCAGGCTGTTCTCAAACACTCCTGGGCTCAAGCGATCCTCCCACCCCAGCCTAGCCAAAGTGCTGGGTTTACTGGCATGAGCCACTGAGCCAACTTGATTTCCATTTAAAGTCGTGGGTCGAGGCGGGGTGCGATGGCTCTCACCTGTAATCCCAGCACTTTGGGAGGCCAAAGTGGGCAGATCACTTGAGTCCAGGGGTTCGAGACCAGGCTGGGCAACATGGCAAAACCCCGTCTCTACTAAAATTACAAAAATTAGCCAGGCGTGGTGGTGTGCACCTGTAGTCCCAGCTACTTGGGAGGCTTAGGCGGGATGATCGCCTGAGCCCGAGAAATGGAGGTTGCAGTGAGCTGAAATCGCACCACTACACTCCAGGGTGGATGACAGAGCAAAGAATAAAGACATTTTCAGATACACAAAGGCTTGAGAAATTTGTCTTCCATGCACCCACTGTTGGATGCGGAGCTTCAGGAAAAGACGAAGCCGCCATGGGCACTGGTGAGGGCTGGAACCCAGCAGCGGATGGAGGAGTAGTTTCCGGGATGGTGGGATGCTGCCCGCCCCACATCCCATCCATCGGCTCTGCCTGCAGACACATGCCCTGAGTCTCAGCTGCTTCTCCACACTCCCACTCCGCCCCAAGCCCATCCCCACGACAGCCACCTGCTCCCCGCATCCGTGTACCAGCATGGACCCGTGCCTTCAATGCCTCTAGGAGTTGCCTGCCACACAAGCAAAATCTTCAGTCCCTGCCAGGGCCTTCTGTGGCCTGGCCCACGGCCTCTCTCCCTCCAGGCCTCACCCCTCCATCTGCCTCCCTCGGCTCCACCTCCCGGGCCACAGTTGTGGCCTCAGGCATTCGCACCTGCCGTTTTCCTGCCAGTGAGACTCCTTCCCTGGCTGTCACCACATTCGGGGCTCTGCTGTAAGGTCTTCTGTTCAGAGCTCTCACCGTATTTAAGACAGCACCCACTGCTCTCTGGCTCTTCTTTTCTTTTCTTTTTTTTTTTTTGGAGGAATCGCTCTCTGTCACCCAGGCTGGAGTTCAATGGCACGATCTCTGCTCACTGCAACCTCTGCCTCCTGGGTTCAAGCGATTTTCCTGCCTCAGTGTCCCAAGTAGCTGGGATCACAGGTGCATGCCACCATGCTCAGCTAATTTTTTTTTCTTTGGAGACGGAGTCTTGCTCTGTCGCCCAGGCTGGAGTGCAGTGGCACGATCTCAGCTCACTGCAAGCTCCGCCTCCTGGGTTTGCGCCATTCTCCTGCCTCAGCCTCCTGAGTAGCTGGGACTACAAGCGCCCACCACTACAGCCAGCTAATTTTTTTTTGTATATTTAGTAGAAATGAGATTTCACCATGTTAGCCAGGATGGTCTTGATCTCCTGACCTCGTGATCCACCCATCTCAGTCTCCCTAAGTGCTGGGATTAGAGGTGTGAGCCACTGCGCCCTGCCACTGGCTCTTATTTTCTTACCCTGCCGATTTTTTATTTTCTTTCCTTTTTTTTTTTGAAACAGGGTCTTGCTCTGTTGTCCAGGCTGTAGTGCAGTGGCAGTGAACATGGCTCACTGCAGCCTCAACCTCCCGGGCTCAAGCTATCCTCCCACCTCAGCCTCCCTAGTAGCTGAGACCACAGCCACATGACCCTGTGCCTGGCTAATTTTTAAATTTATTGTAGAGACAGGGTCTCACTATTTTGCCCAGTCTTGAACTTCTGGGTCCAAATGATTCTCCCACCTCAGCTTCCCAGTGTTGGCATTACTGGCGTGAGCCACTGGGCCTGGCCTCTGCCAGTTTTTCTGCCTCCAGGCCTGTCACCTAGCATATTTCTTATGTACCTTATTTGTTTCCCCTGATAGGTGAGCAGGAACTTTGCATCATTTGTTGCTCAGAGGGCTTGGTGCACCAAGCAGGCATTTAATCAATATTTGTTGAACAAACGGGTAACTGTTTCCCAGCTTTTCCCACATCCATCGCTGCTGAAATGGTGCCTCCTTAGCCTGTCTTCCTGGATTGCCCCCCTCCACAAAGATGAGGCTCCCCAACACTCTGGTGCAGTGTACAGAAGGCACTGCATGTTGTAAACGTTCAGTGTCCGGCTGGCCAGGCTGGCGGCCACAGCCACAGGTAGTACGGAGCCCTTGAGATGGGGCTAGGGCCAGTAAGGAACTGGACTTATGGCCGGGCGAGGTGGCTCACGCCTGTAATCCCAGCACTTTGGGAGGCCGAGACCGGTGGATCAAGAGGTCAGGAGATCGAGACCATCCTGGCTAACACAGTGAAACCCCGTTTCTACTAAAAAATACAAAATATTAGCTGGGCGCGGTGGCGGGTGCCTGTAGCCCCAGCTACTCGGGAGGCTGAGGCAGGAGAATGGCGTGAACCCCGGAGGCGGAGCTTGCAGTGAGCCAAGACTGCGCCACTGCACTCCAGCCTGGGCGACACAGCCAGACTCTGTCGCAAAAAAAAAAAAAAAAAAAAAAAAAAAGGAACTGGACTTACTTAACTTCGGTTAATTTACAGAGCCACATGCGTCCAGCGCTTACCTACTGGTCGCAGTTTTAATTCCACGAACTGGCCTCATTTACGGAGCCGCATTTGTTCGTATCTGACGTGATCTCAATCGTTCTTTTACTTCCTTGTGCTCCGTGTTTCTCTTACTGGCCTCTGACCCTTGGAAGCAGGGCCTTACACTCGGAGAAGAGGAGCCAGGCCTGTTGGTAAACATCTGCCGTAGAGCGAACGCTCGGCGTTCTGAGACAATGTGGGACCCGGGGCGGAGGGAAGGGACGGCTGACATCACTCCAGGGTAGGGAGGACAGGGATGGGAGAAACTGAGGCGAGGACCGACCACCCTGGCGCAGCGAACCCAGCACGCAGCCACGTGGGGAGGCGCGGCCCCGCCCTCAGGCCCCGCCCAACGCAAAGCCCCACCCACGCGTCAGGCCCCGCCCGTCCCACCGGCCCCGCCCCATCCAGGCTCCGCCCCGTCCCGGCGCAGCGCAGGCGCAGATGCGCCCTCCCGTTCGGCGTCCTCCGCAGATTCGTGCTGCGAGGCCCGCAGGGACCCGCCCTAGAGGCTCAAAAAAACCCGCGGCAGCTTCGCCCGGACCCAGGAGCTCGTGCTCTGGGCCAACCGACTGGGCCGCGATCGCGTTTCGTCCGGGGCCGCGGCGGCCGTGGGGAATCGGCGGCAGCGAATCGGTGGCGCGCGGGGCCTGAGCGCGCTGCAGTCACCCGGGAGCCGGGTCCAGGTCGGGTTGGAGGTCGGGGGTCGGGGATCGGGGGTCGGGGGTCGGGTTGGGTCGGGTTGGGCTCCGGGTCTGGTTGGGTCGGTTCCAGGTCGGGGAGGAGTCCGGTCAGGGTCCGGGCCCGGGTCGGGGGCGGGGTCCGCGTGCGGGTCCTCTAGCCCCGAACCCGTGTTCCCCGTAAGCTGTTGGTTTCCAAGGGGCGGAGGAATGGCGACGGGAGCCACCCGTCACCGCTCAGGCAGCCAGAAGGGCCGGCAGCTCCCATGGGCCGGGTTTCCCGCCTTGGGTGCGAGGACGCGTGCGGCCGCCCTGTGCCCGGGGAACACTCACCAGCATCCCTGGCCTCCACCTCCCTGTCGCGCCAGTGGCACTCCCGCTTGTGACAACCGAATGTCCCCTGGGCACAGTGGCCCGGGTTGAGAAGCCCTGCAGTGGGCGGTAGGGGGGGGTCCCAGCGGAGGAGCGAACTCTGGGTGGAAACCGTCAGGCACTGGAGGGGAAGGAGGCGGGGCAGGGTTGGGTGGGACCAGGGGTGAGGGGTGTGGGGTCCTGGGGCGCTCAGAGAGGGGCTTCCTGAGCGTGTGTGGATTATTTCCCTGCCCCAGCCTGAGCCCCGTGTCCATGCCACAGGTTGCCTTCCCGTGACGCCCAGGACTGTCCTGCAGGATGGAGCCAGCACCCTCAGGGGTCCGACTGGTCGTCCGGGAAGCCATTCAGACCCTCTCATCTTCGGAGGATGGCGGCCACATCTTCAGCACCCTGGAGTCCCTGAAGCGGTATCTCAGTGAGATGGAGCCTCCAGCGCTCCCGAGGGAGAAGGAGGAGTTTGCCTCGGCCCACTTCTCGCCTGTCCTCAGATGTCTTGCCAGCAGGCTGAGCCCGGCCTGGCTGGAGCTGCTGCCGGACGGCCGCCTGGAGGAGCTGTGGGCCAGCTTCTTCCTGGAGGGCCCGGCGGACCAAGCCTTCCTGGTGCTGATGGAGACCATCGAGGGCACTGCCGGGTGAGTGAACTGGGCCCATTCCGGGGTTGCCGGTAGCCTCAGAAGTGATGAGAGTGGTTTAAAGGACTGGACCAAGAGCCTCCCTGGTTCCTGTGAGGGGCTAGAGAGAGAGCCTGCGCATGGCTGAACCTCTGGACAGAAGGAGCCGTCTGTGTCTGTCTCCTTGGTGACAGGAGGTACCTGCCGTGTCTCACAAAGTCCTTCGCTTGCTCCTCGTCCGGCTGTGTCAGAGAGGGATGGGGCGGGACTGTTCACATCCCAGGTGGCAGAGGCAGCCTGCCAGCTGGGGGCGTTCCAGGGGAAGCACAGCTGTCATCACTGACACGTGTCCTATGTGGACTCCCAGCCCTAGGTGGCTCCCAGGCTCAGCCTCAGATCACACTGCAGTCCTTGCCAGGACGCTGCACCTCGAGGAGCTGGGTTTTCAGAGGTTGCTGTGATCAAAGCAAGCCCCGAGTTATCCGCATCAGCAGCAGGGGAGGGGTGTCCAGTGAGACTCCAGGTTGGGGAAGCTGCTCAGGACCCTGAGAGCTCTCACACAGTAATTGCAGATATTTAGGAATGGATTAACAGATTTTCCCGTTCGGCTTGTGGTTTTGGACTTCGCGCTGGTTATGTTGTTGGGGCTACCTGTGTAATCGGGGCTGCTGGTTCCTTGTGGCAGGAAGGGGGCCCCCAGGATGGGGTTTGGGGGCTCTGCCCAACATGTCCATGTCTTCAGCCCCAGCTTCCGGCTGATGAAGATGGCGCGGCTGCTGGCCAGGTTCCTGCGCGAGGGCCGACTGGCAGTGCTGATGGAGGTGCAGTGTCGGCAGCAGACGCAGCCCGGCTTCCCCCTGCTCCGGGAGACGCTGCTGGGCAAGGTGGTGGCCCTGCCTGATCACCTGGGCAACCGCCTGCAGCGGGAGAACTTGGCCGAGTTCTTCCCCCAGAACTACTTCCGCCTGCTCGGCGAGGAGGTCGTCCGGGTGCTGCAGGCGGTCGCGGACTCTCTCCAAGGTGAAGCCCTGCCTCGGGACCCCCTCGCCACCCATCTTTTTGGGCCGTCGTCCCCTGCCACCCTCTGGTGTCTCACGGCCTCTGGAGACTTGGGAGTCTTTGGGTGGTGTCGTCAGGCCGGTGGGGACATGCCTGTCCCACACAGTACTGACTGGAAGGGCTCATCCGCTGTGGGCTGAAGTCCGCTGCCCTCCACGTGGGCTTCTCTTGTCCCTGCAGTCACTGCTGGTTTCCGGGGCCCAACTGTGCTGCGGTGGCAAGGTGGGGGATCTCGAGGCTCTCAGGTCTGGAGGCAGATGCTGGCGGTGCCCTGGAGAGCGGGTGCTGTGGGAACGGCTTCACCCGCCGCTGGGCTGCAGGGCCCCGTGAGCGCCCATACTTGCTCTGTTTTCCCTGGGGCGTCAGAAGGCGGCCGCCTCGAGCATGCATTTCACTAGCGAGAAGGAGGCTGGGCCAGGGGCCTGCATAGAACCCAGAGCGTCTGCCTGTCCCTGCAGGGTGACCTCTTACCTCTTTCGCTTTTTTTTTTTTTTTTTTTTTGAGACGGAGTCTCGCTCTGTTGCCCGGGCTGGAGTGCAGTGGCCGGATCTCAGCTCACTGCAAGCTCCGCCTCCCGGGTTCACGCCATTCTCCTGCCTCAGCCTCCCGAGTAGCTGGGACTACAAGCGCCCGCCACCTCGCCCAGCTACTTTTTTTGTACTTTTTAGTAGAGACGGGGTTTCACTGTGTTAGCCAGGCTGGTCTTGATCTGCTGACCTTGTGATCCGCCCGTCTCGGCCTCCCAAAGTGCTGGGATTACAGGCTTGAGCCACCGCGCCCAGCCCTTCTCTCGCTTTTCCCAAGCTCCAGGCGACAGTTCAGATGCCGGTCGAGCACCTGGGTCCGGCCTCCACCGCTCTACATGCAGCCCCCACCTTGTTCTGAAAGGGGCACCCTGGGGTCCTGGAGCAGCTCAGCGCCCCTTCAGAGCCCAGGAGGGAGCTGGACCCCTCCAGTCCCCGCATGGGGCCTGTGTGGCCCAAGCCCCCTCGTCTCACCCTGGGGGTTCCCGCAGCAGCCTCCCAAGCCCTCCTGTCCTTTCCAAACGTAGCCCAGGCTCGCAGCTGCTGCTCTGCGGGGCCGATGTGTTCAGGAGGCTTTGGGAACATCCAGGACATACGTTTGGGGTTGGCTGAGGCCGTCCTGGTCCCCACGCAGCTCCGTGGCTGCCGCCCCCCCCGCACCCCAGCTCTCCCGTGGGGCTGGTACGGCCCGGCCCTCCTGGTTCCCCACGTTCCCTGGCGTGCGCTCCTTCCCTGCGGCGGCCGCGGTGGTGGTGCTGCTGCTCCAGGGTCTCATGCCCGGCTCAGGGCTCAGGGCCCAGGCCTACCCTGCGTGGCTGACCCAACTTGGCCGGGCCCGGTTGGTGCCTCCTCTCCTTCCTCGGCAGTGTCATGCCCGTCCCGACCTCCTAGAACCGTCGTGACGGTGAAGCGGGCTAAGGCGGGTGAAGGTTTGAAAGGGTTGTGATTTGCTTGTCACGTGTAGCACGCTCCTGTTGAGATTTGCTGGGGGGCTGACGTGTGCCGGCCGTTGTTGTGAGTGAGTTTCGCTGTCCGTCGGAGTCCGCCTGACCGAGAGCAGCTCCCCCCACACCTAGATGTTCTTTTGTGCCCTTCCCGCCGGCCTCCTTATCCGGCCTCCCTTTCTGTCCCAGGTGGCCTGGATTCCTCCGTGTCCTTCGTGGCTCAGGTCCTGGGGAAAGCCTGCGTCCACGGGAGGCAGCGTGAGTAGAGCCGCCCTTCCTGCCCGCCCTGCCCCGGCCCGCGCACCCCGTCCGCCGTCTGCAGAAGGCCGAGAATCCCTCCTACCCCGGCCCTCTGCGGGGTCCCCTTGCCCGGTCCTGTCCTGGGCCCCTGGGGTCTGGGGCTCGGCTGTGCTGACTGGGGAGCTGTGGGGCTGTCCTTGCTGGACCCACACAGCCCCCGGACACGAGGCAGGTGCAGCTCCCCAGGCTCAGGTCCTCCGTCTGTCCCCTCAGAGGAGATGCTGGGCGTGCTGGTGCCCCGGCTGGCAGCGCTCACCCAGGGCAGCTACCTGCACCAGCGCGTCTGCTGGCGCCTGGTGGAGCAAGTTCCGGACCGGGCCATGGAGGCGGTGCTGACCGGGCTGGTGGAGGCCGCGCCGGGGTAAGCAGCTGGGCTTTCCTCCCGCTGCGCTGGCTTCTGGGGGTCTGGACCGCCAGAGGCTGCCTTTCCTTCACGCTGCTTCTGGGCGCCGTGCTGTGGCTGGCACCCCCATGTCGGAGCCACGGGGTGTGGGTGGTGCCCTCTCAGTTCCTGCACGTGCGGATGGTGGCCTCTGCATCAGAGAGTGCCTGTCTCTTATGAAATAGGGTCGATGCTGTGAACAGCCTAGCTGTTTAGCTACAGGCCTAAAGGCGCCGGACTTCGGGGCGCCCACCCCGTCCTGCGCCTGTGGTCCCCCGTTGCACACACGTGCGCCACCTCCAGGCTCTGACATGGTGACGGGTGGTGACTCACTTCCCCACGTCTTTGTGTAGGAGAATCAAGGTTGCATTTCTGGAAGCAGGACTGCCAGCCATTTACCCCCACAAACCCTGCCAGCTCGCCTGCTTCACACGTCTCCCCTACCCCCAACATGTGCAAGGACGCACCTGTCTCTGCCCAAAGTGTTTCCTCTTCTTTTTTTTTTTTTGAGAGAGAGTCTCGCTGTCACGCCCAGGCTGGAGTGTAGCGGCGCGATATTGGCTCACTGCAAGCTCCGCCTCCTGGGTTCACGCCATTCTCCTGCCTCAGCCTCCCGAGTAGCTGGGACTACAGGCGCCCGCCACCATACCTGGCTAATTTTTTTGTGTTTTTAGTAGAGACAGGGTTTCACCATGTTAGCCAGGATGGTCTCGATCTGACGTGGTGATCCACCTGCGTCGGCCTCCCAAAATGCTGGGATTACAAGCATGAGCCACTGCGCCTGGCCTTTTTTTTTTTTTTGAGGTGGAGTCTGGCTCTGTCACCCAGGCTGGAGTGCAGTGGCACGATCTCAGCTCACTGCAACCTCCACCTCCTGGGTTCAAGTAATTCTCCTGCCTCAGCCTCCTGAGTAGTTAGGACTGACTACAGGTACCCGCCACCACGCCCGGCCAATTTTTGTATTTTTAGTACAGACGGGGTTTCGCCATCTTGGCCAGGCTGGTCTTGAACTCCTGGCCTCAAGCAATCCACCCACCTTGGCTTCCCAAAGTGTTGGGATTACAGGCGTGAGCCCCTGCACCCGGCTGACTTTGCATTCTTGATTCTGGGTGAGGGCGTGCATGTTTAAGGCATTTGTTATTCTTTTCCCTGTGAACTATATAATCGTGTAATCACATTCTATTTTACAGTTTTGTTGTTGTTGTTGTTGGGGGTGATTGTTTTTAGAGACAGGGTCTTGCTCTGTCTCCCAGGCTGCCGTGGTGTGATCATAGCTCACTGCAGCCTTGACCTCCTGGGCTCCAGCGATCTTCCCACCTCAGCTTCCTGAGTAGCAGGACCATAGGTGCGCGCGCTCATACCCAGCTAATTTTTAAATTTTTTGTAGCGACAGGGCTCACTTTGTTGCCCAGGCTGGTCTCAAACTCCTGGCCTTAAGTGATCCTCCTGCCTTGGCCTCCCAAATGTTTTTTTAACTGTTATGTGTTTGTGTGGAACTGTCAGTGATGAGTGAGGGAGGAATCCCGCCATATCTGTTTCCACACTGGCTGGAGAGACTTGGGCTCTTTCTGGAGACTCACACCCTCTCACTGGGAGGACTCTCGCAGTCCAGACCGGGGGTCTGCAGGCGACTTGCACAAAATTTGGCCCGCTGCGTGTTTTTGTAAATAACGTATTTTTGGCACCAGTCACGTTCATCCATTTACGTATTTGGCTGCTTTTGGCTACAGTGGCAGCGTGGAGTGGCTGTGACACGGCTGTGTGGCCCCTAAAGCCGGAACACGTAGGCTCTGGCCCTTTACAGAAAAGCTTCTGCCCCGGCCCCACATGAGGCACTGACCTTGGGCTGGGTCAGCCAGGGAGGAGGCCGTGGGGCGCGGACCCGCCTCCGCCCTGGCTGGGGCGCAGGTGCTGTCTGGGTTGTCGCATTTATGCCCTGGAGAAGGGAGGATGAAGGCCCAGCTCAGGCAGTCGGAGGATGGAACCAGAGGCTCTCGGCTAGAAATTGGCAGGCCCAGAATCAGGCCAGAGTCTGTGGGCATCAGAATTCATGCTCTCTCACTCCTTCCTGCCTCCAGGCCGGCTTGCATCTCTGGTCCCCTGACTCTGTCTTGCAGGCCTGAGGTCCTGTCGAGACTGCTGGGGAACCTGGTGGTGAAGAACAAGAAAGCCCAGTTTGTGATGACCCGGAAGCTTCTGTTCTTACAGTCCCGGCTCACGGTGAGGACGCCACGGAGGGTGCGGGCTGCCGGCTGCCCCAGCACAGCAAGAATCGCTGCAAAACATGGGGTCGGAGCAGGGGTCTGCTGCCTGGGAGACCCTGCCCGTGATTTGGCGGTGGCCGGCAGGAGTTGGCGAGGCCGTGAGTGCCTCCTTGCCCCGATGACAGACCCTGCTGTGACAGGCGCTGAGTGAGGCTTCTCATGTCTCTTAATCCTCTAGACTCCCGAGAAGCCACCCGCCCCAGCTGCGTTCTGTGCCAGGGGCTCGAGGGGGTGGGGTGGGGTGGGGTGGGTGGGGGATAGGTCAGGTCACAGAGGAGGTCGTGCACTTCCCGGACGTGTGACTCCCGTCCCCATGGCCTGAGCCCGGAGTGGGTGAGCCAGGGCCCCTGATTCCCGGTCACTTCTTGCTTCACCCTCCTCCTTTGCTCACACGAGAACTTACGATGGCGAGTCCCTACCCCAGCACAGCAGCAGCCGCATCCCACGTTTTTATATGGGACCGTTTTATCACGTTCAGTTCGAAGGAATAGAGGCGGGTGGGTCACTTGAGCCCAGGGGGCAGCTTCTGCGGGAGGGGAGGGTCCCGCATTCCAGGAGGCAGCGGCCGCCCCTGTGCTTCTTGTCTGTCTGCTGCCCTCAGTCCGGTCCTGGTCCTGGCACGGCTCTTGGCCTTGGGAGCCCCGGGCTGGCCAGGCGGCGGCCTCGGCCTGGTGGACAGGCATGTACTTCTGTTGCAGACGCCCATGCTGCAGAGCCTGCTGGGCTATCTGGCCATGGACAGCCAGCGGCGCCCACTCCTGCTGCAGGTACGAGCCTCTTGGCTCTCCGTCTCCTCGAGGCCCTGGGAGAAGAGCTGTGCGGGGCCCACCTTGGGGGCAGGCAGGGTGAGGCTGGCTGGGCTGGCGCCATAGCTCCCTCAGTGGCTGTGGGCCTGGCGGGAACAGCCTGGCCCCCAGCCCCACCCAGTCCTGGGCCATGCCACCTGCCAGGTGCTGAAGGAGCTGTTGGAGACGTGGGGCAGCAGCAGTGCCATCTGCCACACCCCCCTGCCGCAGCAGCGCCATGTCAGCAAGGCTGTCCTCATCTGCCTGGCACACCTCAGGGAGCCGGAGCTGCGCGACAGCCGGGATGGTGAGCGGGTGGTTCGGGCTCCCCCCGGCCCTGGGCACCCCGAGATGCTCAGGGGGCCTGTCCGGTGCTTGCAGAACTGCTGGCCAGCATGATGGCAGGCGTGAAGTGCCGCCTGGACAGCAGCCTGCCCCCCGTGCGCTGCCTGGGCATGGTTGTGGCCGAGGTCATTAGCGCCAGGATCCACCCCGAGGGGCCTCCCCTAAAATTCCAGGTGAGCGGGCCGTCCCCTCCATGTCCCTGTGTGGCTGGCCCGGGTCTCTGAGCAGCTGCCTCTCCAGCCCCAGGGTCACTGCCTCTGCCCGGGGTCCAGACCTGGGGAGTGTCTGCGTTGGCTTCTCGCATGGCTGAGGCTGGAAGCTGCGGCAGGCTCTCAGCCCTGAGCTCCTGGGGCCACACAGGGTCCGGTGAGCACAGGGCCCCCGGGGGGGCTGCACAGGTTCACAGACTCTCTTCAGATGTGGATCTGGGGGAGGCTGGGTTAGGGAGCCACCCGCTGCGGTTCGTCTGGCCCAGGCTGCAGGGCAGCCAGGTCGCTGTGGGTCGGTGGGCGCGGGTGTGGTCGGTGGGCGTGGGTGTCAGCGCCTCTCTACTGCCTGCCGTCTGGTGTGGGCGGCTGCCTGGCCGTGGAGGAGCCCTGTCTGCCTTCAGGCTGTGGCGGTGACCGCCTGTCCTCTCATCTGCTGAGACCCTGGGATCTCTCTGGGGCATTGGCCTGGCGGGAGGCCCCGCTCCTTCGGGAGGGACCACAGCCCCCACCTTTGAGCACACCCAGTGCTACCGTTGGCCTGAGGTGGAACCTTTTAGAAAGTCGCTTTTAAAAAGACACGTGGTTGTCCAGGGCCCAGCCACTGAGTGAGACCGGGCTGCGAGGGAGGCCGTAGTGGGGAGTGGCTCCCGCTCGGGGAGGGGCCCTGTCTCGGGGGAGGGGCCCTGTCTCGGGGAGGGGCCCTGTCTGGGGGAGGGGCCTTGTCTGGGAGGGGGGGCCCTGTCTCGGGGAGGGGCGCTGCAGCCTGGCAGATGCCGCTGAGCCTGCTCCCCTGCTGTAGTACGAAGAGGATGAACTGAGCCTCGAGCTGCTGGCCTTGGCCTCCCCACAGCCTGCGGGTAACGGCGCCTCGGAGGCGGGGTGAGGGTCTCTGCACCCCCGGGACCCCACCGCTATTGCTGAGGATTCCACTGCCGGGTGGGAGCGGGTGAAAGCCTTTGTTTTGGTCCTGTGAGTCCTGAGACCAGAGGCTTGAGCGGAATCTAAATGATTTGTTCCTTGTTTCCTTAAAGCATCTCCCTCGCTCCAGCCACGGCAGAGCCCCCTGCAGAGACCCCCACAGAGATCGTGGATGGTGGCGGCCCCGAAGCACAGCTGGCAGGCTTTGACTCGGAGCTGGACAGGTAGCGGCTCTGCCACCCCAGTGGGTAGCGTGCAGGAGGCCAGGAGGCGAACCCCTCACACTCCAACCTGTGGCCCCGTGGGGGGCTCCCTGCCTGCTCCAACCTGCGCCCAGTGGGGGCTCCCTGCCTGCTCCGTCCTTGTTCTCTTTTGTCCTCATGGGAGGGCTCTCAGCTCCCAGCTCTGCTGCAGGTGCAGGGGCTGAGGTGTGAGGTCCACATCTTGGGGTGGAGTGAGGGGTTGGCTCTGCCGTTGAGCACTTCCTCTCACAGGCTGTGGGCTGTTTGTGTCTGCTCTGCCCTCCCCCAGCGATGATGAGTTTGTGCCCTATGACATGTCGGGGGACAGAGAGCTGAAGAGCAGCAAGGCTCCTGCCTACGTCCGGGACTGTGTGGAAGGTGGGCACGGGCCCCTGGAGGGCCTTGCTGGGCTGGGCATGGGTCTCGCTCACAGCCTGGTTCTGCCTCAAGGGGTCACCAGGAAGCCCTGGGCCCAGGGTGGCAACCGTGCTGCTGGCTCTCACGGGCTCAGGATCAGGGTCAGGGCTGAGGCTGACCGAGGCCTATCTGGGTTCTGTGCAGCCCTGACCACATCTGAGGACGTAGAGCGCTGGGAGGCGGCCCTGCGGGCCCTTGAGGGCCTGGTCTACAGGAGCCCCACAGCCACTCGGGAGGTGAGTGGGGGGTGGGAATGGGTGGGGAGGCCCAAGATGGTAGCTCCCTCAATGCCGTCTGTGTCCTGGCCACTGAGGGTGACATCTGACTCCCCTGTGTGACTCAGGGCTGCTGCCTCTCCCAGAAGGGCCACGGCCTGGGGCCTCTGCCGGGGTGGGTGGCTCAGGCCCCGTGAGTCTCGGTGAGGCCTCAGGGCGGGTGGCTGGGTCCGGCAGCTTTTCCACCCCTAACCCCTGTGTGCAGGTGAGCGTGGAGCTGGCCAAGGTGCTTCTGCATCTGGAGGAGAAGACCTGTGTGGTGGGATTTGCAGGGCTGCGCCAGAGAGCCCTGGTGGCTGTCACGGTCACAGACCCAGCCCGGGTGAGTCCCCGCACCCGTGGCCCCGGCCAGTGCAGGCGCAGCGGGAAGCGCTGGGAGCTGCAGTGCCTGAGGCTCGGTCCCACGCTGGAGTTGGCTGTGAGGTGCCTGGAGGTCGCCCTGGGCAGACCTCAGGTCCCGGACCACAGCAGCCTCTCTCCTGTGCCTTCAGGTGGCTGACTATCTGACCTCGCAGTTCTATGCCCTCAACTACAGCCTCCGGCAGCGCATGGACATCCTGGACGTAAGTGCCGCCTCCTCCGCCGTGTTCTGAGGTCCACCCGCCCGTGGCATGTGCCACCGCGGCGTTGGCTTTGCTGTGGGGCCGGGTTCCTGGGAGAACAGCATGCGTTTGTGGTGTGGCGGGACTGCGTGGCTTTAGGATGAGGCTGCGCTGGGCACTGGGCACATTCTCATTTCCTGGAGCACAGAGCCCACCTTCCCCACTTTCCCACCTCCCAAGACGCGGTTGCTGTGAGATACGGGGAAGTGATTTTCTCCTTGTTCCCAGAACGCACCTTCCCCCGGGCGGCGAGGGCCCCTGGGCCCGTGTCTGAGGCTTTGGCTGATGACTTGACTCTTGGGAAATGGTCTTCCCTGGAGCAGTGGCGACTGCCTTGGGCCTGTCTCCCTCCAGGTGCTGACTCTGGCTGCCCAGGAGCTGTCTAGGCCTGGGTGCCTCGGGAGGGCTCCCCAGCCTGGCTCCCCAAGTCCCAACACCCAGTGCCTACCAGCGGCAGCCGCCTCTCAGCCTGGCAGTGCCGTGACATCCGACTGGCGGGTGGTGGTGGAGGAGCGGATCAGAAGCAAGACCCGGCGGATCTCCAAGGTTAGTGGGCGCCTGGTCAGCTCACGGGCATGGGGACCGCGGGTGGGCGGGAGGGGTGGCAGACACCTCCAGGCGCTGTCTACGGCGAGGGGCGGCCGCATTCGCAGGGGATGGTGCCTGTGCCGGGATTCCTGAAAGGCAGGTCCATGGTTTGCGCCAAGGAACTGGACCTGGCTGTAGGGGACCCAGACTGGGCTTGGGGACGTGCTACGAGACAGGTGCCCTGGTGGTGCTCTGTCCTCAGAGCGTCTGGAGATGTTTTTGGCTGTCGCTGGCGGTGGGTTGGAGACCAGGGAGGCCTCCTGCAGTGCCCAGGGCGGCCCCGCCATGACGCTCCTCCAGCCCTGGACGTCCTGCCTGCAAGGTCGGGAAGACTTGGTCTGCTGCCCAGGCATTGGCCGTGGAGCCCGAGTCCCGCCACCAACCCCGCAGGGCCTGGGAGCTGGGCGGGGCCGGAGGAGTGGCCCAGGGAGGCAAGGCGAGGCTGGGGTCCACGCTGCTTTGTGGGATCCTCTCGGGGTAGGGGTGCAGTGCCCGCTGCCCAGGCCTGTGCCTCCGTGAGTGCCATGTGTGTCTGGCAGGGTGGCCCGAGGCAGGGCCCAGCAGGTGGCCCCAGCAGATTCAGCTCCGTGGCTGGCCACTTCTTCTTCCCCCTCCTTCAGCACTTTGACAGGTGAGTGGGTGTTCTGTGGGCCTGTGGACGTGGGGGATAGGGACCCTGGATGTACCCCTGTGGCCAAGAGGTTTCCAGGCTGGGGTCTGAGTGGGCTTGGGTGTGAGCAGGGTTGTGGCTTTGCTGTGGCTTTTTGTAAGCCTGTGTTAAGTGGCAGGGAACGTTCTGCAAAGTTCCTCTGTGGTTGAGCTTTGCTGTGAGGTGCCAGGTGTCTGCTCTGATGCTGGGCTTGCGGCATGGCCGGCAGTGCTGCCCGCACGTGCCTGACGCCACCAGCCACTGGGTCCTCCTCGCCGCCTCCTGCCTCAGCCGGTGCTGCTCTGGCCCCAGGTTCAGGGCGTGAGGCTCTCGGGATGGCAGAGAAGTGTGGGGCCTGCGTCATGGTGCAGCAGGGGTGGGGGGTCTCGGCGTTGGGAACTCCTGGCCCAGGTGGGCTTGTGCCAGACAGCCCTGCAGGGGGAGTGGGCACCCGGGAACGGTCCTACGGTCTCAGTGCAGGCAAGGTGGTGGGTGCAGGAGGAGGGGCTCTGTGGGGCTCCCTCGGTCTCCCGCGGTGGCCCAGGATGTTGGGGACCTGGCCCTGAGGCGCCCCTGCACCTTGGGCTCCATCCTGTGCTCTAGGCCTGTGGTGACCTTCGACCTCTTGGGAGATGACCAGCTGGTTCTCGGAAGGCTGACGCACACCTTAGGGGCCCTGATGTACCTGGCTGTTAACACCACGGTGAGCCGGGGGAGGTTGCTGGGCGCTGGCCTGCGCTGCCCGTGGATGAGGAGCGCTCCTCAGCCTCACCTGCGCCTGGGGATGGGTGTCTGAGGGAGGAGCTGCCTGTGTGGGCCCCCAGGCAGGGGGAGCATCCCCTCGGCTGTCAGGCAGGCCCTGTCCCTGCTGCTGCCCAGCAGCGGACGCTGCCCGTGGGTGCTGGGATGTGGGGACGGCGTGGGGACCCCGCTGACTGTCTCTCTGCTGGTGTCCAGGTGGCTGTGGCCATGGGCAAGGCCCTGCTGGAATTCGTGTGGGCCCTTCGCTTCCATGTCGACGCGTGAGTGGCCTGTGGGGCTGGGCCAGGCCAGGGGTGCACGTAGACACAAGGGTCTCATTGTGGGGGCCCCATGGAGCCTCGAGGTGACTGACAGGCAGCCTGGCCTGGTACTTCCCAAATAGGAAATGTGCCAGGCAGGGCCGCAGCGTGGGTGGTCCACCGCACTGGGGGAGTGGGAGGTCTCCGTGGCCTGGGACGTGGTCCCTGCTGGTTTCAGCCTCCACCTTTCTGCTGGCAGCTATGTGCGCCAGGGGCTGCTGTCGGCCGTCTCCTCCGTCCTGCTCAGCGTGCCTGCCGCACGCCTGCTGGAGGACCTGCTGGACGAGCTGCTGGAAGCCCAGTCCTGGCTGGCGGGTAAGTGTCGGCCCAGGCTGTGTGTGTGTGTGTGTGTGGCACAGCTCCTGCAGGCTGGGCCTGGGCCAGCTGGCTGGGAGCCGGGCCTCTCATCTGGGGCGCACGTCCCTCTCGTGGACATCCAGAGGCACGTGGTGGCCCCGGTGTGGGGAATCCAGTGCCTGGTTCCTGTTGTGGCCGCTGTGGAATCCTGCAGGGGAGACGAGGGAAGACACCTCCCTCCATAAATGGGCTTCCTTCTGAGAAAGCCACCAGGACAGCCCTGCAAGCCCAGAGCCCCTCCCTCAGGCTCACCTGGGGAACGTTTTGCCACTTGGCTCCCCCCATATGTGTTCTTTTTATTTTTAAAACGTTTATGTAGTTTTCTGAGACGGGTCTTGCTCTGCTGTTCAGGTTGGAGTGCACTGGCACGATCTTGGCTCACTGCAGCCTTGAGCTCCTGGACTCAAGTGATCCTCCCACCTCAGCCTCCTGAGTAGCTGGGACCACAGGTGCACAGCACCACAGCCTGCTAGCTTTTAACATAATTTTTGTAGAGATGGGGTCTTGCTGTGTTGCCTGGGCTCATCTGAAACTCCTGAGCTCAAGCAGTCCTCTCACCTCGGCCTCCCAAAGTACTGGGATTACAGGCATGAGCCACTGCGCTTGGACCCTGTAAAAGTCAATCGTGAACGTTGTGACCTTTGGCCTTTCGGTACTTGAGCTGGGCCTAAGGACAGGCCGCCGTGACCCCTTGGGACCCACACAGGCAGAGTGTGCAGGCCGGAGCTGCAGCCACCCCCGCACTGGCCTGATCCTGGACCCTGCTGGGGCCCCTCTGAGCCCCCACACACCCGCCTCCCTGGGCCCCTCTGAGCCCCCGCCCGCCCGCCTCCCTGGGCTTCTCTGAGCCCCCGCCCGCCCGCCTCCCTGGGCTCCTCTGGCTGGTACAGTCCCAGCACCTTTTGTTGTTTGCTTGCCCTTGTGGTCCAGTGACTGGTTTGTGGGGTGCTTAGGGTGGGTTCGCGGCCCAGCCCCTGAACCAGCCTCGGTTTCCACGTGTTTGTCAGGAGGCTCCTGGGTGATGCGGGTCCTTCCCAGGGACTTGCGCTCAGGCCTCTGTGCTGGGGGACGCTGGGGGATGCTTGTGGTGAGGTCACCTTTCCCGTGGGGCTGGGCTGTGTGCCTCTTCTGCCCCGGCCGTCTCCCCTCTCCGCACCTGGGCGCAGTGCCAGTCTGCTGGGTGTGAACGGGTGTTTCCCACAGGAATGGAGCTGATGAGTCCCCGGGGATGGGCTGAGGAGCAGAGCATGGGACCGATGGACACGGGAAGGGCGGGCCCAGCTCTGCCCTGTCCCCTCCCAGGCCCTGTGCTCAGGGTGGCTGCGAATGTCTTCCCACGGAGCAGCTGGAGGGTCTTGGGCCCAAAGTGAGGGAGCCTGTGCAGGGCTTTGCTTTTTTTAAGGGGGGTGCGGTGCCCCAGACACCGGTGTCTTGGAGCTGCTGCGCAGCCCCTCCTCAGCGTGCTCTCGCCCACTCGCCCTGCCTGGAGGAGGAGAGGTTCCCCCTTGGCCAGTGGAGCCACTGACGGGGCTGGGTGGGCGAGCACATTCCCTGCAGTCCCCGGCCTGCCTCCTTCCCCAGAGACTTGGTGCCTGCCACGTCATCGTCTGGGGGCTTTGGGGACCTGAAGCACCAGGAGGAGCAGGGGGGCTCTGTCCCTCGGCCGATCCGGTTCCACTCGGCTGGTGGGGTCCCGGCAGGGTATTCTCCTTTCACAGGCACCTCTCCCAGGGGTCTACAGGTGCTTCCTCACCCTGCGATTCTAGCCAGTCTGGGGAGTAGTTGTGGCCAGCGGAGCCCTCAAGGCTCACCAGGCTCCAGGCTGCAGGAGACCTTGGTGAGGGGCCCAGCCCTGCGGGCAGCCGAGAACTCTGGCTCCGACCGGGGCGGGGCAGTGTGCAGTCCCAGACACCCCAGAGGCCTCCCCACAGGCAGGGGGCACCTCCCGACGCCCACCACCCGGATTCCTAGGGTCTTCTACCTCTGACCGCAGCCCATGTCTGCTGTCCAGCACGGAGCAGGCCCTGCAGTGTTCGGGTGTTCCCGGGCTGTGTGCCCCACCCCCGGCCCCCTTCCCATGGCTGCCTGTCCCACAGCTCAGGGCAGCCCTCCGTGTACAGTGCTGCCTGCACAGAGCCTGTGGCACGCAGGACGTGGCCTTGGGGAGGGTCCGGGCTCACTGCAGACCCAAGCCCCCTTTCTTCCGTGGAGTCAGGCCTGGCGGGGCGGTTCAGGCAGACTGAAGACAGGAGGGAGAATACGCCCTCCATGCTGCCTCAGCTTTGCTTGTCACTCTGGCAGACGTGGCTGAGAAAGACCCGGACGAAGACTGCAGGACGCTGGCACTGAGGGCCCTGTTGCTTCTGCAGAGACTCAAGAACAGGCTCCTCCCAGCCGCATCTCCCTAGTCCCTGGAGGCCTCCCCAGGGCCACCCCCGCCGGCAGCAAGGAAGGTGGCCCGGCAGCGGTCTGGAGCAGCGGAGCCAGGCTTTGTAGCGAGGTCAGGTCGGCGGCAGCATCCGGTTCGGAGAGTGCAGATGCAGGAAGGCCCGGCCTGCCGCTATTTATAGTGCAGCAAGTCTGCTAAAAATACACTGGGCCTGGGCACTGCCCGCCGGGACATGGCAGCCTGGACGTGGGGCTGTGGCCAGGGCCGTGGGCGTTGCTGGTGGGGGTGACTCCTCCAGTGAGGGCAGAACCAGGCCGGCAGGAGGGGAGGACGGTGTGCCTGCTGCTCAGAGCCCGCAAGGCACTCCTGTGAGCGCCACCAAGCAGGACAGAGCAGCTCTTGTCCCAGGTTCCTCGGGCTGAGCGCCGTGTCACCAGGAGAATCGTGCTCGCGGCCCAGGCAGGGCGTGTGGCTCCTGGATGGGCTTGTGGGGCGGGTGGACAGGACACGGGCTCCCAGAAAATAAACTACTTTATTGGAATTGCAGGAGTGTTGGTGGCCGGTGGGCAGAGCCTAGTGGGGGGTGCAGCCACCAGGGCCCGGGTGTCCCAGCTGTTGCTCAGGAGCCGTGGGTCTTGCAGGAGTGTGGGGGGATGTGATGTGTGGGGGCAGGTGCCCCAGCCCTCCAGCTGTAGCTTCCTAACCGAGGTTCTACAAGTTTCTCAGGCTTTACAGTGTGTAGTTGGGAGAATATGATGGAAGGGTGAACCCGACTCCCTTTAAAGGAACGAATCCACAAATCTACGGAGCTGCCGGCACCCGGAGGCAGCAAGGTGCAGATGGGGCACAGCCTCTGCCGGCCCGGGCCGCTGCGCTCCCGCCCAGCTCTGTTGCGTCTTCCATCACAGACGTGTTTTTTCCCAGTGAAAAGCTGGCTTTGCTGCAGCTGACTGGAAGATTCCAGAAGGTGCCTTCCTGCAGCAGCACGCTGGTCCTGGGGCCCAGGCCCGTCAGGGGTCGTCGTCTGCCTCTTCCACCACCTCCTCGTCCGGCTCCCTGGGGTCCTCCATGCTGTTGTGGCGGACCCGCTCGGGCACCGTGCGTGGCAGCGGGAGACCCAGCCCCTGGTGCACGGCGTCCACAGCCCGCGGGCTCACGTAGTAGGACATGTTGGCCAAGGGAAGCCGCCGCCGCATCTCCTCCAGGAATCTGTAGGCCTGGGGCAGAGGAGCAGATGTTACTCAGCTTTCCTCAACAACCGGGCACGACTCTCTGCCCGCAGGCCAGGCACATGCTGCTGCCCCTGGAGGCGGGTGGGGTGCCTCCCTGCTAGAGGACACGGTGCACTGAGGCTTCCCAGTGGTGATGGGGGGATGCGGTGCCCGCGGACCGCACATGTGCCATGTGTGGATGGTTAACAGGAAGCTTCGGTTGGCCTTTCAGCTGGAAATGCAGAGCCAGGGCCCTGGAAAGTCCCCAGCAGCTGTGCACAGAGGCCTGCCCCCCCTGTGTGCGCGGGCAGAGCCTCCCGGGGCGGCAGAGGCCCTGTGCTTTGCACTCAAGTCTTGGGAGTGGACATGCATGTCAGACTGGAGGGCAGGCAGCAATATCTAGTGGTTTGTCTTGGGTATTATTATTTTTTTGAGATGAAGCCTCAGCTATTAAGATAGAATAAGCTTGTTGAATGGCCCCTCCCATCACCCGCAGTGGACCTGTATTTAAGGAAGGCCTCAGCTGGGGTGGGCGCTGGTGGAGTGCAAGCCTTCCACGCAGTCTCGAATCAGAGGGTGAGGGCAAACATCTACAACTGAAAAGATGCTGCCTCAGATGTTGACAAACCACTCTGCCATGTGCCGGGCACTGTGCTGGGGACACAGGGGACACAGGACATAAGGACACGGGAGAACAAGCTTGGCTAATGCTGTAGCGGGGAGTCCAGGTCAGGCTGAGGTCCTGCAGTGGCAGAATTCAGAGAAGGGTCGGCACAGGGAGAGAGGGAGAGGAAGGAGCTGGCCAGGGTCGAAGAGGGACCCTGTGGTCAGAAAGGGCCAGTGTCCTCCTGATGCAACCAGGGCCTAGCGTGTGTGACTGCTCTGTGCGCAGAGCTAGCTTTGGAGAGGGCAACGAAGTGGTTTCCAGAAGGCAGGCAGAGGGTGCAGAGGGCAGGTGAGGGGTGATGGGGGGCAGGACGGGTGGTGTAGGTGGGTGAGGGGCAGTGGGCGGGACGGGTGGCGTAGGTGGGTGAGGGGCGGTGGCGGGGCAGGACGGGTGGCGTAGGTGGGTGAGGGGCGGTGGCGGGGCAGGACGGGTGGCGTAGCTGGGTGAGGGGCGGTGGCGGGGCAGGACGGGTGGCGTAGGTGGGTGAGGGGCGGTGGCGGGGCAGGACGGGTGGCGTAGGTGGGTGAGGGGCGGTGGGGGGCAGGACGGGTGGCGTAGCTGGGTGAGGGGCGGTGGCGGGGCAGGACGGGTGGCGTAGCTGGGTGAGGGGCGGTGGCGGGGCAGGACGGGTGGCGTAGGTGGGTGAGGGGCGGTGGCGGGGCAGGACGGGTGGCGTAGGTGGGTGAGGGGCGGTGGGGGGCAGGACGGGTGGCGTAGCTGGGTGAGGGGCGGTGGCGGGGCAGGACGGGTGGCGTAGCTGGGTGAGGGGCGGTGGCGGGGCAGGACGGGTGGCGTAGCTGGGTGAGGGGCGGTGGCGGGGCAGGACGGGTGGCGTAGGTGGGTGAGGGGCAGTGGGCGGGACGGGTGGCATAGGTGGGTGAGGGGCGGTGGCGGGGCAGGACGGGTGGCGTAGCTGGGTGAGGGGCGGTGGGCGGGACGGGTGGCGTAGCTGGGTGAGGGGCAGTGGGCGGGACGGGTGGCATAGGTGGGTGAGGGGCGGTGGGGGGCGGGACGGGTGGCGTAGGTGGGTGTGGGGCAGTGGGCGGGACGGGTGGCATAGGTGGGTGTGGGGCAGTGGGCGGGACGGGTGGCGTAGGTGGGTGAGGGGTGGTGGGGGGCAGGACGGGTGGCGTAGGTGGGTGAGGGGCGGTGGGGGGCAGGACGGGTGGCGTAGCTGGGTGAGGGGCGGTGGCGGGGCAGGACGGGTGGCGTAGCTGGGTGAGGGGCGGTGGCGGGGCAGGACGGGTGGCGTAGGTGGGTGAGGGGCGGTGGCGGGGCAGGACGGGTGGCGTAGGTGGGTGAGGGGCGGTGGGGGGCAGGACGGGTGGCGTAGCTGGGTGAGGGGCGGTGGCGGGGCAGGACGGGTGGCGTAGCTGGGTGAGGGGCGGTGGCGGGGCAGGACGGGTGGCGTAGCTGGGTGAGGGGCGGTGGCGGGGCAGGACGGGTGGCGTAGGTGGGTGAGGGGCAGTGGGCGGGACGGGTGGCATAGGTGGGTGAGGGGCGGTGGCGGGGCAGGACGGGTGGCGTAGCTGGGTGAGGGGCGGTGGGCGGGACGGGTGGCGTAGCTGGGTGAGGGGCAGTGGGCGGGACGGGTGGCATAGGTGGGTGAGGGGCGGTGGGGGGCGGGACGGGTGGCGTAGGTGGGTGTGGGGCAGTGGGCGGGACGGGTGGCATAGGTGGGTGAGGGGCGGTGGGGGGCGGGACGGGTGGCGTAGGTGGGTGTGGGGCAGTGGGCGGGACGGGTGGCATGGGTGTGGGGCAGTGGGCGGGACGGGTGGCGTAGGTGGGTGAGGGGTGGTGGGGGGCGGGACGGGTGGCGTAGGTGGGTGTGGGGCAGTGGGCGGGACGGGTGGCATAGGTGGGTGAGGGGCGGTGGGGGGCGGGACGGGTGGCGTAGGTGGGTGTGGGGCAGTGGGCGGGACGGGTGGCATAGGTGGGTGTGGGGCAGTGGGCGGGACGGGTGGCGTAGGTGGGTGAGGGGTGGTGGGGGGCGGGACGGGTGGCGTAGGTGGGTGTGGGGCAGTGGGCGGGACGGGTGGCATAGGTGGGTGAGGGGCGGTGGGGGGCGGGACGGGTGGCATAGGTGGGTGTGGGGCAGTGGGCGGGACGGGTGGCATAGGTGGGTGAGGGGCGGTGGGGGGCGGGACGGGTGGCGTAGGTGGGTGTGGGGCAGTGGGCGGGACGGGTGGCATAGGTGGGTGTGGGGCAGTGGGCGGGACGGGTGGCGTAGGTGGGTGAGGGGTGGTGGGGGGCGGGACGGGTGGCGTAGGTGGGTGAGGGGTGGTGGGGGGCGGGACGGGTGGCGTAGGTGGGTGAGGGGCGGTGGGGGGCAGGACAAGGGTGACAGGAGTGTTGCTGGTCTCCAGCGTCGAGTGTGTGCGGGCTGTGCTCAGATGACGGCGGGAAAGCTGAGCGGACGTGGGAGCCGTGGCCGGGTGAGGTGGTGCATGTGGCCCCGGGCGGTGCTACAGCAGCCGTGAGGGAGCGTGTGCCTGGCCTTTCTCAGTTTAGCTGGCCTTCTTGGTTTCTTTCTTTTTTCTTTTGCATTTCGAGTTACTAAATCCCATAGGCTTCAAGCAACCATAGAGACAATAAAGAAGTTGGTGAAATATTTAAAATGTGGATTTTCTGTTAATTTTGAGGATATAGCAGTCTGGGCATCTCTATAGTCCAATTTTGCTTTTTTTTTTTTTTTTTTTTTTTAAGACGGAGTCTCGCTCTGCCACCCAGGCTGGAGTGCAGTGGCCGGATCTCAGCTCACTGCAAGCTCCGCCTCCCGGGTTCACGCCATTCTCCTGCCTCAGCCTCCCAAGTAGCTGGGACTACAGGCGCCCGCCACCTCGCCCGGCTAGTTTTTTGTATTTTTTAGTAGAGACGGGGTTTCACCGTGTCAGCCAGGATGATCTCGATCTCCTGACCTCGTGATCCGCCCGTCTCGGCCTCCCAAAGTGCTGGGATTACAGGCTTGAGCCACCGCGCCCGGCCTAATTTTGCTTTTATATGTAAAACTATAGTTCTCCTAGAAATAGAAACCCTGCTGGAGCAGGGCGCGGTGGTGCACACCAGCCACTCAGGAGGATCCTTTGAACCTGGGAGGCTGAGGCTGCAGGGAGCCGTGACTGTGCCACTGCACTCCAGCCTGGGTGACACAGCAAGACCCCGTCTCAGAACCAAACCAAACAACAACAACAGAGAAACCTTGTTAGGATTAGACTGAGTTGTTTTTCCAGGAGCAAAAGGGGCCAGTGGATGGAAGTGGAAGGGCGCAGAGGGGCGTGAGCAGCCGGATCAGGGAGTCTGTGTTTCACGGGGCTGACCCTTCAGCCCTGAGGAAAAGCCACTGCCGGGGAGCTTTCCTGTGAATTCTGGAGACTGCAGTCCAGTGAGGCCCACACGGTCACCAGCACGTTTCTCAAGCTCGTTTCTCGATACTCAGTTTGTGAGCCCCGGGAACTATCTGCTAGGGCAACACAACTGGTGGGTGCGGAGGCCCTGCAGGCATTGGCAAAGCTGCAGGGTCTGACACATGCAGGAGTGTGGAATTCTGTATGTTGGCTACAATAGAATTATGGTTGAAAAAGAGGCCGGGCACAGTGGCTCACGCCTATAATCCCAACACTTTGGGAGGCCGAGGCGGATGGATCACAAGGTCAGGAGATCGAGACCGTCTTGGCTAACACAGTGAAACACCGTCTCTACCAAAAAAAAAAAAAAAATACAAAAATTAGCTGGGTGTGGTGGCACTCACCTGTAGTCCCAGCTACTTGGGAGGCTGAGGCAGGAGAATTGCTTGAGCCCGGGAGGCAGAGCTTGCAGTGAGCTGAGATCGCACCACTATACTCCAGCCTGGGCAACAAAAACCAGACTCTGTCTCAAAAAAAAAGAAAAAGAATAAGAAGAGAGGCTTCTGACAACAGGAGCACGTCTCCTATGAGAGCAGCCCCCCCTCTAACAACGACAGACACGTGGAAAGGCACTGGGGGCAGCTGGGAGCAGGCTGATGCTGGGAGCGGGTGGCACTGGGCGGGCTTCCTGCTTCTCATAACTTTGTTTCGTTTGTTTTTTTTTTTTGAGACAGAGTCTCACTGTCTCCCAGGCTGGAGTGCGGTGGCGTGATCACAGCTCACTGTAAGCTCCGCCTCCCGGGTTCCCGCCATTCTCCTGCCTCAGCCTCTCGAGTAGCTGGGACTACAAGTGCCTGCCACCACACCCGGCTAATTTTTTGTATTTTTAGTAGAGACGGGGTTTCACCGTGTTAACCAGGATGGTCTCCATCTCCTGACCTCATGATCTGCCTGCCTCGGCCTCCCAAAGTGCTGGGATTACAGGTGTGAGCCACCGCACCCAGCCGCTTCTCACAACTTTCTGCCTCAGGGTAGAAGTCAGGGCCAGTGTGGGGATCAGAGAGCCACATAGAAGCCTACCCTTTTCCAGGCATAAAGAACCAGAATCAAGATTTTTGTTGACCACAGCAGCTGGAATGTGAAGGTGGAAATGTGGGGATACAGCAGGTCATAGAGGGGAGCCCAAATCCTGGGCATACCCTGCCCTCATCACTAGTTGCTCCCACACTACATGTGAGGCAGGGGAGGCGCAGACTTTAAGATGGCCAACTCAAGCTACCAGCAAGGATTTCAGCTGCTATCCACCACAGGGGAAAGAGTTTCTACTCAGAGCTGAGCAAAGGTGATTGCCTAATAAAACGAACCAAAAAAAGCAAAATTCTTTGGAGGAATGTAACAGAATCCAGAGTCTCTACAATGGATTATCCAAAATGTCCATGATACAAAAAAATGACTAGACATAAGAAACAGGAAAATTAGATGCATACTCAAAAGGCAAGTAATGGAGATCAATCCTACATGACCCAGATATTGGAACTGGTAGCTAAGATTTTAGAGCAGCAGTTACAACTCTGTTCAAGGATATAAAGGAAAATATATTTTCAACAAATTAACACATAGGCAATTTTAGCCAATAAATAAAAAAAAGAACTAAGTGTAAATTCTAGGGCTGAAAAATACAAGCACTAAAAAAATTGCTGGAGAGGTTAACAGCAGATTGAAGATAGCTAAAGAAAGTCTGTAAATACAAATTAGTCCAAAGGACAGAAAACAGAAAATAATGAGCAGTAATCGCAAATGTGTGTCTACTAGATATGGAAGACCTAACATTTAACTGGAGTCCCAGAAGGAAAAAAGAGCAAATTTCCCAAATTTGGTGAAACACAAATATAAATCCAAAAAGCCCAGGATAAATAAAATGAAAACACCTAGCAACATCATTATCACACTGCTGAAATACAAATTCAAAAAGAAAATCATGACAGCAGCCAGTGTGGTGGGAGATGGAGAGATATGTGACACGTAAGGGCCCCAGAGACAGCCCACAGCTGACTCTTCCAGAAACAATGGAGGCCCAGACATAGGGAAAACATTCAAGTGCTGAAAGGAAAAAAATCTGTCAAATCAGGATTTTTTTGAGTCAGGACCTTGCTCTGTTGCCCAGGCTGGAGTGCAGTGGTTCTTTCGCAGCTCACTGCAGACTCAACCTTCTGGGCTCAGCAGTCCTCCCACCTCGGCCTCCCAAGCAGCTAAGACTGCAGGTGTGTGCCACTGTGCCTTGCTGTTTTTTTCAGAGATGGGGGTCTCACTTGTTGCCCAGGCTGGACTTGAACTCCTGGCCTCAAGAAATCCTCCCACCTTGGCCTCCCAAAGTGCTGAGATTGCAGGCGTGAGCCACCGCGCCCGGCCTCAGAATTCTTTATCTGATGAGAACAACTTTAAAGAATACAGGCAAAATAAATACATTTCAGGTTGATGAAAAGTAAGACAACTCATCAGGAGACCTGAACTTGAAGAAATGCTAACGGGAGCTCAGGCTGAAGAGGAATGATACCGCAGGCAAAGCTGAATCACTGGGAAGAAGTAAGAACACCAGAAATGGTGCTTTGGGAGGCCGAGGCGGGCGGATCACCTGAGGTCTGGAGTTCGAGACCAGCCTGACCAACATGGAGAAACCCCGTCTCCCCTAAAAATACAAAATTAGCCAGGCATGTTGGTGCATGATTGTAATCCCAGCTACTCAGGAGCCTGAGGCAGGAGAATCATTTGAACCCAGGAGGTGGAGGTTGTGGTGAGTCGAGATTGTGCCACTGCACTGCAGCCTGGGCAACAAAGAGTGAAACCACCTCAAAAAAAAAAAAAAAAAAAAAAAAGAAAATGAACACCAGAAATGGTAAATATGTAAGTAAATGTAAAAGACTGTTTCTTTCCTTTTAATTTCTTTCTTTTTTTTTTTCTTTGAGATGGAGTCTCGCTCTGTCACCCAGACTGGAGTGCAGTGGCGTGATCCCGGCTCACTGCAAGCTCTGCCTCCTGAGTTCATGCCATTCTCCTGCCTCAGCCTCCCCAGCAGCTGGGACTACAGGCGCCCACCACCATGCCCGGCTAATTTTTTTGTATTTTTTTGGCAGAGATGGGGTTTCACCGTGTTAGACAGGATGGTCTTGATCTCTTGACCTCGTGATCCACCCGCCTCGGCCTCCCAAAGTGCTGGGATTACAGGCGTGAGCCACTGCGCCCAGCCTCCTTTTAATTTCGTTAAAACATATGACTGTTGAAAGCAAAAATTATAACACTATATTGTGTTTATAATACATTTCAATGTTATACATTTGACACATATAGGTAGGGATGTGGATGGGTAAATGGATCTACCTGCTAACTCTAATGTGATAAGTATGTTTATGGTAATCCCTAGGGGAAACGCTAGAAATATAATGCAAAGAGAGGAGTAGAGATAAAAAGCTGATAGCTTTTTAATGAAATTGAAAAAAGTATTCAACTGACTTAAAAGAAGGCAGGAAAGAAGGTTCAAAGGAACAATAATAAAACTGGTAGGACAAACCAAACAAAAATGGTAGCCTAAAATCAAGCCATATTAATTATATTAACTGTAAATGGACAAAACATTCCAATTAAAAGGCAGAGATTATCAGAAATCTAGAAAAACTCAACTCTGTGCTGTCTATCAGCAAAATACTTTAAATACAATGATACAGATGGGCAGAAGGTGAAAAGGAAAAAAAAAACCTGCACAACACGGCGTAAGATGCAGGACTAGCTATACCAGTGTTAGATCTGCTATACCTCAAAACAGCATTACCCGAGATAAACGGGACATTTCACAAATATAAATTCAGTTTCCCGGCTTACTGCCTCAAGAGAGTTTTCAGGCCACAGTGCAGAAGAGGGTAACAGAGCCAGCAGTCTCCCTATGCTGAGGAGAAGAAAGTTCATAGTTTGAGGATGCCCAGGTGGCCAGAACTGGTGGGATACAGTACTGGACAGGAGAGAGCAGAGAGAGAGAGCACTTCGGAGTCCTGCAGAGGGTTCTATCCGAGTCTTATCTGAGTGCTGAATAGTGCACACATGTGACGAAAGCAACTGAGGCCAGGCAAAGACTGTAGGAAATAATCAGGTGGAACAATCCCCAGAGAGCAGTCACACATGGCCGGGGAGTGAGTGATCACGCATGGCCGGGGAGTGAGTGATCACACATGGCTGGAGAGAGAGAGATCACACATGGCTGGAGAGAGAGATCACACATGGCCGGGGAGAGAGTGATCACATATGGCCGGGGAGAGAGAGATCACACATGGCCGGGGAGTGAGTGATCACGCATGGCCGGGGAGTGAGTGATCACACATGGCTGGAGAGAGAGAGATCACACATGGCTGGAGAGAGAGATCACACATGGCCGGGGAGAGAGTGATCACACATGGCCGGAGAGAGAGATCACACATGGCCGGAGAGAGAGATCACACATGGCCGGAGAGAGAGATCACACATGGCTGGGGAGAGAGTGATCACACATGGCCGGAGAGAGAGATCACACATGGCCAGGGAGTGAGTGATCACACATAGCCGGAGAGAGAGTGGTCACACATGGCTGGAGAGAGAGTGATCACACATGGCCGGAGAGAGAGTGGTCACATATGGCCGGAGAGTGAGAGATCACACATGGCCGGGGAGAGAGTGATCACATATGGCCGGGGAGAGAGAGATCACACATGATTGGAGACAGTGATCACATATGGCTGGGGAAAGAGAGATCACACATGACTGGAGAGAGAGATCACACATGGCTGGAGAGAGAGATCACACCTGGCCGGGGAGAGAGAGATCACATATGGCCGGAGAGAGAGATCACACATGGCCGGGGAGTGAGTGATCACACATGGCCGGAGAGAGAGTGGTCACACACGGCCGGAGAGAGAGAGAGATCACACATAGCCGGAGAGAGAGTGGTCACACATGGCTGGAGAGAGAGAGATCACACATGGCCGGGGAGTGAGTGATCACACATGGCCAGAGAGAGAGTGGTCACACATGGCTGGAGAGAGAGTGATCACACATGGCCGGAGAGAGAGTGATCACACATGGCCGGAGAGAGAGAGGTCACACGTGGCCGGGGAATGAGTGATCACACATGGCCAGAGAGAGAGTGATCACATGTGGCCGGAGAGAGAGAGATCACACGTGGCCGGGGAGAGAGAGATCACACATGGCCGGGGAGTGAGTGATCACACATGGCCGGAGAGAGAGAGATCACACATGGCCGGAGAGAGAGATCACACATGGCCGGGGAGTGAGTGATCACACATAGCCGGAGAGAGAGTGGTCACACATGGCCAGGGAGTGAGTGATCACACATGGCCAGAGAGAGAGTGGTCACACATGGCTGGAGAGAGAGTGATCACACATGGCCGGAGAGAGAGTGATCACACATGGCCGGAGAGACAGTGATCACACATGGCCGGAGAGAGACTGATCACATATGGCCGGAGAGAGAGAGATCACACATGGCCGGGGAGAGAGTGATCACATATGGCCGGGGAGAGAGAGATCACACATGACTGGAGAGAGAGATCACACATGGCCGGGGAGAGAGAGATCACACATGGCCGGGGAGTGAGTGATCACACATGGCCAGAGAGAGAGATCACATATGGCCGGGGAGAGAGAGATCACACATGGCCGGGGAGTAAGTGATCACACATGGCCGGAGAGAGAGAGATCACACATGGCCGGGGAGTGAGTGATCACACATGGCCGGAGAGAGAGATCACACATGGCCGGAGAGAGAGAGATCACACATGACTGGAGAGTGAGTGGTCACACATGGCCGGGGAGAGAGTAGTCACATGTGGCCAGAAAGAGTGGTCACACATGGCTGGAGAGAGAGTGAACACACATGGCCAGAGAGAGAGTGATCACACATGGCTGGAGAGAGAGTGAACACACATGGCCAGAGAGAGAGCGATCACACATGGCCGAGGAGTGAGTGGTCACACGTGGCCGGAGAGAGAGATCACACATGGCTGGACAGTGAGTGGTCACACATGGCCGGAGAGAGAGTGAACACACATGGCCAGAGAGAGAGTGATCACACATGGCCGGAGAGAGAGTGATCACACATGGCCGGAGAGAGAGAGGTCACACGTGGCCGGGGAGAGAGTGAACACACATGGCCAGAGAGAGAGTGATCACACATGGCCGGAGAGAGAGTGAACATACATGGCCGGAGAGAGAGAGATCACACATGGCCGGGGAGAGAGAGATCACACATGGCCGGAGAGAGACAGGTCACACGTGGCCGGAGAGAGAGAGATCACACGTGGCCAGAGAGAGAGTGAACACACATGGCCAGAGAGAGAGTGATCACACATGGCCGGAGAGAGAGTGAACATACATGGCCAGAGAGAGAGAGATCACACGTGGCCAGAGAGAGAGTGAACACACATGGCCAGAGAAAGAGAGAGTGAACACACATGGCCGGGGAGTGAGTGATCACACATGGCCGGAGAGAGAGTGATCACACATGGCCGGAGAGAGAGTGATCACACATGGCCGGAGAGAGAGTGATCACACATGGCCGGAGAGAGAGTGATCACACGTGGCCGGAGAGAGAGTGAACACACATGGCCAGAGAGAGAGTGATCACACATGGCCGGAGAGAGAGTGAACATACATGGCCGGAGAGAGAGAGATCACACGTGGCCGGAGAGAGAGTGAACACACATGGCCGGGGAGTGAGTGATCACACATGGCCGGAGAGAGAGTGATCACACATGGCCGGAGAGAGAGTGATCACACATGGCCAGAGAGAGAGAGATCACACGTGGCCGGAGAGAGAGTGAACACACATGGCCAGAGAAAGAGAGAGTGAACACACATGGCCGGAGAGAGAGTGAACACACATGGCCAGAGAAAGAGAGAGTGAACACACATGGCCGGAGAGAGAGTGAACACACATGGCCAGAGAAAGAGAGAGTGAACACACATGGCCGGAGAGAGAGTGAACACACATGGCCAGAGAAAGAGAGAGTGATCACACATGGCCGGACAGTGAGTGGTCACACGTGGCTGGAGAGAAAGAGGTCACACATGGCCGGGGAGTGAGTGATCACACATGGCCGGACAGTGAGTGGTCACACGTGGCTGGAGAGAGAGTGGTCACACATGGCCGGGAATTGTTTGCACTCCCACCGGCCAGAGTGGAAAGACCTCCCAATACAGGAGTCAGTGAGAAGAGCAGAGCCCTCACAAGGGTACTGCCTGGATAGTGGAACAAAATTAGCACTAGACTCAAGGCTGTTCTAGACCCCACTAACAAAGCTAAAAAGCAAGCTGCAAAATGATCACATTATTCCCAAGTAACTTAACCTTGTCCCAGAACAAAACTCAAAAATATTTAAAAGAACACACACACTGAGAGAGAGACTCCATCACCCAACAACCTAAAACACTCACAATGTCTGGAATCCAATAATAAACTATCAAACATCCAAAGAAGCAGAAAATAATGAACCATAATAATAAGAATCAATCAACAGAAACAGATCCAGAATTGACAGACTGAGTTAGGAGACAAGGACGTTAAAACCCCTATTATAAATATGCTTCATATGCTCAAGAAGGTAGAGCTAAGTGTAAGCATAATACAGACATGAAAGATATGGGGAAAGAAGTGAAAAGTAGAGGTAAGAAGCTGATAGCTAAAATGAAATTGTAAAAAATATTCAACTAAAAAGAAGGCAGGAAAGAAGGTTCAAAGGAACAATAATAAAAACTGGTAGAAAAAGTTGACAGGGGCCGGGTGCGGTGGCTCACGCCTGTAATCCCAGCACTTTGGGAGGCCGAGGCGGGCGGATCACAAGGTCAGGAGATCGAGACCACAGTGAAACCCCGTCTCTACTAAAAATACAAAAAACTAGCCGGGCGAGGTGGCGGCGCCTGTAGTCCCAGCTACTCAGGAGGCTGAGGCAGGAGAATGGCGGGAACCCGGGAGGCGGAGCTTGCAGTGAGCCGAGATCGCGCCACTGCACTCCAGCCTGGGCAACGGCGTGAGACTCCGTCTCAAAAAAAAAAAAAGTTGACAGGTAGAAAACTGACATGAAAAAGATGGATGGGATTAGCATCAGAGGGAGACACTGCAGAAGGAAAGCTGGTAAACTTGAAGCAATAGGAATGGCAAATCCCTAAAATGAAAAACAGAAAAATTCCTGGGGGGAGAAAAGAAGAGCATCAATTGAGCGAGGGGATGAGGGGATGGTACTGTATTACAAGTTACTGGAATTTCAGAAGCAGAGGGAAAAAGGAACAGAAGGGAACTGCGGCCAGGCGCGGTGGCTCATGCCTGCAATCCCAGCACTTTGGGAGGTGAGGCGGGTGGATCACTTGAGGTCAGGAGGTCAAGACCAGCCTGGCCAACATGGTGAAACCCCATCTCTATAGGCATGCTGGCGCACACCTGTAGTTGCAGCTATTCGGGAGGCTGAGGCAGGAGAATCACTTGAACCCAGGAGGTGGAGGTTGCAGTGAGCCGAGATCACACCACTGCACTCCAGCCTGGGCAACACAGCAAGACTCCGTTGCATAAATAAATAAATAAATAAATAAAAATAAGGAAACTTCCTCACAGACTGGGAGAAAATATTTGTAAATCATACCTGATCGAGGAAATGTATGTAGAATATATAAAGAATATAATAATAAGAAAACCCAGTAAAATGATGAGAAAAGACTTGAGTGCTTCACAGATGTGTAAATGGATAATGCGCACATGAGAAGGTGCTCCACATCACTATTCATCCAGAAAATGTAAATTTAAACCACAGCGAGGTACTACTCACGCTCTAGAAAGGCTAAAATTAGAAAGAATGATCAAATTCTGGTGGAGATGAGGAACAGCATCGAACACGGCAGCTAAATAAGTTATTAGCCTGCCACTTTAAAGTGACGATGTGTTGTCTCTAAAATTAAAAAATAATAAAGCAACTAAAAAATGGAACACCGTTCTCTTTTTTTGTAAAAATGCCTGAAAAAGAAATTGTGGTTATTCAGACTTGGGTACATGCAGACATTTCTTCACAAAGTAAGTCTGTAGCTTACACATGGCACCACTAGTAACAGCCAGCAACAGGTGAGACTGTTACTTTTTGTTACTGACAATTTTGTTTCTCTGTTGAGACAGGGTCTCGCTCTGTCACCCAGGTCCCCCAGGCTGGAGTGCAGCAGCACCATCAGATCTCACTGCAGCCTCAACCTCCTGGGCTCAAGTGATCCTCCCACCTCAGCCTCCCAAGCAGCTGGGACCCCAGGTATGTGCCACCATGCCTGGCTAATTTTTTTTTTTTTTTTTTGAGACGGAGTCTCGCTCTGTCGCCCAGGCTGGAGTGCAGTGGCCGGATCTCAGCTCACTGCAAGCTCCGCCTCCCGGGTTCACACCATTCTCCTGCCTCAGCCTCCTGAGTAGCTGGAACTACAGGCGCCTGTCACCTCGCCCGGCAATTTTTTTGTATTTTTTAGTAGAGACGGGGTTTCACCGTGTTAGCCAGGATGGTCTCGCTCTCCTGACCTCGTGATCCGCCCGTCTCGGCCTCCCAAAGTGCTGGGATTACAGGCTTGAGCCACCGCGCCCGGCCAATTTGAGCTCTTAAGCCTTCGTTTCAGGAGCCTTGTGTAGCGGGATGCCGCTAGTGAGCAGCGCCCAGGCCTCACCGTCTGGTACTCCTCCATCCGCACGTAGTGCTCCACCAGGAAGCCGTAGACGTCCCCGATGCGGATGGTGCTGTCCAGGTCTGGTTCCTCTAGGAGCAGCTCACACTGCTTGATGGACTCCTTGGGGTCCTCCGTGTATGTCCTGCCAAGAGCAGAGATGAGGCCTGGACCCTGAAGCCCTGAACACCTACTGCTATCTGAGGTCGGGGGAGACTCTTGGCCTGTAAGAGGAGCTCTCCGGAATGGCAGGAGGAAACTTTCTATGAAGTTAATTCATTAATTCCTTAATTTGTTCATTCACAAATGAACTCACCCATTTAACACTCTCACAGGTCACTTGAATGCTGGGTCCTAGGCTTGGACATGAAGACCAAAGACTTGCGACCCTATTCCTGCTCCATGGAATAGTCCAGAGGGGGCTAGAAACCTCCGGACAAAGTGTGACCCAGAGGGGACGTGGTGCGTGTGGACAGGGTGCGTGGAGAGGCGCACAGCAGCCCGTGCTCGAGGCCGCTGGGAAGAACCCTCCAAGCAGAGAGGCTGGCCCGCACACAGGTTGCGCATGTGGCCTGGCGTGAGGGTCTGTGGCACGGCAGGGTGTGTGGCCTGGGAGCTGGGGCGACACCAGGGAGGTGAGCCTGCTGGAACACAGTGTGGTCCAGAGCAGGTGACTGGAGCCGTGCGGAGCTCAGGCTCTAATGTCAGGAGGGTCCAGGGCCCATCTGGCCACCCACCGACTCGGCCATTCCAGACAGGTGCCTGGCCTGCCCTCTGACCCCTGGCACGTAGAAGGCTGCCCGCCCCGGCCCTCACACGTCGTCTCCCCTCCACCCACGTCCTGTGCTATCCCTGACGACCAGCTGCTATCGATTCTCCTCCTCTCCTGCCTCCTGTGGCCTCAGCTCAGCAGACACCTGTGAGACGCTGACACCCCAGAATCAATGTGCGCAAGCGGACCGTGCCCTTCCAAGGGTCCAACATTGTTCAAAGTACTTCTGGAACTCTCGTTTTGGAAAAGCTTCTCAGATAAGGAAGCGCCCTTGCCAGCTGAGACGGAGGTTGGGCCCTGAAGCGCTCGGGCCAATGCCCACCGTGCTGTCCACACAGCAGCTGTCTGAAAAGCCGAGTTACTGCCCATACATAAAGACGGGGAGGTATTCAGATAAACTTAGAATCTCGGCCTCTCCTGAAAACTGAGACGATTTGCTGCCTGGGTCTCCTCTCCACAAGCTTGGAGCTGGTGGCAGTTGACCTGTGGAGCGGCACGAGCCCGCTGGCCACCCTGGTCCCCACCACCCCAGGTCACACAGCGGCCCTCACTCAGGACTCCCCTGCCCGGCCCCTGCACACCCTAAGCAGGTCCATGGCTCCCCAGACACACCCCTCCTGTACCAGATCCGCTGCCTCCTCCCGCTCCCCCACCAGGCTTCTCCCTCAGCATCTCTGGGGTTTCCAGAATGCCTTCCCAAGGCTGTGCCCGGCCCTGAGGGCCCCAGGAGGAGGTGGGGTGCATCTTCAGCAGCAGCGCTGTCCCGAGCGAGCTCCCATCTGCTGTCCCGCCCCTCTGCTGGCTGCGGTTTCCTGTGGTCAGCCCTGACCCTGTAGTCACATCTGCCCCGGCCTGGCCCTGCTGGCCCCGGGGCGCACCTGCGGGCCTGGATGAACCTCTTCACCAGTGCCATCCTGCTCTGTAGCTGTGCCAGCCTGGTTTCCTGGTCCAGGGGGCTCTTGGCCTTGGCCTTGGCCAGGCACTTGTAGGCCTCGGTCAGTGCCCCGTGGGCTTTGTCATAGTTCTGGTATTCATCGATCTCCACCTGTACGGATGAGACCCGTCAAGACCTGCTGGGCTCCGCAGCCCTCCCTGGGGCCCCGCTGGCATCCGAGGGAGGGCCTGCACCTGGGCACAAGCGTCGTAAAAGCCGGCCAGGAGGTCCAGGGCCCGCCCCTTGGTGTAGAAGCTGATGATGTTCCTCATGATCTCCGGCTCCTTCCGCCAGTCGAGGGACTGCAGGTAGTTGGCAGCCATGATGTAGATTTCCTTCTGCCTGGACACGCTCGCGAAGAACGTGATTTTCTCTGTGTCTCCGGATTTGAGCAGCGCCCTCATGGCCTAGAGAGACGGCCAGGCTCAGGCGAGCAGGGGCTGGGCCAGGACAAGCACAAGGGACCCTGAGCAGGGGCTCTCACAGGAAGAGGGGCTCAGGGCTTCCCGGTAGAGAGATCCAGTGGTCATGCTCCTCCCGGCCAGAAAGGCTCAGCCCTGGCTCGGGGGAGTCACAAAGGCAAATGGAGATGCACGCAGGGGGCCCCAGCCTAACTGCCTGGGAAGCAGCCGCGGGCTGGGGCCGGGAGAGGGGCCGGCGCTCACCTTCAGCTTGTTGCCGGCCTGCGTGTACTTCTTGGTGGCCAGGTGGTAGCTGCCTTGGCGCATGCAGCAGTTTGCTATCTGCTCCAGCAGCTCCCGCCGAGACTCCTCAGGCAGGTCCGAGGAGTCCTTGGCCACGGTCATCTTTTCCGCCATCTCCTCGGTGATGCTCATGTTTTGCTCCAGGCATAGCTGCAGGGCTTCGCGATACTGCGGAGGTGCAAAGATGCCACGGGGCTGCCGAGGGGGCCACGACCCGAAGTGCGCCCCTCATCTGCCACCGCTTCAGAGGAAGCCAGGCCCCTCGGCTCAGTGGCGGCCTCTGTCTAGCTGGGGTGGGTATGGAGGGGACAAGGATGTCCCCCCCCGCGCCTCACCAACCTAGTCATTGGCGCGACTTTCTCACGCTGTTAACATTCCAGAGTGGAACGAAGGAAACAACAGTCTGAAGTGATATATGCTCAAAAGAATATTATGTTTGGGAGAAAAGAAAACTGGTAATTTTCTTCTATAAGTCTAAATTTTTTAAATTAAATTTTAAAATTAAAATTTTGAGACAGGGTCTCACTCTGTCACCCAGGTTGGAGTGCGGTGGTGCAATCACAGCTCACTACAGCCTCCACCTCCCAGGGTGAGGTGATCTTCCCGCCTCAGGTTTTGTATTTTCAGTAGAGACCGGGTTTTGCCGTGTTGCCCAAGCTGGTCTTGAACTCCTGGACTCAAGCAATCTGCCTGCCTTAGCCTCCCAAAGTGCTGGAATTGCAGGCACGAGCCACTACACCAGCCTGATTTTCTCAACATTTTAAGAATTTTTTTGTTTGTTTTGAGACAGGGTTTTGCTCTTGTTGCCCAGGCTGGAGTGCAATGGCACAATCTCGGCTCACAACCTCCACCTCCTGAGTTCAAGCCATTCTCCTGCCTCAGCCTCCTGAGTAGCTGGGATTACAGGCATGTGCCACCACGCCCAGCTAATTTTGTAATTTTTTTTTACTAGAGATGGGGTTTCTCCATGTTGGTCAGGCTGGTCTCGAACTGCTGATCTCAGGTGATCTGCCCGCCTCGGTCTCCCAAAATGCTGGGATTACAGGAGTGAGCCGCCACGCCCAGCTCTCATTTTAAGAAAAATTTTGGCCGGGCGCGGTGGCTCAAGCCTGTAATCCCAGCACTTTGGGAGGCCGAGGCGGGCGGATCACGAAGTCAGGAGATCGAGACCATCCTGGCTAACACGGTGAAACCCCGTCTCTACTAAAAATACAAAAAACTAGCCGGGTGCGGTGGCGGGTGCCTGTAGTCCCAGCTACTCGGGAGGCTGAGGCAGGAGAATGGCGTAAACCCGGGAGGCGGAGCTTGCAGTGAGCTGAGATCCGGCCACTGCACTCCAGCCTGGGTGACAGAGCAAGACTCCATCTCAAAAAAAAAAAAAAAAAAAAAGAAAAATTTTGGCCAGGCACAGTGGCTCATGCCTGTAATCCCAGCACTTTGGGAGGCCTAAGTGGGCGGATCACAAGGTCAGGAGATCGAGACCATCCTGGCTAACACGGTGAAACCCCGTCTCTACTAAAAATACGAAACATTAGCCAGGCGTGGTGGCGGCGCCTGTAGTCCCAGCTACTCGGGAGGCTGAGGCAGGAGAATGGTGTGAACCCGGGAGGTGGAACTTGCAGTGAGCCGAGATGGTACCACTGCACTCCAGCCTGGGTGACAGAGCGAGACGCCGTCTCAGAAAAAAGATAAAGAATTCTGTCTTGGAGGCGTTTCCATCTCAGTACGCTGGGGGCTGCCACATGCTCTCTGCTGCGTAGACGTCCACAGTGCTGAGGAAGCCCTGGGGACTCAACCGGCCTGGTGACAGACACGAGGGCCAGTGTCCCTGCTGCGTGAACCCTCTGCCGAGCACGCCCTGTGCACACGCCACTCGCACGTGCATCAACGTGTCTGTCAGGATGAACTCTCGAGGGAAGGGGAGGCTGGGACAGGGAGACCTTGTCTTGTGACAGGTTCTGCCTGCCGTGCTCCACAGGGCCTGGGTATGTCTGCTTCCCATGATAATCCAGTCGGTTTTCTCACCTTTTCACCCTTCATAGCCCAGTAAAAAATGGCATCTCTGTGAATTTTGATCTGTATTCCTATCATGAATAAAGCGAAGCATTTTATATTTCAGAACCACCCATATTTCCATTTGAATAAACTGCTCCTGGCCAGTCACAGGGCTCACGTCTACAGTCCCAGTGCTTTGGGAGGCTGAGGCAGGAGGATTGCTTGAGCCTAGGAGTTCAAGACCAGTCTGGGCAACATAGCAAGACCCTGACTCTATGCGAAAACTGTTAAAAACTTAGCTGGGGATGGTGGCCCACGCCTGTGTCCCAGCTACGCAGGAGGAGCGAAGGTTGCTTGAGCCCGGGAGGTCGAGGCCGCAGTGAGCCAAGATGGCACCACCACAATCCAGCCTGGGCAAGAGTGAGACACTGTTTCAAAAAAAAAAAAAAAAAAAGGCTAAGATGGTAAATTTTGTGTTATGTGTATTTTTACCACCCCCTCCCACCATAGGTGAGTGCAATTCCCTGTGTACGATCTGATGCCAGCATGAAGGATGGCAAGTCTACACTCATGGACCTACTGGGTGTGCTGTACGTGAAATCCAGGGCACCATAGCCTTCCTCGAGAACTCATAACCAAGCAAGCAGCCATTCCCACAGCCCCTGGAGACAGGGGACCTGAGCTACGGAGCCTGCATGGAGCCAAGCCCAGGCCCCGCTGGCCCCTTACCTTCCTGGCGGCCAGCAGCAGCTCCACTGCCCTCTCATACTGACGGTGCTCGATGAAGAAGTCGGAGCAGCGGGCCAGGAGCGCAGGGTCTGATGTCTCATCCAGGTCCTCTGCTATGAGCTGCAGGGCCGCAAACTGCTGGGTGGTAAAGGCCAGCTCCAGGGCCTTGGAGAAGTGGCCAGCCTGCGGATGTGGGGGCTCTGAGCAGCTGCCCAAGGCCTGGGGGACCGACACCTCGGAGGCCTCGCACAAGCAAAGGCCCCCTGGCCTGCTGCCCTCCCCAAGCCCCCACCAGTGGCCGGCCCTCACCTTGTGGTACAGCATGACCGCCCTGTCCATTTGCATGCCCTTCTCCTCATAGTATCGGGCCGCCTCGATCATGTCCTCGGGGGAGCTCAGCAGGGCCAAGTTCATGAGCTGGTCGTCCAGGCTGTTCTCCTGCAGGGAGGGAGGCAGGGCCCTGAAGCGGCTCCCACTGGCTTCCCCAGGCCCGCTGAGATTCTGGAATGTGGCCGGGTGTGAACCCACCCCTTTACTTTGATATACTGCTCAGCGATCTCTGCGGTTGTGGGTTTTAAGGAGTTAATGACTTACTAGGTTTGTCTATAAGGATTTTCTGATGCTCTGGGTTCTATTTCACAGAGCACTGCAAGAAATACCCGACAGGAGAGATGCTTCTGGAAGCGAGAGCCCGGGCTGGGACATTTGTGTGGGTGCAGAATGCCCAACAGCTTTCTAGGAAGGGTCTGCTGTCTGCAAGTCCACAGGCCGTGAGCCAGCCTCACAACCGGCTCAGGAGCCCTGGAGCCTGGGAAGCATCTGGGGACAATGCTTTGCAACCAATGTCAGATGGGAGCGGCCAGGGGTAGGCGGGTGGGGTGGCAGGGTGAGGAGTGAGTGGCAGACACCGGCCAGACCACGTGTTGCTGACACGATTCTCTCAGTCCACTTTTCCACTTGAAGCTGTCTTCAGAGGACCTCGAGAGGCGCTGGCTGCCCACTCCAGCCCCGTGGTACCTTGCACAGGCGGATGGCATTCTTGAAGGCCTGCGCCCGGGTGTAGAAGTGCACCGCCTGCCCCACCTCCTCCTGGCTCTCGTACTGGCGTGCGAGGTGGTAGGAGGCCGCCAGGTTTCCTGTCTCGTTGGCGATTTGCGCAGCCTAGAAACACAAAGAACACAAAGATGAGACTCGGTGGCCTTGTGTCTGCCTCACGTCCGCCTGGCTGGCTCCCCGGCAGGGCCCTCACCTTCTGGACATTGCCCTGGAAGCAGTGGATGCGGACCAGGGAGAAGTGGTCCTGGGCCAGCTCGTAGTAGTGCAGCGCGGCGTCCATCTCGCCCTGGCTCTCCAGGTACTGCGCCCACCACCGCCACAGGGTCCTGTGGGCAGCCCCAAGGCTGTGGGTTCTCCATCCGAGTCCCGCTCCAACCCGGAACGGCCCCCACCCTGCCCCTGTGCCACTCTTAGAGTGCATGTCACCGGACCTGCAAACAGGCTGGGCCAAGAGTGAGGAGCCTGGGCTCTGTCCAAAGGGAGGGCCCGGCTCAGGGCCCTGGCATACCTCTGAGGAGCCGGGGGATGCTGCCCACTCATGCAGGAAGCACGGGAAGGGGGGCTGCCTGAGCAAGCCCTGGGATCCCCACAGACTTCCAGGATGGAGTGCAGTCCCGCCAGCCCTGGTAGGAACACTCACTTATCCTTCATCTTATTCACATAGAGCTCCAGGGATGGCAGGTCCTCCGACAGCATCCTGGGCACCTCGAAGCGATGAGTGTCTGACTTCTCGTAGCTGTGAGAGGAGACAGAGGTCCTGGTTCCCTCCCATCCCAGCCCCACGGGAACCAGATGGGCTGAGAGGCAGCGTCGGTGAAATGCATCAGAGCGGCGGCCCTTGGGGTGTGGGCTCCCAGCCTGCAGCTCCGAGGAGCCTGAGCACACATGGCCAGGTGCAGTGGGGGCTTCCTGCGCTGTGGGGGCCCGGGGGGCGGGTCGCCCATCCGCATCCCAGGAACAGGTCTAAGAGCAGCTCCTCCTCTGGAGAGGGTGACGTGGGTTTGTCTGTCCTCAGGAGATACCAAGCCCATCTGTGCTCGGCAACCGAAGGACACACGTCCTTCTCCTGCCTTGAAACCCGGGTGGCCCAAAACAGAGGGGGCAACCCCACATCCAGAAGCTTCCTGCCGAGAAGGCGCCACCTCCCTGAGACAGATGCCTCCTCTGAGAACCTCCCTGGCCACCTCACCATAGCACACACAGAGGCCTCAGGAGCCAGGACCATGCAGAGAGACTGGGAAGAGGCCGCGAGGGCTGCACTCACTAACTGAGGGCCCGGCTGCAGTCGGCACTGGCCTCCAGGTGCCCGGCATAGTGGTGGTAGGTGCTGCGCAGGTGCACGCGGTCGTGGCGCTCGGCTACCTTGAGGGCCTTCTGCCACTGCCCTGCAGCCTGGTAGAACCTGTTCAGGAGGTCGTAGCGCTTGCACTTCCTGTACAGCTGTTCGGCGTCCTCCTGAGGAATGAGGATGGGCAGGTGTCGTGCAGCCTCCGCAAACCCATGCTTCAAACACACTGTTCCACGCCAGGCCACCGGTCACCGCGCCTTCCCACATTGCCAAACACACTGACACGGGGCTGACACGGGCAGAGCAAATGCCACACCCCCACAGGGCATCCCTGTCCCACGGCTGGAGAGTGAGATGCACCACCAAGGGGTGGCCCCACCTCCCAGAGCCCCCCACAGAAGTCCCGTGCTCAGCCCTGCTGACCTGGGGGTCTCTTGGGTGCTCTGTTCCAGACCCGCACGCCTGACAGGCACACACCCTGGAGAGCCGGCACCCGCCTCACCTCCACCCGCCTCACCTCCACCCGCCTCACCTCCATCGCCTCACCTCCACCCGCCTCCCCTCCACCCGCCTCCCCTCCACCCGCCTCCCCTCCACCGCCTCACCTCCACCCGCCTCACCTCCACCCGCCTCACCTCCACCCGCCTCACCTCCACTGCCTCACCTCCACCCGCCTCACCTCCACCGCCGCCGTCTGCCCAGCTCTCCTGGGCCATGCCTCTTGGCTCTGCCCTCAACATGGCAGGCTCAGGCCAGTGGGCGTGCCTCCTCCTTCCCCAGGGGGCTGTGGCTGTGGTAGGCGTGGTGCCTTCCCACCCACCCCATGGGGCGCCCCTCACCAGCATGCCCAGCTGTGTGGCCAGCACGGCCACGCGGGCCTCCAGCTCCGGCTCCCGCTCTGCCTCGCGCAGCGCTCGGGCCCCGCGGGCGTGGCCCATGTTCCCCAGGCACACCTTGGCCACATCCAGCCGCTGGGTCTTCACGCACATGCGCGCCATGTTCTCCCAGACGGCCTCACTGCGGGCAGATGGCGGTCTGTGAGGCTCCTGCCCAGCACCTCAGGGCCCCCTGGCCCTACGGCCCCTTCTCTTGGGGCAAGCAGTCATCAGGCACAGCCACCAAAGGGGCATGAGGAGGGGCCTTACCCATCAGCTCCGTCCCTGGGCAAGACTGCAGGCCATGCAGAAAGGTGCCTGTCACGAGTCCCACGGCCTCTCCAACCCCAAGAGGCAGGGACCGGGTCCCACTAAGAGACAGAAGGACCCCTTATGCAGGTCACCAAGCTCCTCCTCCTTTTCCTCTGCTCTAAGCGGCTGTCTGATCAGGAAATGTGGCCTTCCTGTGTTGCTTGCACACACAGGACCTGTTCTGAGACAGCCTCCCGCTCTCACCTGGGCCCGGGACTGCAGGACTCCTGGTAAACCAGCCTTGCACAGCAGGGGCCCTCACCTGACAGTCTGGCAGCCACAGGGTGGAGCCTGAGGGATGGGGTGCTGGGCCCAGACCCTGACTCAGCCCTGGAACCTGGAGCCAGGCCTGTCTCCCCAGGAGAGGTGACCCAGCCCACGCAGGGTTCTGCAGAGCCCTGGAGGTCTGCCAAGCAGAGGGCCCCGGGGGCAGGCCTGCAGACGGGCTGATCAGTGGGACACGGGGGACAGCACCTTCCACCCCAGCCCTGTGCCCCACTCTCGGGCAGTGAGTTTTGTGTGTGTGAAGGACCAGCGTGCCGAGCAGGCAGCTGTGTCAGGGCACAGGTGCAGGGATGGTGGAAGTCACCCTGCCTCTTTGGGTTTTTTTGTTGTTTAAGACAGGGTCTCCCTCTGTTGCCCAGGCTGCAGTGCAGTGGTACAATCACAGCTCACTCCAGCCTCGACCTCCTGGGTTCAAGCAATCCTCCCACCTCAGGCTCCCAAATAGCTGGGACCACAGGTGTGGGCTACCACGCCCGGCTAATTTTTTGTATTTTTTGTAGAGACGGGGTTTCGCCATGTTGCCCAGGCTGGTCTTGAACTTCTGAGCTCAAGTGATCCACCTGCCTTGGCCTCCCACAGTGCTGGGATGACAGGCATGAGCCACCGCGCCCGGCCCCCCGCCTCTTCGTGAGGCTTCCTGCATTCTTCCCCTGCTGGCACTGATCCAGGCAGGACCAGAAATGACTGAGGCCTTGGTTTGTGTCGGCTCCGGGGAAGGCAAAGGCTGATGATGGCCACCCTGGGGGGATACGACGCTGCATGACAACTGTGTGTCCACATGTGAGGGGGGCACTCAGCCAGGCCACCTGGTGGGGCTGGGTGGGAGGTGGGTCCAAGGCCATTCAGGGAGACTCCTCCGCAAGGGCCCTTGGGGCCGGGCTGGCCTGCGGCCTCAGCCCCAACGTGGGCTCAGGGCCTCGGACAAAGGTCCTGTTCCAAGCCACAGCTCAGTGTGGTCACCGAGCAGGGACAGGCAGAGGATGCACTGGTCACTTCCTGAATCTCTCTCCTCTCCCACATGCACCTCCCCTGCAAGCCCCCCAAAGCCACGTACACACGCACACACATGCACATGGATGCACACACACGCACACACATGCACGCACACGCACACACAGATGCACACGCACACACGGATGCACGTGCATGTGCACACACACGCAGGAACACACACATGCGCACACACGCACATACTCCCACAAGCACAGGCAGCACACACCGCGAGTGGCCTCGGAGCATCCCCACCCAGGCCCACCCTCGCATTCCAGGCTGCTCCCTGCAGATAAGCCTCAGCCCAGCCCACAGTCTCGGCAGGGCAGCAGCCCTGCAGCCTCCCTGCTGGCACAGCCACAGGCCACTCTTAGGACTGGAGGGACCAGATGCCCACAGAGCCCCAAGCCCACTGTCCTGGTGAGTAAGAGGGGCTGGGGTGCGTGCAGTCAGGCATTTTCCTAATGGCCCTGACCCCGTGAGGAGGAGGGGCCCAGGAAGACATCCAGGGAGCCCAGTCCCACCATGGTGCCCCTGTCTCCAGGAGGTGTGGGCTACCCACATCTCGGGTTCCCCGGCTCCCACGGAATCACAGGGCAAATGGCTCCGAGATGGCAGCCCCGGGCAGGCTCAGCGCACTTGCGTCTGAGTCTGGGGGCTGGAGGCGGGTTCCTGGGACAGGCCCTGTGGTGGTGCCTGTGGCTGTAACGCTGCATGCCCAGGTGCCCGCTCCTGAAAGCCAGCGGGTACTTGTGCCTGGTTTTACATGTACTTGGGTGAATTTCATGGATGTGTCCCACCACCCAGGGACGCAGGGTGGGGAGGTGCGTGTGTCTTAGCAGCAACCGGCCCAGGCAGCCCCTGCTCATAGGTTTATGTGGCAACACGTGCCAGCTCAGCCCAGGGCCCCTGCCGCGTGGCACAGTCATGCCTGGAGCCAGGAGATGGTGTGTCCAAACCCACGGGCCAGGTCCTCATGGGGGTGCCAAGCGTCTGGGGGGCCGGGAAGTGAGCCTGCCTCCCTGCCACTGCCATTTAGACCCATGGGTGTAAAACATGCGTGTCCTCTGATGGCCTCGCGTGGGGCTCCTCGCAGCGCCTGGGTGCACCCACTCGGTCGGCGCTGTGGTGAAGGTGACGCCGGGCGCATGGGACCTCAGGTAGGTGCCCCAGGCAGCAGCGTCCTGATCTCCGATTCGCGCTCCTCAGTCTTTTGGCTTCAGAACTCCTGCCACCAACAGCAGCACAGGGAGAGGCCTGAGCACCCAGCCCACCTACCCCCAGACTGTGCTGCCCTCGGTCCTCCAGAGCTCCAGGCAAGAAGTCACATCTTCACACTGAAACAGCAGAAAACCAAGGCTTGTCTTCCTCCTCCATCCTGAGGTCCTGGGTAAGTCCACGGGGAAGGACCCATGGGTGTAAAACTGGTTTATAAACGGCTCAGACACAGCTTCCCCATGCTGAGACATGCTTCAAGACTGGGGGTCCAGGGCTCCCCCAAACGCTGCTGGGCCTCGCCCATCAGCTAATGATGCACGTGGAGTGCAGGGGTCACATCCGAATCTGAAAAGAAACATTATGTTCTCACCGCACAGCTTCAGTCAGTTCTACAGACCGGAGGGAAGGTGTGGCTCCTCCCAGACTCCTCATTTCTCTAACATCTGGCTGGTGGTGGCACTGGGGCCTCAGTGCGTGAGGCGTGATGGCTGCTTCATAAACAGCACGTTGTGAGACAAGCAGTCTTTTTTATTCTCCTGTCCCAAAAGATTTCACGACTGGAATCTTTTTTTTTCTTTGAGACAGGGTCTCACTCTGTCACCAGGCTGGAGTGCGGTGGCACGATCTCAGCTCACTGCAACCTCTGTCTCCCGAGCAATTCTCCTGCCTCAGCCTCCTGAGTAGTTGGGACAACAGGCACGCACCACCACACCCAGCTAATTTTTGTATTTTTAGTAGAGACGGGTTTCATCATGTTGGCCAGGATGGTCTCGATCTCTTGACCTTGTGATCTGCTCACCTCGGTCTACCAAAGTGCTGGGATTCAGGCATGAGCCACTGCACCCGGCCCACAACTGGAATCTTTAAAAAATCTTCTGTTTGTGCACACCCTGTCCCCAGGCCCAGGTGTGGGGCTGGACAGGGCTGGGACCTGCCTCTACCTGCCAGGCGTGGCTCCTTTCCTCTCCCTTGTCCTGAAAACAACTGGTTCCTTCTGTCCCCATCCAATTGCGGTGGAAAATCACAAACAAGCAGAGGAAACTGGCAGCCGACTCGGGGCTCAGCCGGGCTCCCCTGTGCTCTAAGCACCCCGTCTCCCCCATGTGGAGGCCGCCTGTGGGAGCGGGAGAGAACCCGCAGGTCAGCCTTGGCTTTGCTCTGGCTCCCAGGACCCATGTGTGACCGAGGACCCAGCCAACACACCACCAGATGCCTGCACTTCCATGTGCCCTGTCCCAGGCATTAAGTCTGCACCACGTGGGGCTTGGAGAAGCATGTGCTGGACGTGCGGCTGCCAGTGGAAGCTGGACACACCCTCCCACAGTCCCCTGCCTGCCAGGCCGAGGCTGCTGGGAAAACCCATGGGAAGGGCGGTCGCAGACCCGCCAGAAACGTCCAGACCCAGGCACTCTCTGCAAGCTCCTTCCACAGCCAGCCTCCTGCTCTGGCCCCCAGCAAGGCACCAGCCCCGTGTGATTCCTGCCTCCTCTCTACAACGGCCGGCCAGGGCTCTCGGGACAACCTCGACTCCGGTGTGGGGTTCTGGGGTTTGTGCATCTGACATAAATTCCAAGAAGTAAACACCCTCTTAGTTCCCATCCAAGTCTTGAGAATTTCCTGTTGTCCCGGCCAGTCTGTGGAGTCACCCACATCTGCACTTCATCAGCCCGGCAAGGCGCTGGAACCAGAAGCAGATGGGCAGCAGGGACGCAGCCTTCAAAGGGCCCTGCAGAAGCTCTGCTGAGACCACCCTGTGTCAGGATGAGGGCGGCTGGCGGAACAGCGGCTTGACGATCGCGCCTGCTGAGGCCGCCCCCTCCCTCCGTGTCCTTGTTCTGTGCTAGGGCTCCCGCTCTGTTGGGTTTGGGAGCCGCAGACACACATGCGGGAGGGGGCAGTGGGACTCCACCACGACCAAGACCCCAAGCAACAGGGAGAGCAGGAGGGCATGACGGGCTGGGGGGAAGCCCACGGCCCAGCTGCGAGTCCCCTTAGTGGGAGTCGCCCCCGAGAGCCACAGATCCTCCCAGGAGGGTCGCTCTTAAATGCTACTCCCAGGCCTTCCGCCCCCCTGCGCCCAGCCTCCCATAGCGCCAGGGGTTAGAAGCAGCGTGACGGCCGAGGGCACAGGGACCTGGAGCGCCCCAGAAGTGCCAGGAGGGTGGGGGCCGGTGCCGGCCTCTGCGAACCAGGACCTCTGGGGGTGCTGCCGCCGTGTGGGAGCGTGGCCATGGCCTCCTCCCCACTCAACCTGAGGAAAGGACCAGAGGGGGCCGCCGAGACAATCAAATGTGTCCTCTGGGCTCTGAAACCCAGCACTGGCTTTTCGTTGGAAGTTAGCCATTTGAAGACTCCCGAAAGATAAATGGTTTAGTTAATTAAGGAGGAAATAAATTCTTCCCCCATGGAAACTTTTGGGAAACTTTCCTTTCAAGGCACCGTTCTGCACTGTGTGCTTGGGAACACTGAGTGTTTGAGACACGGCACCCCCCGTCCACCTCCCAGGGTACAGGCAGGAAGGGTTGGGGACATCCCCCTAGGGCCTTCTGAGCCACCCAGGAGAGTGGAGGCTGCCAGCACCAACGTGCCCCGCATGCCCCATCAGGTTCCGGGGGCCAAGAACAGAAACAGAAACAGCAACTTTTCCCTGGGCACAAGCCAAGGAAGAAGGGAAAGCAGAAAGCCGACGGACGCATCTGCAGTGAACCCCCGGGGAAAATCCCACCACAAGCAACGTCCCTGCGGAAGTGAGTGGAGAAACGTGTGTCAGGACCCAGCACGCACCACGGGCTGGAGAGGGCAGAGCTGCCGCCTTTCTGGAACAGACCCGGGGCGTGTGTGGGGAACGCTGCTTCTCCTGTGGATGTACAGAGCCACACGCCAACCTGTGAACCGAGACTGCTCCCAGGAAATGGCAGCTCTCGGAACTGCCCTGAGCCAGGGCCCCACGCACGGGCAGTGCACGGACAGGAAACGGTCCAAGTTCTGCTGTTACCATGGGCTGGGAACAGGACTCTCTGTCCCAGCACTGTCTTGGGCGTGTGCCCGTGAACGGTTTGCATGGATGCGGGACACCTGCGTTCACGAAGCTTTGGAGCCTGGGTGGGGTGGGAATCCCACGCCGGGTTTGGGGTCTCCGGAGACGGGACAGAGTATGAGACCCTCTCGCAGTGTCTGCCCAGCAGGGCAGAATAATTCTGAGCAGAATAGATGAAGACGCTTCCGAGCTCTCTGGCAGCATAAGCTCTGCGTGAGAGCCTGACCGCTTACAAGGTGACCTGCCTAGTCCCGTCCCCAGCTGTGGGGGGTGACCGTTCCCATCAATAGCAGAGGTGGCCCAGGCCCCACGTGACATTCGCCCCATCCCAGGCCCCACTGAGAGCCCCACCTGGCATATCCAGAATCCTACCCTTCTTGCCACCTAAGAATGACCTGGCCCCGAGGTCCTCCAAGTACAGTCCCTGGCCCCGCAGGTCTGGGTGAACTTGCTCCCTCCAGGCACACGGGTCTCTCCCCTTCCCAGCAATCCTGTGATATCTGCCCCCCTTTTGAGGGCAGCATTCCGTGATGGGGGCAGGCCTGGAACATGGGGGCGGGGGGAGGCCTATGGTACCTATGGTCCTGGGAACACGGGTGTGGGAGTGGGGGACGGCTGTGGTACCTATGGTGCTGGGAACACGGGGGCGGGGGAGAGGTACCTATGGTCCTGGGGGTATCTACGGTCCCGGGGGCAACTGGATGGCTGGGGGGTGTGAAGTCCCCAGGGTAGGCAACAGTCCCCCAGTACCCACCGGCCTCCAGGCCCTGGGGGCCACCAGGCTCAAAAGCAACAGGCGAGACAAGGGGTCTGGCCCGCGCCGGGCATCCCTGGCCTGTCCTCTGGGACAGGAAGGTGGGGAGGGGCAGCAGGGGGTGGGCCTGGAGCAGGGCCTTAGAAGTCTCCCGGCCTTTCCCATCAGGAAGCACATCCTGTTGGTGTCTGGCTGCCGCGGCAGGGCCGCTATTTGTTGCGGTTGGCTACGCCCTCCGGCTCACCAAAAACAGCCTCAAAAACAACCATTTCCTCTCTGCTGAGAGCCAGGGAAGGCGAGCTCCGCGCACACGGGCGTCCCTGCGGCAGCCACTCGCTTTCCAGGACCAGCCAACTGCCCTAGAGGCATCTGCACAGGGGCCCACGCGGTAGAGAGGAGCTGTGAACCCGCTCCACGCTGGTCACCCTGCCTGGAGCCTGGTGCTCACGGCGGGCCGGTGCTAAGAAGCGTGGCCCGGGCTCGACTCCCACTGCTGCCGGCCTCCCGGGTGACTCTGTTTTCCACTGCTGCAGGCGAGAAGAGGCACGCACGGCGCAGGCCGGCCTCCGCTTCCCAGGAAGACGGCGCACTCCCGGCCCTGGGTTCTTGCTGCTGCCCACCCTCTCCTCCCTGGAATGGGCCCCGAGGCGAGCGGCTTCAGCACAGGCCTGGCCCTGCTCCAGGTGCAGGAAGGAGGATAAGGCCGGGCCGAGAGGCGGCTCACCTGGATCGGCCCATGGGCCTCCGCCCGCGCCACCCCGAGGATGAGCGGTGATGTCCTCTAGCCACCCCTAGCAGCGTCGGCTCTCCCTGGACCCTGGACGTGCGGCTGTGGACTGGGACTTGGCTTTCTCCGGATAAGTAGCGGCACTGGCGACAGCGATGACTGTGCAGAGACTTGTGGCTGCGGCCGTGCTGGTGGCCCTAGTCTCACTCATCCTCAACAACGTGGCGGCCTTCACCTCCAACTGGGTGTGCCAGACGCTGGAGGACGGGCGCAGGCGCAGCGTGGGGCTGTGGAGGTCCTGCTGGCTGGTGGACAGGGCCCGGGGAGGGCTGAGCCCTGGGGCCAGGGCCAGCCAGGTGGACGCACGTGACTGTGAGGCGCTGGGCTGGGGCTCTGAGGCGGCCGGCTTCCAGGAGTCCCGAGGCACCGTCAAACGTAAGTCCACTTGTTTTCCTGATGCCTTCAGCGTGGCCGAGGCTCGAGGGCACACAGGAGACACCAGGCATGGACCTGGTGAGTGGGTGGGGAGGCCTGGCCCCTGCTCTGCCCCAAGCGTGGCCTCTGGACAGGCAGGAGCGGGCACTGGGTCTCCCAGGGAACCAGGCCCCACAGCCCCCTCTCCCTGGCCAGAGGCAGCCCCACACACCCCTCCTGCTCAGTGCAGAGTCTGCCTCCAGCTCTTTTACACAGGAATTCATCTCAGGCATTTGGGTGGCCTTTCTGCAGTTACGCATAGTTAAGAGACGGGCATATGAATCAAATCAAGGAAAGGCATTTTTTCCTTGGTTGAAAACAATTATTATGGCTGGGCGCGGTGGCTCACGTCTGTAATCCTAGCACTTTGGGAGGCCGAGGCAAGAGGATTGCTTGAGGCCAAGAGTTCAAGACCAACCTAGCCAACATAGTAAGAAACCCTGTCTCTAAAAATTAAAAAAAAAACCGTTTCTTTACTCATGAGTAAAATGAACAAGAAATGAGTAAAATAAACAGAAGTTTAAAAATGCACGGGTGAGTTCTGGCTTTGTTCTCACAGTTGTTGGGGTCTTTGAGGCGGAGAGCGGCAGAAGGAGATCCCCAGGGATGGGTTTCAGATGGGACGCTGGAAAGGAGACGGACAGGGAGGCCGGGACGCTCGGAAGGGGACAGGGATGCTGAGTGGTTGCAGGGGAGAGGAAGGGCTCAGAAAGATGCCACCGCACGGTGGGGTTTGAGTGGCAGGTGTGGGGCTGCACACATAGGAAGGCGCTTACAGCCACGGTCATCTCAGCAGTCACGGCCTGGGGACGCAAGTCTCCCAAAGGCCAACTCTCTAAAACTGCCGGCAAGGTTTTGACTCGCAGACACCCCAGTCTCCGCTGCAGAGCGGCCCAGGCTCAGGGTTGGACGCACCTTCTGCTCTGAAGACAATGCTGGTCTCTGAGGCAGCGCCTCTGCTCTAGGCTCTGGAGGGAGTCTCGGAGTCCTGGGGTAACACATACCACACGTGCCTCAACCACACAGCTCCATCCTCAACCTGCCGCACTCAGAACCCTCAGCGGGGAACGTCATCCCCATTTCGCAGGCAAAGAAACCGAGGCTTTGCAGAAGCCATGTGGCTAGGATGAGGTCCCACGAGGGAATTCAACGCCCTTCTGTCCACTCGAAGGCCCTCAGCTGCGCTGCACAGCCTGGACTGGGCACCTCCTCTCACGTCCTTCACCAGCAGGGACCAACAGCCGTCTTTTAAAAAGATCAAAGCCTATGAATAACTTCAAAGCTTCTACCGGCTCTCAGAACCCGGTGTCTTATGGAAAGCCCGAGACTTGGGTCTCTGCGTGACTCAGGCCAGGCGCCCTTCTTCCAGACTCTGCCTGCTCTGCTGAAGGAGCTGCAGCCCCGTGACTGTGCCGAGCCTCTCGCGGGGGCAGCGGTTTCGCAGGCCCTGGAGGTGGGGCCGGGTGTTCGTGTGCTTTGGGACCATCACTGGCATCCAGCCCACAGAGCACCCCCCACCGGGGGAGGGAGTTCCCTGCCGGCCCTTGGCTGCAGCTCCGCACCTCCAGGCCTCCTAACTGCTGCCACCAACACCCACATGTGGCCCAGGCAGCCCAGTCTCAGGGCAGTTGGGAGCCTTGGCGCCCCTCCCTGTTGCTACCTCTTGCATTCCTCCAGTCACAGGGCCGCGTGTAGCCTCTGGGGCGTCGTTTGCATCTGTCCCAGGTCCCCGGCTGTCCACTTGCTTAGGCCTGGTCACCTCAGGCCAGCAGGACACACGATCCCCTCACAGAGCCCCCTGGACAGCCTCCTGCTCACCTGCCTGCATCTACTGCTCCTCCCTGAGCCCTGGTCAGCCCCTTGGACAATATTTACAACATCCTCCTGCAACTCGTACGGCATCTGCAGGTGGCTGAGCCTCAGCGAACCTGAGCAGCGAAGCTTTGTCCACATGAGGGAAGCGTCACGGAAGCTCCGTGTGAACGAGACTCAGTTCAGGAAAAGGAACAGGCTCGATGGGTAACTTTTCTTTCATTTTTAAATTTATTTTGAGACGGAGTCTTGCTCTGTCACCCAGGCTGGAGTGCAGCCACCACATCCCCCAAGGCCCCAAGACAGGGACGCACCTAGCGTCTCCCTTGGCCGTGCTGGTGTCTTCCTCCTGCCTCTCTCGCCTTCTCTTTCACCAACGTCCATCTGCACTGGTGCCCACCTCTCCAAGCCCACGTGCTGTTCTCCCACGGGGCGGCCCCTCTGTCCACACAGCCCAGCAACATTTGCTGCCCCCACTCACGGGCACCCGTGTCCCCAACCTGGTGAGGGGCCGCTACCTGCCACCGCCGCACGTCAAGCCTGCAAAATCCTGCCCATAACCTAGGTGGGCCTGGAAGTAAGCCCTGGCGAGGGGCAGCAGCTCCAGCCTCGCCACCCCACTGAGTCCGGCCAGCTCCTAGCATCTTCCTTCATGCCTCGGCCAGTGTTCCTTGTAAAATCACCCAGCACGCATGATGGGCTGCGACCCTCTGTGCTGTGAGGCTGGGTGCTGCTTTGCTCACAGTTCCATCCCGAGAACCAGTCTAGGGTCGGGGTGGGGCAAGCCAGGGAAGGCAACGTCACACCGCGTGTCGCCTCACACACGCCAGGGAAGGCAACGTCACACCGCGTGTTTCCTCACACAAGCCAGGCCATCCTCAGGGTTTCTGGATGTCGCTGAGGTCCACGTGGATGTCTCCGGATGGCTCTGTGCCCCGAGGCCCTGCCCCATGGAACACACAGAGTCAAAATCATCCAGCGCTTGTCACTTGCAAACATCAGCAGGGGCCTGCCTGAGGGATGGGAGATGCGCCCCGGACATCCTGAACTCTGGTCAGGGCAAACAGGGCTGGGCCCAGGGCAGAGGGGTCTGGTCTCGACTTCATCCAGGTTCAGGCCCTCCTGTGCCCCTGCCTGGGGTGTTCTGTGGCCTGTGGTGAGTGGGACTTTCATTGCGGATCAGGGGCTGTCTTTCCCTGTGAGAGCTTGGGGGACCAGGGAGGCCTGAGGTCCACCTCATAGGCCATATCCAGCGCGGGTCTCAATTTCTGCTCCTCACTTCGTCTCGTTTTGGACATTTACTTCTTCGCTCTGTGTTTCGAGCGTTCTGTCAGGCATCTGCAACAAGGTGGCTCGGGAACAGATGACAGTATGATTGAATCTTGATGCAGGTGAGCTGGAGCCTAGCGCTAAAGGGGAGCCCCACCCCTCTCTCCGGTGGCTCCACGTGTCTCCGTCACCACGCACGCCCCACCACACATCAAATGGGCACGTGAGACCCTGCCTGAGTACAGGTGGAGGACAGAGCTCCCGGGCTTCAACCCTGCTCGGCCAGGACCCAGATGAACCACGTTCTCACCAACATCTTTAAAAGTCAGAGGCCACCACGTGGGGCCACACATACAGGCAGCACCACAGGAACCTGTAACACGCCCGAGCTGTGAACGGCAGCTCTAAACAGCTTTCTTGGGGCAGGCGGGAGCGTGGCTCAGACAGGAAGGCTCGGTCAGGAGTGCCTCCTTCCTGGCAGGGTGGTGGGTCTGTGGGTACCACTGTGGTGAGCCACGCACCCTGGGGACTCGGAGGCTGCACAGTGGCTTGTGGAGCGTGGCTGCTGCACAGAGCCCCTGCCATGGTGTGTGGCACAGGGCTGTGTGCCTAGAGCTGCCAGGAAGGAAGGCAGGGAGGCCAGGGGCTGAGGGCGGGAGGACAGGTCAGGGGTGCGTCTGCACATGCCCAGCTCCCAGGAGCCTCGGTCACTCAGCCTCACAACTACGCGTGCACCTGTGCCTGGTGCTCAGGCCCACCTCGGTCATGCCATTCCGGGCTATGCTCCTCCCGGGGCAGCCCTGTACCCCTCCTCCCCCTTCATTCCGGTCTTTTCTCCCCTCCACGGCAGAGCTCAGAGCCCTGGGCCAGGAATCTGAGCTGCTCCTCTCTCAAACATAACCTGCTTGATGTTTTAGTGCCTCCCTCATTTTGCAATGTTTAGAGAAGCAGAGGCTTCTGGACGGAAATCATTGCCAAGACGGTTAAGAGCAAAGATGGCACATCACCATGCCACAGATCCCGCTGGAAGGGGCCTCCAGAGCTCACACACATCCCTAACGCGTCGACAGGACGCCCTCAAAATGCAGGCCTCATTCTGGTCCCTGCAGGCTGCACGTGGTCACTGATCGGGGCTGGCTGTGGAGCCCGCGGGAGCAGTCAGGAAAGTCCTGCCAGTCTGCCGGGGCAGTGTCTGCCTAAACCCTGGCTCCTGCTGGTCCCACCTGCAGAGGCCCTGGGGCAGGTAAGAAACCCAGGGCAAAGGCACCCCACACCTCAGGCCTCACCAAGCTGCACAGTGCCACACCGCCCCTCGCCTTGGGCCTCACCAAGTCGCACAGTGCCAACATTGCCCCACACCTCAGGCCTCACCAAGCCACACGGTGCCAACGTCGCCCCATGCCTTGGGCCCCAGCAAGCCACACAGTGCCAATGTCACCCCATGCCTCAGGCCTCAGCAAGCCACACGGTGCCAGGTTGAGGTCAAGCACATCTCTGCCGTCCTCTGGCATTTCCAGTGCTCTGGGCTCTGCCCCTTCCTTCAAGCACTCTGGCCCCACGGCTGCCTGTGCCCACGCTGAGCCAGATCCTCACCTGCTGCCAGGCTTTCCCGCTCTCCCTATGGGGGACCCTTGGCCACCAGGCTGGCTCTCAGCCCCCGCGTCTGTTTCTTCTTTTGAGAGAACCTTGCGGGAGTGCTATGGTTTCTAACTCTGCAGTTACTTTGAAGATGAAAGAACGTGAGCTCTCAGTTACGTGGCAGCGACGCTCACTGGGGCGTCTGTTTTGCTGCGAGAAAAATGAGTGAGAAGCCGCTGCTGCTTCCCACTGCCCTGTCAGTGGTGCCTGCCTGTCCATGGGCTGGCAGCGCGTTTGGCTCTCCCCCTTGCTGGCAGAAGGCTCATGGTGCCACGTACCAGCTGCTCAGACTCCTTAGCAGCCTGGGGGCCCCCGTGCCCCAGAGTCCTTCATGCCTCCACTTCCTGTGCAGTGCCCTCACGCCCTGGAGGCCTCAGGGCTGGGGGTGCTACCCAGGCTGTAGCAGTCACGCTGGAAAAGCCTGGCACCCAGGAAGGAGAGCTCCCTCCGCCCCGAGTGACAGGAGGGGGTGCTGCGGAGGGAAGCAGCCTGAAATACAGTGGGTAGGATGGGGGCCCTCTGTGGCGAGGAGCAGTGCGCCTCCAGGGACACCAGGATGCCGAAAGCCTAGACAGACCATCCCAGACAGCAGCTCAGCCGGGAGCCAGGGTGGGATGTGAGTGCTCTGCAGCGCCCGGGAGCCAGGGTGGGATGTGAGTGCTGGGCAGCGCCCAGGAGCCAGGGCCAGCTGGGAAGCAGATGCCTCGGCTCTGGAGCTTTGAGGTTGTTCTGTGAATCCAGACTGCATTTCAATAAATGTTGAGGTTGAACCACGTGGAACTGCTAATACCCCCTACAGTGGTTCCAACGGATACTTCTAACCACGTAAACACTCGCGAAGTAAAGCAGCCCGTACCCCTTCCCCCACCCCAAGCCTTGATGCCAGCATGCCTGCCCCGTGCATGCGTGAACCTCGACAGCCTCCCCTGCCGGGCTGGCTTCCCACAGGCACGCTCTGAGGAGGCAGCTTGAGGATCTCCCCATCCCCCTCTCAGCCTCCGCCCAGGACACACAGCAGTCACCCTAGAGGCCGGCACCTTCAGGACTCTTGGGAGATTCTGCTGCTCCCTCGATTCTGGTGTCTGTGATGGATGCAGGCACGGGGACCCGCTCCTGAGCGATTCGGGTGCCTGTGATGGATGCGGGCACAGGGACCCGCTCCTGAGCGATTCGGGTGCCTGTGATGGATGCGGGCACGGGGACCCGCTCCTGAGCGATTCGGGTGCCTGTGATGGATGCGGGCACGGGGACCCGCTCCTGAGCGATTCGGGTGCCTGTGATGGATGCGGGCACGGGGACCCGCTCCTGAGCGATTCGGGTGCCTGTGATGGATGCGGGCACGGGGACCCGCTCCTGAGCGATTCGGGTGCCTGTGATGGATGCGGGCACGGGGACCCGCTCCTGAGCGATTCTCGTGTCTGTGATGGATGCGGGCACGGGGACCCGCTCCTGAGCGATTCTCGTGTCTGTGATGGATGCGGGCACGGGGACCCGCTCCTGAGCGATTCTCGTGTCTGTGATGGATGCGGGCACGGGGACCCGCTCCTGAGGGATTCTGGTGTCTGTGATGGATGCAGGCACGGGGACCTGCTCCTGACTGGCGAGGCTGCTTCCCTCTTAGAGTCCTGCATCAGTTACCTGAAGATGCCCTGAAATTTCAAGGCAAGCTGTTTAAAAAGGTGCAACTGTTTGCAACGACTTAGCTTTGGGAATTGAATTTCCCAAATATTGTTCAATCGAAAACAAGGCACGGCGATGACAGGCTGGGGACTCCGTGGGGCTGTTGTTTCACGTGCAGCCCCTGACTCTGGGCTGAGTGTCCATCAGCACACACACTATTTGCTCTGCAGCACGCGGGGGCCTGGGAACACACTGCTTCACCATCACCTCATTTGGGCCTCTGTGTAAGGTTTTATTTGTGGGAGAACATTTCTCTGCTACAGAAATGTGACAAGCCCTGGTCCCCGAGGGCAACAAATGCACCTCCCTCTAAGGTTCACCCACAGAAGGCTCCGTCTTCCCCTGACCACGTGTCCATATGCCCTGCCTGCCTGGCTCCTGCAACCAGGGTATAGGTGGGGGACAGAGAAGGCTAGGCGCAGACCTACTGTGAGTGGGGAAGCAGGTCCTGACTTTAGCCGCTGAGTGAAGGATTTGTGGCAGGAAGTGTATGGGGTGGGGGTGCCCGGGCCCCAGGGGGTGAGAGGGTCAGGTGGGGGGCACTGGTTCAGACCCATGTGCGACCCCTGCTCAGCTCCTTGCTGGTTATGAGGGGCCCAGAAGAGGGGCTTCTCCTCGGGCCCAAGTCCCCCAGCTGCTGGGAGGAGAAAACACAACCATGGGCCGCTTGGGGGTCGGGAAGCTGACCACGCAGGACAGCAGTCCTGAGGAGCTGGCCCCCCACGGAGGCTCTGGTCAGGCAGCACCCTTGTGTTGGATGCTGTGAGTTTAGTGAGGGGCCTGTGAGGCAGACAGGGAAGCCGGTGTTGCTGGTGGGGCTTCCCCTTCCCACCTCCACCCCTATGCTATCGTCTTCAAGGGTCAAGTCAAGCAGAGAGGAGCAGCTGTCTCAGGAAGACAGAAACAGCAGCGTAGCGTCCGTCCCTGCAGTGATAGGACCACTGCAGCCAGGCCTGGCGGCTGGGATGCACCCTTCTGATCAGGAAGACATGGGACCCAGGGCTTGCAGGCAGGTGAGGGGGAGGGCGTGATGCTTCCAGAAGGCTCTGCCCAGAGGAGGCACGGCCCGTGCCGACTGTCCTTTCCAAGGCAAACACAGACCATGAAAGTGGTGTGACGGCCGGCGTGGCCTCTGGAGCCCACCTGCGCTCACCACTGTCTCTCTGTTCTTGGCCTACAGTGCAGTTCGACATGATGCGTGCCTGCAACCTGGTGGCCACGGCCGCGCTCACCGCAGGCCAGCTCACTTTCATCCTGGGGCTGGTGGGCCTGCCCCTTCTGTCACCCGACGCCCCGTGCTGGGAGGAGGCCATGGCCGCCGCGTTCCAACTAGCAAGTAAGTACCTGGGCGGGCGGGGCCACCACGTCCTTGCCCCCTGTGGCCTTCTGGTGTCACAGGAGGGTTCTGGGGCCTTCGGTGGCCTGGGGGGAAGCTGCAGGCCGTACCTCTCAATGTGTGGCCACAGACCACTGAGAAGCCCCATGGGGCATCCTCCCTCTCCACGGGCTGCTGTGGGCAAGAATGATGAATGACAGAAGCACACCCAGGCCAAGGAGCAGGGAGGCCGCCACCACCTGGCGCGGCCTGGCGTGTCTGTCATGCCCTTTTCCACTTTAAAGGCCGAGGCACTTTGCTTTCCTGAGTCTGTGGGGTCTGACTGCTGACTGGCCCTTGTGCAGCCCACATGGGGTGGCCTGGGTCCTGCCCCTTCCTCAATGCTGAGGCAGCTGGCGGGGAGCAGCCCCTGGGCAGAGGCAGAAGGGCCCACGCCTGGCCCTGCCCTGTGCCCCTTCCCAGCTAAGAGGCCTAGAGCAGATCAGGCCTAGGGAGGCCAAGGCCTGTGCTCTGTTATAAACGCAGCTTCCTAGGACCCGCCTGGGGTCAGCGCAGGCCATTTCCATGAGCGGGACAAGACAGTGTGAGGAGAACACGCTAGCACGTTCCACATGGCCTGAGCCGACGGTGAGGGGCCTGCACAAGCACACGCCATGTGCCTGGCTCAGACACAGATGCAGATGGCAGGACCATCACGAGGACCCTGGCTTCCCCAAGCTGCCATGCGAGTGGGGGAGGAGGCCCGGCCTTGCAGGCAAGGGGGCCATCGCGGCTCAGAGCCTCCTCTCAACGCTCTAGACCCAACACCCTGGGACAGAGCTTGAGAAGACCTGGCGTCATAGAGGGTGACAGTGATGAGGTCGTCGTAAATGACCTATGGAACGGTCCTGCGGCGTTCTAGACAAGTGGTGGGGCCACAGCAGTGTCCAGCCATGACCCCCAGCGACCCGAGGGGCTCTGCTGGTCTTCTGTGGCTGACTGAGAGGTGTGAGGACCGTGGGCACCTGGGGCAGGCTCAGGTCTCCTGCTGCTCACTGGGACAGGTCAGCCTGGTGACCGCAGAGACAGGGACACAAAGAAAGCGAGCGTGTCAGCCCGTGGCTGAGTGTGGCCAGCACGAAGCTGCCCGCACCTCCTCCTCCTCCTCCTCGGGCCAGTGCGGCATTCTGCAGGCTGCCCTGCAGCTCCCACAGAGGAAGTGGCAGGAAGTCCAGAGTGAATCATTCTAGGAATAACGATCCTGGGCCCTTATCTTTAAGAAATACAATGTCCAGAATGAGGATGACAGACTGTGGGGGCAGGTATTCCTGCGCTGGAAAGTGCCCCGGGCGAGTCAGGCCGACTCTCTGGGCGCTATTAATAGCATGGTGTGATAGCATGGTGTGGCCCTGGACAAGTCACTTCCCCTGGCGGACAGGGTGGGAAGGGAGGGTGCCTCCAGGCTTCAGTGGAAGAGCACAGGGCGTGGAGCCCGGAACTGAAGCTGCATCTTGTTTCCATCACCATCGACGTGGGGTCGGGCAGATTACTGAGCTAACATGAGCCTCCGCGTGCCCAATTTCGAAAAGGGTAATTTCTGCCCCCACCCAGGTGATTGTAAGAACGAACGAGACAGGGACGTGGGACAGAGGACTGACTCTGCCTCCTCCCCTCCTGCATGACTGCAGGGAAAACACGAGACTCTCAACGAGGTGCCCAGGCTAGGAAAGCTCCCACAGGGCCCTCTGCTGACCCGAGGGCCATAAAACAGAGAAGTGGTTTTCCTGTCTCACTGAAATGGCCAATCTCTACCGCGTGCAGAGACGGGCAACCCCGTGGCTTAAAGAAGGAAATGGAAGATTTTGAAAATGTAATTGGAAATGCTGGGTCAGAATAAAGATATTTTAGTGGTATACAGAAAGCAAAAGCAATAGTTTTTGATTCTGAAAATAACTCCTTCGAGTAGGATAACCCAATGGATCACTACATTTCTTTTTTTTTTTTTTTGAGATGGAGTCTTGCTCTGTTGCCCAGGCTGGAGTGCAGTGGCGCAATCTCTGCTCACTGCAACCTCTGCCTCCTGGGTTCAAGCGATTCTCCTGCCTCAGCCTCCCATGTAGCTGGGATTACAGGCATGCGCCACCATGCCCTGCTAATTTTTGTGTTTTTAGTAGAGATGGGGTTTCACCATTGTTGGTCTGGCTGGTCTTGAACTCCTGACCTCAGGTGATCCACCTGCCTCAGCCTCCCAAAGTGCTAGAATTACAGACGTGTGCCACTGCGCCCAGCCAGATCACTGCATTTCTTTTTCTTTTTCTTCTTTTTTTGAGATGGAGTCTCGCTCTGTTGCCCAGGCTGGAGTGCAGTGGCACGATCTCGGCTCACTGCAACCTCTGCCTCCTTGGTTCACACCATTCTCCTGCCTCAGCCTCCCGAGTAGCTGGGACTACAGGCACTTGCCACCACACCTGGCTAATTTTTTGTATTTTTAGTAGAGACGGGGTTTCACCATGTTAGCCAGGATGGTCTCGATCTCCTGACCTCGTGATCCGTCCACCTCGGCCTCCCAAAGTGCTGGGATTACAGGCATGAGCCACTGCGCCCGGCCCAGATCACTGCATTTCTTAATAAATCTCCTTGAAACTCTTGTTTAGAATTATTAGGACTACTGTGGATTTGGCATGTCGAAAATGACAGCTTACTTCCTACAAAATCTTATTTCAGGACAAGATAGTGTTTCCAAATTTATTTTAAAAACTCACACATGGGGGCAAGCAGCCTGCACATGCCGTGCAGCACTCCCGGGGGACGGGCTGGAGGCTTTCGCAGGCCTGTCCTGGTCAGGAGGGGTGGTGGCGGGGGAGGGACTGTGCTCCAGCACAACTTCTGACAAGGTTGGACCAGGTTCTGTCCAACAACCGCCAGAACAGCGGGCCCCAGGGCGAGGGCCAGCAGCACCGAGAGGGCCCTTGGTGTTCTGGCGGCTTCTCTCGTCCCCACAGGCCGCCTCTCCCTCAGTGTCCAACCATCACCCCTGACGGGTCTGTTTTGCCCAAAAAGGAAATGCATTTTGGCCCTGTTTAGACTTGTTTCATTGACAAACAGGAGAGAGAGTAGCTATGTGCCTTTCTTCTATCATGCTGCTAATTTTAGAGTCGGTTTTTTTCCTGTGCTCGCGTCTGTTTTAAACAGTCAGGGAGAGACTGAAGGGCGCCAGGATGTCCTGTCACAGGACAAGGAAACGCATGCTATTACCTGTTATGCAAGTGAACCTCGATCTCAGGGCTTGGCAGAGGTGGGGCGGGCAGTGAGGAGAGAAGATGCTCATGAAAGGAGGAAAAGTACATGGAATAATGGGGAGGCTGGAACACCCTCGAAAGCCAGAGTGCAACACACTGAAAGGAGGGCTGCTCGTCAGCTCGAGAGAGAGGTGACAGGGCCTGTGCTTTTGCTCTCACTCCATAAATGTTTCTGGGCCCAGTGCCATGCTCAGCATGACGCCTGGGTCTGCAAAGGGACCACCCTCCTCGCCCCTCAAGGCTGCCTCTTCCCTGCTCTGACACCCAGAGAGAGCAGCTGAGGGAAGCCACTGTCCTGGCTTGGTGGCCACCACCCTTGGCATTCTATTCAGAGGTTGTGTTCTGCTCACTCCACAGACCCCTCGATTCTCCCCGCTCCTCCTCGTGGCCTCTTCTCTCTGCACTGCACCTCTGTTCTTTCACGGTCTGTGGTCTTGTTGATTTGTGCAGATAGGCACGGGCAGGGAGGGAAAGGAGTATTGAAGGGGGTCAGGGCGAGTGGCCAATGGAAGGTAAAAGGTCATTACGGCCTCTGATGGCTGCGGCCACGGCGTGACCCTGGCACCTGATGCCTGAGCAGCACGAGGCCGAGGGCGACTTCTGCAGGCAGCCTAGGCCGGGAGGCTCCCTGGCACAATCAGGTACCTGAGGATGCCCCGAGGCCTCAGATGTTTCCCGGCTGGGGCGCTGGCTGGTTCTGCGGGAGCCCAGAGCAGGTGGCCTGGATTCTGCTCCTGGCTCTGCCCCGGTCAGTCGTGAGTCCCTGGAGGAGCCCCCCTTCCCCTGGTGTGATCTGTGCAGCGGAGAGTGACCACTCCAGCCCACAGATGTGCCGTCGTCAGCAATGCTCGCAGCTGTTATTCCAGCGTCTCTCTGAAGCCCTGCTGGGTAACACGCATGCTGAGAAGCTTCAGGCCTGAAGCGCAGCCCACATGCTCCCTGGTGCAGCACCTGTGACCCCCACCTAGGCCTGTCCCCCTCCGGGGGGCAAACTGTCCTCTTGGCAAGAACGCCGCCAGGATCGATTCATGGAGCAGGGCCCTCCCGCCTGCAGCTCTGGCTTTCACACGGGGCCTGGGCCTCAGGGTCTGCTGTCCTGTCCTGTCCTGAGCCTGAAGAGAACTCTTTGCGGTGGTTCGATCTAGCAGCCCTGCAGAGCTCTGGACTTGGGTTGAATCTTCAAAGGGCAACTCCTCAGCCATCGCTGGAGCCCAGAGCAGCTGCTGTCTTACCAGGGCCAGCATGAGGAGGTCATGGCCACACATTGGGGTCAAGCCAGTGAAGTCCCCACCGTCCCCCAGTCGGTGCTCACATGACACTGCCTGCGTCCGTGTGGGAACCTGTGGCATCTCTGCTATAAGAATGCTGGGCTTAGCTGGGTTTCTCCGTGTTTTGTTGCCAGAGAGATGGGTTCTCGCCTGCTTCTTCCTCGAAACAATCCCTCTTCCCCCCGACTCCGCATTACCTTGTCATTTGTATAAATGACTTCTGATCCTTTTTGGAAAATGGTGGCATATAATCCCAAATTCCCCGAATGACATCGGGGCACCAGAAGGACACTAGAAAGGGCACCCTGGATGGCACTGGTCCGTCCCGATGCCCCATGACATGCTGAGAAGCTGCCGTGTAGAAGTCAGCTGTTGCTGTTTTATTCTGAACTGCCTTCACAATGGCATTCAGGTTTTCCTGGAGACATTGACTTTATCAGTCCTTAAACGGTCAGCAGGGTTGATAGTCAGTCGCTGACCTGGAATCCTGCTCGCTGGTGAGAAAGTCTGCTGTTTTCCTAGACTTGGGAATCTTCTCGTGGAAATATACACTTTCTTGTTATTTACAATAACCTGGTTCTTTGTTTGGTCAGGATTATTTATTTATTTGAGACAGGTTTCACTCCAATGCCCAGCCTGGAGTTCAGTGGTGCAATCTGGGTTCAATATTAAGTTCCACTTCCCAGGTTCAAGTGATTCTCCTGCCTCAGCCTCCCGATTAGCTGGGACTACAGGCATGAGCCACCATGCCCAGCTAATTTTGTATTTTTGGTAGAGACGGGGTTTCACCATGTTGGCCAGGCTGTTCTCGAACTCCTGACCTCAGGTGATCCACCCACCTCAGCCTCCCACAGCGCTGGGATTACAGGCATGAGTCATTGCGCCCGGCAAATCATCTATTTATTTCTTAAAGCATAGATGGGGTCTTGCCATGTTGCCCAGGCTGCTCTCACACGCCTGGGCTCAAGTGATCCTCCTGCTTTAGCCTCTCAAAGTGCTAGGGTGAAGGCGTGGGCCGCTGCAGTCAGCCTGGTCTGCATAGCTCACTTGCTTGTCTTTGGTGCCCACTCCCCAGGCATCAGTTTGTGTCCCCTTCATCTCTTCTTTCTCTTCCAACTGTGGCTGTTGAGAGCTTTGGAGCCTCTCGTTCTTCCCTCCCAGGGCCTCTCCCTCTAGAGAGGACCGTTTGGGTCACCGTCATCTTGTTGCTCACAAGTGGGAAACTCCAGCCCCCACCAGGGCCTTGAGGTGGCCAGGCAGCCGTCTGCTCCGCAGATTCTCTTTAGAGCCAAGGGCACCCAGTTTGCCAGCTCTGCAGCTGTCCGAAGAGCATCGGGGTCAGCCCCGGGGTCTTTCCACTCTGCCACCTGCGTGCCTGTGTGACAGCCATTCCAAAAGGAAGGCCTGTGACAGAAGCTGAAGCCCCAAGAAGCCGCAGGAAGGAAGGGAGAGGGGAGAGGCTGGCCAGGCCGTGGAGCTGTAATTCACACCGTTCGGGCGGCTCACAGGAAGAGGCTGTTTGCTTTGGCAACACAACTTCATGAAATGGAATTGATTCCATGGGCAGAATCTCGTGTTTGCTAAAACTCTTCCCTTACATTTGTTTCTAGACAAACTGATGAACATCATTGAAAAGTTTTGGGGGAAAATTCTTCAGGAAACAGGACAATGAGGACAGAGGGAATCTTAATGTAAAGACGGTGTGAGAAAGGAAAACTCAAAGGTTTAGGGCCAGCCCCAGCCCTGTCTCCTTCCACCCCTTCCTATCCCCCCACGTAGGGAAGTGGAAAGGACAGCAGTAAAAGGCTAACTTGACTTCGGAACAGCATCCACAGCACCGTGTGATGATGCAGCTGACTCAGTCACCTTCTTACCAGCGTCTGGAGGCCAAGGTTAGAGCAGTGCAGTGAGGTGTGTGGCTACAGGCGCCTCTGCATTTCCGTGTATTTGTTAGCTTTTTACTGCTGACACGTGGAACACATGGAAGGTTCCCTCACGCCAAGCATCTGTTCATGACATAAACTTTTCTCCGTCAGGGTAGGATCAGGACCACCGTCCTCCGCAGGAGCCACCGGCGCTCTCCAGCAGTGGTGCCCCTGCCTGCTCTGGTGCTAGGACGAGGGCAATGTCCCCTTTTCACAGCATGCCTAGGGCTGCTCAGGTTCATGAGGTCTGGGGCCTGGTGGCGCCTCCAGGTCTCACTGGTGTCCGAGAGCACGGTTCAACCTTACAAACCCCTCTCTATCTAGATGTGCTCTAAACGGAACCAAAAACAAACAAAAGCCGACACTGGTCTTCACATAGAAGTCAAGTAAATGCAAAATTTTAGCCTTTTTTTCACACAAGGTACAGACCTAGAATTTTCCCTTCTGCTTCTGTGGTGATAAATATGCCAAGTAAGCTCCAGCCCTGGAGCTGTGCCACCAGCGAGCAAAGCGCAGCTCCTAGAATGTGGCTCCCAGAACGCAGCTCCCAGACTGGACTCCCAGAATGTGGCTCCCACCAGCGAGCGACGTGCGACTCCCAGAACTCGACTCCCAGAACACGGCTCCAGACGCACCTTGGGTGCTTTTCTTTCTTTATTTTTTTATTTTTATTTTTATTTTTAGACGGAGTTTCGCTCCTGTTGCCTAGGCTGGAATGCAGTGGCAGTCTCAGCTCACCGCAAGCTCCACCTCCCGGGTTCTAGCGATTCTCCTGCCTCAGCCCCTTGAGTAGCTGGGATTACAGGCACCTGCTACCACGCCTGGCTAATTTTTGTACCTTTAGTAGAGATGCGGTTTCACCATGTTGGCCAGGCTGGTCTGGAACTCCTGACCTCAGGTGATCCACCGCCTCGGCCTCCCTAAGCGGTAGGATTACAGGCGTGAGGCACGGTGCCCGGTCACTTGTTGCTAGAGTTTCAAGAAACAGCTTTCTAGACTCATGACTCTGGGGTGGGGCCTGCCCTGCTCCCTCCTGCTTTGTGATGGTCCCTGCCTGTTAGGCTTGTTGTTTACACCTGATCTGCCACCTTGATTACTGCCTTGGGGCAGGAGGCCGCACTCGGTCCTGCCGCCCGCTCTGTGGTTTCCTCCATGGTTTGGTTTTTCCACTTTTAACTGAGAGTCTGGAGGGCCTTCCCCACAAGCTTGACCCTCCAGGTAGGGCGAGGCCCTGCCAAATGCCACCCTCTGGGGACAACGAGATTAATGACTTCCCCATCTCTCTAAAAGGAATGCCAGTCCCCCAAGGACAAGTCAAGAGTGCCCTAGCCGTCTCTGTGGCTGATGCTAACCCTAGTGTAGTCCCCGGCATGCCAGTGGCGGCCGAACAGGCCTGCTAAGTACAGGGCCACGTAGCCGATGCCAGCGGGTCCTTGGGAATCATGGTGCCCCTCCGTGAGCATTCAAAGGCACCAGTGTAGCGGCATCCATGTGATCTGGCCAGAGGGTCCTGTCCCTCTGAGGGGTGTTGGTCACTAAAATGCCAAGGCTGCTGTCCCTCCTCGCCTTTCCCGCAGGTCCACACTGCATTCTATTCTGTTTCATGTCCACTTTGATTTCCTCAAATGATTCACTCAACAAGTAATTGTGGAGTGACTGCTGGGAAGCTGTGGTCAATGATGGGGCAAGTTCTGGCCCCGGGGAGCCTGCACTATGGCGGGGGACAGCGGCCAGAGCCACCCGTGAGTAAAGACACAATGACCACAGCTGGCGGAGGGGGGGGCAGGTGCAACTCTAAGCCTAGGCCCGAAGGATCAGAAGCAAGAGGGGCCCCTCCTCCCTGGGGCCAGTCAATCTGGGGACAGTGGCGCAAGGAGAAGCCCAGAGTAGGTGGACCTGGTGACTCAGAGGGGTGGAAAGGGCCAGTGTGACCACAGGTGGCAGAGGGGCAGCCGCAGGTATCAGGGGAGATCCTAAGGCAATGAGAACCACAAGGGTGCTGAGTGCTGGGGAGATGGGATGTGAGTTTGATAAAGATCAGGGTGCAGCACTGGAGGGAGGGCCGCCTGCATCAATGTCCCCAGCAAGGTCACCCAGCACAGCCGCAGACACCTTGAAACACCCAGCACATCCCTCACTGTCGAACCCAACTTCGGGACGTGCTTGTTCATGGAAGAGCCTAAGATCCGCGGCACTTCAATCTTCTACTGTGCTTTGTTGGGAGCTACCTGTACAAAGGAGGCCATACCACACGCGCGTGGTCCGGCAGACCCGGCAAGATCAACTCTGCGGGGCATCCTCCCCAGGCTGGTTGCCCCATGTTTCCTTAGAGCTTTCTTCCCAAGGTTTTCCTAGAAAGCCGCTGTGAAGCCGAGCTGTGCACTCAGAAGCCTCCCGGGTGTGTCCCTGGTGACGTCCCCGGGCCTCCCCCTGGTATTGTGTGGCCCACGCCATCCCCCTGCACGCCCCTCCTCCCCACTGGACCACTGTCTAATGCTGGGCCGTCCAGAGCACGTCTGCCCACGCTCTGAGGGCGGCTGACCCAGGGCCTTGCCGTGCTGAGCTTCGTCCACTCGCCCTCCTGGGAGTAGGGCTGCGGGTCCCAGGGCAGCGCGGCTTCCAGAGCTGCCAGCGCCAGCGCAGTCCTGGGCGAGGGCAGCCCCTCCGCTTGCAGCCGCACCAGTCGGTGCTTCTCCCTTTCTCATTTTGCTCAGTCCAGGAAGTGAGTGCATCTTATCCATTCCAAAAGCCTTAGGGTCAGCCCTCCGGATTGAGTTCTCATCCCTCACACTTCCTCAATGATGGTACCTCCAGGTCCCCTCTGTATGGAAACTGACCCCCACGACAACCACAGACGGTGAGGGAGGTTGACCCTGGAAGCCATGGGGGGCCCAATCCCTTTCCACTGTTCCATTTGGATGAATGATGTGTAGAACTGGAGGCCACATAGATTTTAAACATGTTTCTGTAACACCCGCAAGTAGAAAGGAAGCCTGGTAAGGGGGAGAAACAGGCTCTGGCCACAGTGGGCTGGAGCCTCATGAAGGCCAGCTGCTGCCGGCATAACCTCCCGTCCTCCAGCATCGCCTCCTGCTGGGCCGGGACTCTCCCCAAGGCTCCCACTGCCCCTGCCAAGAGCGCCCCACCCTTCCCGCTCGCCTCTGTCCCAGGTGTCCTGAGCTCTCCACTGTGCGTGCCCTGCCTCCAGGGCCACCTCCTCTGAGCCCTGACGCAAGCACAACCCATCCCCCACCGGCAGAAAGTACCAGACACTGTGAACACGAGAGGACACTGTTCAAAGTGCTCTCATTTTCATCACACACAACACAGGCTCATTCCTTCACCCCAGTAACACAAGCATTGATACCACACGATCGTGAGCAGAGGGCACATTCCACACTGGTAGAAATGCCAGAAGTTTCCTTTGTTAGTTTTCATTACAAATAGGATGCTTTTTTTTTTTTTTTGAAAGAGAGTCTTGCTCTGTCACCTCCCAGGCTGGAGTGCAGTGGCTTGATCTCAGCTCACTGCAACGTCTGCCTCCTGGGTTCAAGCAATTCTCTGCCTCAGTCTCCTGAGTAGCCGGGACTACAGGCATGTGCCACCATGCCTCGCTAATTTTTTTTTTTTTGTATTTTAGTAGAGATGGGGTTTCACCATCTTGGCCAGGCCGGTCTTGAACTCCTGACCTTGTGATCCACCCGTCTCAGCCTCCCAAAGTGCTGGGATTACAGGCATGAGCCACTGTGCCTTGCCTAGAATGTTATTTTTAATAAAACAGAAGTATCCAGGAGCTACCTATGTATAAAAAGCTCCATGAAGTATTATAAAGAATGAACACAGAAACCAGTCACTGTCATTGTTCAGGACAAAATGGAGATAGATAAATGCTTAATTCATACTGTCCGGAGGGTACAGTGATGATGAGAAGATAATGCTTGTGTGTTTAGGAAAAACAAGGCTGGTTACCCATCTCTCGCTCTGTCTCTCCTTCCCTACGCCTCTGTCTCTGTCTGTCTCTGTCTCCATCTGTCTCTGTGTCTGTCTCTCTGTATCTCTCTTGGTCTCTGTCTCTCTGTGGTGTCTCCATCTGTCTCTCTGTGTCTCCATCTCTGTCTCTCTGTGTCTCCGTCTCTGTCTCTCTGTGTCTCCGTCTCTGTCTCTCTGTGTCTCCATCTGTCTCTCTGTGTCTCTCTTGGTCTCTGTCTCTCTGTGGTGTCTCCATCTGTCTCTCTGTGTCTCCGTCTCTGTCTCTCTGTGTCTCTGTCCCTGTGTCTGTTTCTCTCCCGTCCTCTCTCGATGCTGGGGCCACACAGGGCAGGACATGATTTGGTTTCCCGAGGAATGCAGGGGAGGCGGTTGGGAGTGGAGAGACCGGCGTGAACAGACGCACAGGTGTCAACAAGCAGACCAGGCAAAGGGACAGCAGTGGGGCTCGGCACGGCCAGAGCCTGGGGAGAAACATGGACGAGTGCCCCGTGGGCAAGAGGGGCTGGAGAGTTTAATCTGGACCAGTGTGAGTTACAGAGAGTCTCTGGCACTTTGGGTACAAGAAACAGACCCACTCAGGTCACTGTAACAGAGAGGGAGGGGTGCTGGGTAGGCAGAAGTGGGACTGGGGCTAAAGGCTGGCTGGAGGCCCCATGGCCTCCAGGACAATCTGTGGCCATGTCCCCATGGCTGTAGGCGATGAGGAGGGGCAGGGCCACATGGATGGCTCTCCATCCCAGAGCCTATGTTTCCAGCTGGATTAGGACACCCAGCTCCATCGGTGCAGCCACAGTATCCTGTTATCCTAGTTGGCAGATTCCAGGCATGAAACCCTGATTTTCCTGTTGTAAGAACTAAAAAAGTCTGTGGAGCTCCTTAAAGATAAAAATATAAGTGACTGTGGTATCAGCAACTAACTAGACGGGAACAAGCTGAGCCAACCGAGGGTTGCTCATGGCCCACCTCTCCTTCTCTGGTTTCAGGCTCTGGAAAGAGGGGAAAGCATGGAAGGAAAATCCGCCAGGCAGGAGGGAGGGTCTAGAACGAGAAGCACTGACGTTGAGGGAAGACACCAGATATAGTCAAGGAGCCCTAGACAAGGCACTGGCCCCATCTCTGCCCTGCCCGAGCCGCAGATGCCAGGCCATCTGCAGTTCCCAAAGCAAAGGCCAAGAGCAAGAAACTGTCAGGAGCACAGCTCTGGGCGCGATGAGCACCAAACTGACCTGTTTCCAGATAAGACTTAGAAAATATCTTTTTACTTTCACTTTGAACGAATTAAGCATTTACAAAAGTCAGAGATGGATTTAACACAAAATTACTGCTGAGTTTGGGGGGCTAGGAAAGGCCCCCCAAGTTTGTGTTGCAAGCATCAGTGCTGACCTGAAGGAAAGGTCACAGGAGCAGCATGCCAGGACAGAATTAAGCAGACACACACCACCCCTCCACAGCCGCTAGAGCCTAAAGTCCTAAGAGCCACAGAAGGGCTAATACAAGGTGGCTCAGGCCGGGCGCGGTGGCTCACGTGTGTAATCCCAGCACTTTGGGAGGCCGAGGCGGGTGGATCACAAGGTCAGGAGATCAAGACCATCCTGGCTAACACAGAGAAACCCCGTCTCTACTAAAAATACAAAAAGATTAGCCGGGCGTGGTGGCGGGCGCCTGTAGTCCCAGCTACTCGGGAGGCTGAGGCAGCAGAATGGTGTGAACCCGGGAGGCGGAGCTTGCAGTGAGCTGAGATCCGGCCACTGCACTCCAGCCTGGGCGACAGAGCGAGACTTCGTCTCAAAAAAAAAAAAAAAAAACAAGGTGGCTCAACACCGGGGCGGCTGCCCCATAAAGTAAGAACCTGCTTTAGGACAGAGGACTGGGGAAGTGTAAAGCAGGCTGGAACCCGCTCTAGGACAGAGGGCTGGGGAAGGAGTGGAATCTGCCTTCCTCTCAGATAAGGCCTCTCAACCCTTCTCTCTCATCTGCAGGTTTTGTCCTGGTTATCGGGCTGGTGACTTTCTACAGAATTGGCCCATACACCAACCTGTCCTGGTCCTGCTACCTAAACATTGGTGCCTGCCTTCTGGCCACGCTGGCGGCAGCCATGCTCATCTGGAACATTCTCCACAAGAGGGAGGACTGCATGGCGCCCCGAGTGATTGTCATCAGTCGCTCCCTGACGGCGCGCTTTCGCCGTGGGCTGGACAATGACTACGTGGAGTCACCATGCTGAGTCGCCCGTCTCAGGACTCCATCGATGTGCACCTGCTATCATGGAAAGCCTGGAAACCAAGGGACTCCACCACCAAGTCACTTCCCCTGCTTGTGCAGAGGCACGGGATGAGTCTGGGTGACCTCTGTGCCATGCGTGTGAGACGCGTGCGTGTTTACTGTTATGTCAGTCATATGTCTATACGTGCTGTGGGCCAACCTCATTTGCCTCCAGCTTTCCTGGTTAGCGCAACGCGGCTCCATGGCCACACGTGCTTCAGGGTGGAGGCTGGAAGCTGAGACACAGGTTAGGTGGCGTGAGGCTGCCCTGCGCTCCGCTTTGCTTTGGGATTAATTTATTCTGCATCTGCTGAGAGGGGCAGCCCAGTCATGTCTTATACTTTGTAAAGCAGACCAACAAGGAAAATTTTCTTAAAATATTCACAATATTCCTTGAGGGAGTCATAATCTACAGCCGGCTAGTGATGGTTTCAGACAGAATCGTGTTCGTGCCTGTTTTGCTCGATTCCTTTCCTAAGTTAAATAAATGCAAGTCTCTGAACTCTGTCTATAACTTGTGTTCTATCCATCTATACTGCGACATGGCTGAAAAACATTTGATCCACTTTTCTGTGATTTTTTGGGGGCTCACACTAAGGGTCAAAACGACCTTTTCAGAGACCCCGTAGGCATACACACCCTGATCCACACTTCTGTTCAACCAAGTCTCAGAAGCCCAAGTCCTTACAGACTCTCTGATCAACAACTGGTAGGATAAAAGCGAAGGAGTCTATTTGCTTAAAAACCCTCAGCCAGGCTGGGTGTGATGGCTCACACCTGTAATCCAGCACTTTGGGAGACTGAGGCGGGTGGATCATGAGGTCAGGAGTTCGAGATCAGCCTGGTCAACATAGTGAAACCCTGCCTCTACTGAAAATATGAAAAAAAAATTAGCCAGGCTAATTGGTGGTGGGTGCCTGTAGTCCCAGCCACTCGGGAGGCTGAGGCAGGAAAATCGCTTGAACCCGGGAGGTGGAGCTTGCAGTGAGCCGAGATCACGTCACTACACTCCAGCCTGGGCAACACAGCGAGACTCTGTCTCAAAAAACAAAAACAAAAACAAGAAACCTTCAGCCTATCTTTAGTGAAATGCTTGGTGGGCTACAAAATGCCTGCATGATGCTGCACTGGGTCCAAACAACCCCGTGTCCTAAATCTGTTAAGAGAGGAACAAGCCGTAAGTCCTTGAGTTGGGCAGAAAACACCTAACATCTGCCTCTGAGGGGTCCAAACTGGCCCCCACCCCCCAGAACCCAGAGCCCAAGGCTGCCCGGCCACACTGCAACCACAGGCCTGCTGCCTCCTCTGCCTGGGTGCGGCACTGCTTGGCCCCATGGCCACCCGAAGGCAGAGCTCCCTGCTGGCATCGGCCGGAAGGAGAAACTGCTGCGATGTGTACAGTCGGGGCCGGGCTGCCAGGCCACCCGCTGCTAATATAAATGTTTAGTTTGGCTGCTTCTGGCCTTCCAGCCAGCTGAGGGGATCCGTTTGGATGTTGAGGCCCACGCTGCTCCAGGAATTGGTCTTCAACTGATAAAGACTGGAAAGCATTTACGGACTGACCGTCCGCGACACACTCAGCACGCAGCGTGGAAATCGAGCTTCACGTCCACGGTACACACTAGCATGGATAGTTGGCTTTTATCTTCCCTGCTCAACTTTTTTTCTGACAAGGAATTTTTATTTCCAATCATATGCTGAAATTAATTGGTTTTTTGTTCTGTTTTGTTTTCTTCTGGACGGAGTCTCACTCTGTCACCCGGGCTGGAGTACAGTGGCCTGATCTTGGCTCACGGCAACCTCCACCTCCTGGGTTCAAGCAATTCTCCTGCCTCAGCCTTCTGAGTAGCTGGGACTTCAGGAACGCATCACAACTGCCCGGCTAATTTTGTATTTTTAGTAGAGATGGGGTTTCTCCATGTTGGTCAGGCTGGTCTCGAACTCCCGACCTCAGGTGATCTGCCTGCCTCAGCCTCCCAAAGTGCGGGGATTACAGGGGTGAGCCACTGCGCCTGGCCACATGGAAGGTTTAAACTGGCCACAAGGTCAATTATGGTCTGCGACTACCTTTATATTAACTCAAAGCAATCAAGGAGGGCCGGGCGGTGCTGCTCAGCCTGTCTGGTGCATGTGCAAACTGGAAAGAGCTCATCTGCACGGCTAGTGTGGAAGGTCTGGCATGGGGAATGAAGGATTGGCCATGCTGCTTTAGGACAGTGGGCCGGGGTCCTGCACCCTCTCAGACACCTGTGTGACAGGCATCATCACGGCACATCGACGGAGGGCTTGCTCCAGGCAACCTAAAGCCACACCCTTCTTTTACCTGTTTAGTTTCCTTCTTTGATTTTCTACCCTTTGGACATTAAGATCTGTGAAATGCTCTCGTGAAGAGGAAAGGATTTCTAGATTCTCTGCAGAATGAAGAAGAAGGTGCTTGCAGACAGCTCTTGATTGACAACCTCTTTTAGAGCAATTGTAATTGTGTTTCCACCTGGCTGTTTTTAGCGTTTACTTGTCCAAACTTCTGTTTAGGAGCAATTATTCCCAGAGGGATGGGTATTACGGATGTTTAGGAACGGCAGAACTTTCCACTAGGAAGCAACTAAATAGCCCGAGAGGCTCCCAGCGCCACAGAGGCTGAGAGCTTCCCACGTGGCACCCGCAAGCTGGACAGCATTTCATCGAGTGGGAAGACGATGAAATACACCACGGCGCACTCACGAGAAGTTAACTATTTCAACAGGCGAACCAAGAAGGAAGACGTGGAGAAAGGAAAGAGCCGTGAGCACGCGCCATCTCCCGACATCCCAGTGGGCGGGATCCTCACCTTTTGATGAGCTTGATGGATTTGAAGGCTTCGTCCATGTCTCCGATGGTGATGAAGAAGCTGAAGTGGAGCATGGCGTCCCGGGTGGCCTTGTCGCAGTCCTCCAGCCCCACGAAGTCTCGCAGGGGTCTCCTGGACACCATCTGAGGGATGTGGTGGCACCCAGGCTCCACCTCCTCTTCTCTGTCTGCTTCTTCTGGCTAAATGACAAAGGACCCAGGTGTTTGTTAACTCATATGTAGAGCTGAAGCCCTCGCCCAGATCTCGTCCTCTAGATTTAGCTCCGTTATGGGGGAGAAATCTCTCCGCAGACAGACACAGATATTTAGCAACAGGTCAAGTCCCTGCCAGATGCACTGAAAACCTTTAGGGTCACCGGCAATGGTCAGAGCTTTTGGCTCTGGCTTCAGATAATGGGTAAGCAAAGGCTGCCCGTGCATGAATTTGTTTTTTTTTTTTTTTTTTTTTTGAGACGGAGTCTCGCTCTGTCGCCCAGGCTGGAGTGCAGTGGCGCGATCTCGGCTCACTGCAAGCTCCGCCTCCCGGGTTCACGCCATTCTCCTGCCTCAGCCTCCCGAGTAGCTGGGACTACAGGCGCCCACAACCGCGCCCGGCTAATTTTTTGTATTTTTAGTAAAGACGGGGTTTCACCGTGGTCTCGATCTCCTGACCTTGTGATCCGCCCGCCTCGGCCTCCCAAAGTGCTGGGATTACAGGCGTGAGCCACCGCGCCCGGCCTGTTTTTTAAACTCTCTTAAAATTAAGTAACAGAAGCATGATTTCAGGTAGAATTTTCCAAAACAATAACCTGGACTGGCTGTGTACCCTCTATGGGTGTTTTTCAAGAGAGCCCTCAGCCTGGGCAGTGAGGCCCTGCATGGCACAGAGGGGGACGTGGCTGTGGGCCCAGTGTCCTGGGCAGTGAGGCCCTGCATGGCCCAGGGAGGGACACGGCTCTGGGCCCAGTGTGGGAGCACACTGCTATGGCTTGCTGGAGCCCCATCCTCGCCTGAGCATGTTCTCATACCCAGTTCCTGGAAATCAGCGCTCCCGAGGGACCACTGACCCTCCACAAGCCCCTCCAACTGCTTGCCTCGTCTTTAATCATGGGTCCCTTCCTCCGTGAGGCAGGGGCTCTGCACGCTCTCTCTGGGCTCTAGCCCTGCCCCTCATCTGGGTCCCGTTTCTCTGAGAGCACACGCACTCCCCTGCGTGAAACGGATCACCTCATACCCTTCTTGGGTCAGGCTTCCCTGGTCTTGCATCTGCTGCTATTGTGTGACTTCCTGAAGGGTGACTCCAGCCACCTGCCTCCCCAGCTCTGCTCCCATCAGCTCACTGCTCCCACAGAAGCTGACCTGCAGTCCCCGTGAGTAGGCCTCACAGGCGAGGTGGCACTTGGCCTGGGTCTCAAAGAAATCTGGGGGATTTGTCAGACCCAGTTGTGATGGGAGCACCTTCTTGGCACAATGCAGAGCATAAGCAAAGGCCCTGAGGCCCCACAGAGAGGCGCTGGAGTGGAGGGCCTGAGGATGGATGTGACTGGGGCCATCTGCAGGGTGCTGAGTGCCGAAGGGTTTGGACTGCTTCTGCATTGAGTGGAAACGGTCAGAAAACGTACACGCGCAAAAACAACAGGGAATTCCTGCCTGCTGTGGTTTAACAAACTGCAAGGAAGCACCCTCACCTCTGATAACAACGGCAGCTTGGTGTGGACCGAATGGGTACCTGGTTCACTGTGTGAATTCTCGTCATTCACTATGTCCTGCTCACAGCTCTGTGAGGGAGGGACTGTCAATCCCAAGTCACAGCTGACCAGTCACACCATGCAGGGGCAGGGTCCTAAGGGCTGCTGGACCCAGATCCACCCTCATACCTTGGAGAAACTAGGCTGAGCCATTTGAAAATGTGAACAACAGCAGTGTTAACAGACAAAAGACCTCATGGCTAGTCCTCACTGGAAAGTGAGACTCGAAAGGCTGAGTTACGGAAACTCCCTCTATTACAAATGTTGGTAAACTAAGTTCTTCCTGTGTCCCACACAGCAGAGGAAAGAGCTGTGTCCCACGTCCCAGCCATGACCACAGCTGGCGGGCTCCTGATGAGCTTTGCTAGGTGAGGGGTGTCCGGCTCAAATAAAGACAACTGACGCTGAGTGTCTCAGGCTTACGACAGACCTCGGTAAAGTGAACATGCAAGCTAAGCAGAAGGCATCAGTGCACAGACAATTGTACGGAAAACAAGGGAAGAAAAGGACGTCAGGAAAACAACCTGGGGAAGCAAGTGACACATGACCTGGGTGTCTGTACTTACGACTGCGTCATACACGCCTGCTCTCTGGAACAACAACTATGAGGAGCGGACGCATGCGGGAAAGTGAGAAACGAGAGAGAAAAGAACAGATGCGTGAGTGCGCACAAGACAGAAATGCCACCATGCAAAATTAACGGGGAAAAACTCAACAGAAATAATGTAAAACATTGTTAACGCTTTGAGTTCTGAAATCAAAGAGAAATTAAAGCACATAAGAAACGTAAAGCCAGCATGGAATTCGGAGGAATGCCAAGCTGGTGACACTTGTCTATTAAAATACAGGAATTAAGGAAACACGCATTGACAGAGCAGGGAGCCCTCGATTTGGCAGATCACACGATGCTTTCCCAGTCTTCATTGAAGCTAGACTGCCTCCACCGCAGGGAGCAGTGTGACGCACAAACAAGCACCATGCCAGTCTCTGCTGGCTGTGCAGCCTGGCTCTACGTGGTGACCGGGAACACGGCCGCCAACTGCAACCACGTTCGCATTTGTGTGAATGCTGTTAATCCATCACTGCACACAAGGTTCCAGCAGAGCCCGAGGACCAGAGGCCAGCACACACCTGCTCATGTCATTGTCACAAGTTAGGCAGTGCACCACCCCACCACCACCATGTCCTTTATGCCAGGTCCTATGAAGGTGAACACCAGCTCGGGGGTGTGCGTGGAGCTGGTGCGCCTGTGGTCCACCATGGTGGCTGCTGGAGCAGTAGCATCTGTGTTGGCTTCTGTGGCCATGCAGGGCTGCCTGTCCTTCCCCTTCCCGGAATGTCCCTCTGGGGTCTATGCTCCCTCTGTCCCAGTTTAAATGCTCCCTCGACCCACCTTGGGTTATAAAAGTAACACAGGCTTACTGAAGAAAATGAGAAAAGTACAGAGTTCATTCTTAACGTTGATAAGCCACTGTATGTGAAAATCCAAAAGCAATCCAGGTCAGAGTCTACACAGTTTAGTCCTTCCTCTGATGTGACAGTAAACAGGAAGTGGTAGGGAAGAAAATGTACATGTTTGCTGAAGGAGTGTATCTAACAGGAGAGAAGCTTCCACGTTTCATGGAAATAAAAGCAGCAGCAAAAGCTGGTGGCATGCTAGGTCCTGAAAGGTGGGAGCTGGTGGCCCCCAGCCTCCCACCTGCAGAACCCCTCAGGGGGCTCATAGGCTGGTGCCAGCTGGGACATGAGTCTGAGCCTTAGGTCAGCCAGGCTCCACTCTGAAAAATCCCCACACGTGACTCGGGATGCTCCCAGAGGCTGAGAACAACAGGTCAGTGAAGCGAGGGGAGCAGCTCCCTGAGAGTCAGGCTCAGGCGCTCCAGTCACTGGGCCTCAGAATGCTCCTGGGGCACACACAGGCTGCTCTTCTGCAGAGAAGCTGCAAATCCTTTGATCAGCGTGCCCTTTCAGAAGCAGAGAATGTTTCAGGTCCAAAAGGGACCTTGGAGACATGGGGACCAAGTCGCAGAGAAGTAAGTAACTTGTTCAAAAGAACCTATTGGGGTGTGTGTACTGATGACGATCCCATTCTTGCAATAATTTAAAAACATGTCCATGCATGAGTCACACACGGATGGGCGTCCAGAAGCCAGAACCCTACTGAAAGGAGCCACCAGCCTGCCCACAGTGGCCACCTCCAGGCTGGGATTATGGAGATTTGTACTGTTTGAGTCTTTACTTCATTCTTTGTAGTTCCTAAGATCCCTACAGTCAATGTAGAAATGCGTGATTTTAAGAAAGCAGCTAGAATTTTAGAAAGACAGAAAAGCTAAAAGGTGTTGAGCATTCAGGGAAAAGTCAAGGGGGAAGGGTGCAGAGTCCTGAGTCCTGAGCGAGAGCTCCTTCACCTGGAGATACCACTCATCAGCATGACTTCTCTCTATCCTGAGAGCAAAACCACTTTCAATTTTCCCAACAGACCACAGTGTTTGCTGGAATTGCAGGTGACAAGTTAGACTGGATGGCTGACCTTGTCTACAGAAAGGGAAGTCTGGAAGAGCCGCGAGGGCTAAGTCACATTTCAGCTCCCTGGGACGCTTGCAAGAGCCCAGCCAGGCAAGGGGAGAGATCAGAAGATACCTGCGCAGATGTTGTGGCTTCGTACCTTCCTTGTGAAGTAGTAATAAGGCACTTCCATCCCCAGGAGACTGTGGGAGGCGGCAGGCCGGGGGAAGCTCTCATGAAGCAGGAAGCCATGCTCTTCGGAAATGAAGAAGGACAGGATCAAAACATCTGCCTAGTAGAGAAAGAAAAGTACTGTTCTGTTGTTTTTTTCTTAACTTACATAAATTTCCGGGGTACAAGTGCCATTTTGCTACATATACTGCGTCACGGTGGAGTCGGGTTCTCTGCTCGGATGATACTATCTTTTATCTGTTCCACCTGGGAAAAACCAACATGTCTACTAGAAGGACGCACCTCATCCAGTTTGCGACCACTGGACTCTCCCGAGTGACTGTTTTTCTTGCAGCAAAGGCTCATCATTCCCACCCTGAACTGGTGACTGCAACTCAAAAGAGCTTTCATGGTTTAAAAGTTCTCCCCCTTTGGCTGCTATAAACATCAACAGTGATAGGCCGGGTGTGGTGGCTCACACCTGTAATCCCAGCACTTTGGGAGGCTGAGGTGGGTGGATCACTTGAGGTCAGGAGTTTGAGACCATCCCGGTCAACATGGTGAAATCCTGTCTCTACTAAAAACACAAAAATCAGCTGGGCATGGTGGCAGGCGCTTGTAGTCCCAGCTACTCGGGAGGCTGAGGCAGGAGGATAGCTTGAACTTGGGAGGCAGAGGTTGTGCGAGTCGAGATTGCGCCACTGCACTCCAGCCTGGGTGACAGAGTGAGACTCCATCTCAAAATAAATAAATAAATAAATAAATAAATAAATAAAAAATCAACAGCGGCACCACCAACAAAGAGCCTGCTTTCGAGGAACAGGGAACATGCAACACAGAAACCACATGCTCTGTGGGCTGCTGCACAGAAGCAGAACAAGCAACATCAGGACATGTGCCTGTACCTGCAGCTGCTTTGGACAGGAAACCAGAAGAGGTGAAGGGAAGGCAAAGCCCTTCCTTGCTACCTGGTGTGAGTTTAGCCAAGGGCGCATCATCACAGAGCAGACAAAGAGTCCTAGGATCAAACTGCCAGGAGACCGCCCTGCCACACCTTCATCTTCCCCAGGTGCCAGCCCACCCATTCTCCTGACTGTCCAGGTCACCCCACAGCCTCTGTCTTGAAGTGGCGCCTCTGGCAATGTCTTCCTCTCCCCACTCTGGTGGTAGAGATGCCACCTGGACATGTCCTCCCACTCAGTGCCTCAGAACCAAGGATGGATTTGCTTCTGAACTCAGGGTAGCAACACTGACTGCAGATAACTCTTTTTTTTTTCTCCTTTTGAGATGGAGTCTCGCTCTGTCACCCAGGTGGAGTGCAGTGGTGCGATCCCGGCTCACTCTGCCTGGGAGGCAGAGGTTGCAGTGAGCTGAAATCCCATCACTGCACGCCAATCTGGGCAACAGAGAGAGACTCAAAAAACAAACAAAACAAACAAACAAACAAAGATTTCTTTCCTAGAGAATCACATGTAGCAGTCAAGACAACAAGAGAACCAAAAAAATGCCATTCAGGTCAGAGTCAGACAGTAAGTGTGGAGCTGGCCCACAGGCATAAACCTCAAAGAGGAGACACCACACACCGTGGCTTCTCTGCATAGCTCAAAACAGACCTAGCAATGGCAACTCCACAGAGGGTGGTGTTGGGGTTACAGTGATGCTGCCGTCAGTGGGAGCCATGAGGCAAATGCTCTACTCCACATGAACGAATTTTCAGGACCCCTTTCCCAGACCCCATGCTAGGAAGACGTTTTAAATTAATTCTTAGTATTCTTTTTTAGAGACGAGGGTCTTAATATGTTGCCCAGGCTGGTCTCAAACTCCTGGGCTCAAGCGATCCCTCCTGCCTTGGCCTCCCACAGCGTTGGGATCACAGGCGTGAGCCACCATGCCCGACCCATGAAGGTTTTCAGTCTGGCAAACGGCCACTGAGCGTGTCTCAACTCCAATACAACAGGCAGGGCGTACCGCAGGGCCAGCGCGCCCATCACGGGGCTGCCCATCTGCAGACTGAGGCTGGGAGCCCAGCGTCTCCTGCACGGCTTCACACACGAACAGCCGGGGCTCGCTCTGGTCCCAGAAGTGGTTCACGGGGATGTAATTTTTCAGTCTCTCATCTGCAAAGAGGTGGCTCCTAAAAGACAAAGGAAGACCCGTCTGAACCCCGAGGAGGGCACTCCTGCTACCAGTCTCCCTCCCACACACATTCCCAAGGCCTCCAGGTGCTGTCCCAGACCATGGAGTCCACACGCTCAGCTCTGGGAGGACCTTTGGGGCCTCACTGCCATGCGCCCTACTGGAACGTGTTCTTAGATTTTAACAGCTGGGCTAAGGGTCCAAGCAAAGCCCGGTTTGAAAGGACCACAGAAAGATGATGCTTTGATTCTGGAGGCCTTATGGGGGGCCCAGAAGAATCCCCAAAGCAAAAGGGACCCTTTTCCTTTTCCAGGACCAGCAGGCCAACCTCAAGGTGGGATGGCATCCCTGGTGGGCGGGGTCGAGGCTTTGGCTCCATGGTCATGCCGGGTTCCCGGTCCCCACCGGTCCCTGTGCTGTGCTGCCCCTTGTACCCAGGTCCCTCCCATCTCTAAAGTTCCATGTTGGATGCGTCCAGAACTCAATAAAATGCTGTGGGGAAACACAATGATGTGCCGGCAGAGGACACATAAGGTCTCGAGAGAGCAGGTGCCCAAGGAGAGGAGGCCTATGAGCCTCATTCGCCGCCCCCAGGGTGTGATGAGCCCAGGCTGTGGAGTGGGACCCTGCCAGGCAGCACGACCCATGGTGGCTAAAGAAGGACAGGACCCGGTGCTGCAGAACATGCAGATCCCGCAGGAAGCTGCTGCACCCAACAATGGAGGTACCCTCACAGCCACATCTGGCACCAGTGCAGAGCAGAACAGAAAGCCGGGCAGAGGAGTGAGTGCCATGATCCAGATGAGGCAGCTCTGAGGCCCGCAGAGCCCGGGAACATAAGCTGGTTCCCGTGAGGCGAGACCAGGCTGGCACAGGACAGGAACGGACAGAAGGAAGGGGGCAAGATTTGAATGCCCTCAGAAGCTCCCACAGCTCCCACGGGAAGCCACGCATGGCAGGCGCAGAGTCGAGAGGGAAAAGCATGAATGAAAAGACATTTTGGTATGAGAAAAGCTGCAGACCTGGGTGACGGGCAGTGGGGACTAGAGGAAAGGTTCAAGGAGCAGCCCAAGAACAGTGGCAGCAGGGGGAGAGCTGGCACTTGGCCGAGTCAGGCATCATCGTCTGAGGCGGGAGAATGGGGCCTGCACTCGGTGAGCTGTGAAGATGCAGAGTTCCACAGGCGGTCACCAGCAGAGGGATGAAATGAGGCCACCAGGTGAAAGAAGGTTCCAGAACTGTATCTGAGGAGGAAGGTGTGTGGGAGAGAGAGGCGGGGGAATCCAGGGGGGCTGGACAGAAGGGGTGTGTCTGAGGGTGGTCAAGTAATGGAGGAGGGGAAAAAAAAGAGAGAAAACCAGCTCCGAGCTCAGCTGTGTAACTGCTCTGCTCCTCTGTGAGCGTACGCAGGCCCCAGGGTGCCCGTCCTGCTTTCCTGCCCTGCGGGCCTGGCTCACACAGGTCGGCGGGCTCAGCTCCGCAGCCCACTTTTCTTTCGCGCCTCACTTTGTGCAGAATCAACCATGAACTAACTGTAAGTGAACTATCATCAGCACTCAAAGTTCTCCAAACGCGCACTCAGTCACAGAAGGAACTCCAGATATAGTGAACACAGACAATTATTCTCCCTAGAAGTACGTTCTTTAAACAGGCAAATGCCCCCAACATCAGAGGTGCGGATGCCCCCCAACATCAGAGACGTAGATGGGTCTGAGGCCACCCCATTCTCTCCCCGCAGTGACTCATGGGCCACTTCTACAGACGCCCGGCCAGAGCCCTTCCAGAGTTGCAGTTTCCACTCAGCTAACTCCAGAACCTTCCACCTGGAGGACAGAGACTAAGGACTCAAATCTACCCACTGCCCGAGTGTGCTTCTGTTTTCCTCTTTCTTTTTCCCACTGGTGCCTGCTGGGGCCTTGTGAAGTCTGGCGCGTACCTTAACGACAACCCGCCCAGAAGCTGAGAAGTAACTGAACATCATTTTTTCCAACAAAATCCTCCTGAACCACAATCTTACTTATCAGTCTCTTGCTCGTTAAAGGACAGTGTCTCTCTCCGATCAATTTGTCCAGTCTTGAAGTCAAAGATGGTCACTGTGTCCATTTCAACATCGTAGAAGCAGATTTTGGAATCGGGGCTGTTGTCAGCCTAGAAGAGAAAACCAGAAAGCTCACGGCGCCTGCCCGGACCGGCGGGCTTGCGGACTATGCCAGGGACTGACGCAGCACATGTCAAGAGAAACACACCCAGTGTCACCAAGTCCACAGGCCACTCAGCTTCCAAGCACTAGCATGCTTTCAGCATTCGCAATTTGCTGGTTTCGGTGTTTTTTGAGACAGGGTCTCGCTCTGTTGCCCAGGTTGGAGTGCAGTGGTGAGATCATGGTTCACTGCAGCCTCGAATTCCTGGGCTCAAGAGATCCTTCCCCTCAGCCTTCCAAGTAGCTGGGACTACAGGCATGTGCCACTGTGCCCAGCTAATTTTAAAATATTTTTGTAGGGATGAGGTCTTGCTATGTTGCCCAGACTGGTCTCGAACTCCTGGGCTCAAGTGATCCTCCCATCTCAGCCTCCCTAGCAGCTGGGATTGCAGGTGCGCGATAACCGTTCCCGGCTGAAACTCCTTGATTACAGCTGAACTTTTCCACTGTTTCCTTCTGCCATGGTCGAGTAGGCCCCTTGCTCCAGCCCCTGCCTCATCCCAGCCCCGTGCTCTCCCCTATGGCACCTCCGGGACCCTGTGCTGGCCCTCTCTTTCAGGTCTTCCCATCAGTGTTAACCCCCTCAGAACGCACCCTCGACCTTTTTGAGGTTCCTGGCTGCCTCCTTCTCCCGGGGGCCCCACCTCCCTGGCGGCACCTGCTCACCTGGCTTCCCAGGCCCCATCTGGGTTCTCAGCGCCACAGTGACCACCGTTTTTCCTCCTTGGGGACATCCTCTCACCTGTCCCTGTGCTCCACCTGCAGCCCTGGCCCTCCCTTCTGACCAGGTGTGGGACTGCCCACTAGCTGCCTCCCAGGCACCTGCCCTTCTGCTCATCCACCTTTGCTGCAAACGTTTCCTTTCCTACCTGGCTGCAAGGGTTAGAAACACCTCTGCAGTCCTGTCCTGCCCTACCCCTCGGCCAGTCCATCGCCAAGCCCCACTGTGGCTGCTCGAGCCCTCCAGTGGCTGCCACAGGGACCAAATAGGCATCTGCACCCACCAACCCCTTGATCCATCTTCTAGAAACAACCCTCTAGAAATATGATATTTATGTTATCCTCATCCTTCTGCCCTGAGGTCAAAGTCAGCTCCCACCTGCATCAGCCTCGGCCCTGTCCTTCACCAAGTGCAGACCCTCGATGAGGACAGGCTTCGCCAACGCAGGCCTCTGCCGTCTGCCCTCTGCTGTCCCCACCTGTCCTCACCTGCTCACTCTTGCCTCAACCTTGGCTGGGCCATCACCCCCTCAGCAGGCCTGGCCCGAGCTCCATAGCAGCGCAATGCTGTGCAGTTCCATACCCTCCAAGCACACATGCCTCCTGCCCAGCTCAACCACAGGTGGTGGGTGGGGTCCTTGTGCATACCTGAGCACCTCTGTGTCCATGGTGCCTAGCAAAGCGTCTGGCCCACAGCAGGAGACCAGTTACGGCTCTTGAACGAGCAAATGAACAAGGGAACTGGCACCAGCAGAAGGGAAGGAACCAGGGAAGGAACCAACTGGCTCCAAACAGCTTGCCATGCCCTGCCACCTCTGCCAGACCCTTCCACGTGGCTGCCACCAGCCCCCTCACACACCAACATCACCATGCCTCTCTGAGCAGTACGCCTGAGAACTCTCTAACAGTCCTGTCCTTCCTCTCATGACAAAGAGAACTGAGTGGGATGAAGGCAGGGATGAAGAGGAAGCAAGCAACTCTCCGATGAGGAAACGACTGTTCCGATGAAGGAAGACTTGGAGAAAGGCAGCGGACAGAAGGTGGCAGGTGGGGGAGGGACAGAGGCTGGGTGAGGACCATGCTGGGGAGGTCCCTGGAGAAGGTGGGAGGGAGAGACCCGGGGAGAGGAGGGAAGGAGGGTGGGGCTGAACAGAACATGGGACAGGAAGATCCACACAGGAGGAGAGAGGCACGAGCAGGCAGGAGGCCCGGCCTGGGAGGATAGCGGTGAGGAGACGGAGTGGGCGAGTGGACGAGGGGCAGCCTCACCTTGCTCGGGAGGATACTGATAGTGCTCCCGCTGCTGCTGCACCGCAGAGAAGCGATGCCCCCCGCCCCGGGGACCAGCTCCGCCAGGCTCCTGCAGCTGCAGTGTGCTTTGGCCTCTCTGCAGGGAGGAAGAGGGACCTCAGTGCCAGCCAGAGGCCCAGTTTCCCATTCTCCGCCCGCCCTGAAACCTCAGTTCACGGGCTGACTGCCGCACAGCTCCTCGGCTGCTTCTCACCCTGGGTGGTACGTGTGCACCATGAGGTGGAGCAAACGCAAAACACAGGGTGACTTCTTCCACCTCAGGTACTCTTACGAACAAATATGAATATGAGTGCTTCATCCCCTTCCTCTTGTTCAAGCAGCTTATTAAAAATGCTGTTCTAGGCTGGGCGTGGTGGCTCATGCCTATAACCTCAGCACTTTGGGAGGCTGAGGGAGGCGGATTACTTGAGGATTGAACCCAGGAGGTGGAGGTTGCAGTGAACCGAGATCATGCCACTGTACTCCAGCCCGGGCGACAGAGTGAGACTCCATCTCAAAAACAAAAAACAAAAACAAAAAAACAAAACAACGCTGCTCTAAGCTGTTCTATACCTGGAGTTTGTGCCTTATGCTCTGTTTTGGCGATTTTTCATAGCACATGGGGACTGCTTCATTACCTTCTGTGACAGCTGCACAGTTTCCCATCATAGGGACACACTGAGCTAGTTAACTCGTCCCCTGCCAGTGACATTTAGTTGTTTCTAGTTTGTTGCTGACATAATCAATACAAAGTATATAGTGGTAGTTCATTGTTATTTTAAAAAATTTTATTTACATGTCCTCAGTTCTTCCCTAATGTCTCCTTCCTGTCCCAGGATCCCATCCCAGATTCCATGTGACACTCAGTGGCCGTGGCCACATAGGTGTCTCTCAGTTGTAAGTTTCTCAGATTCCCTTGTGTCTGAGGAGTGCTGGTCAGGGTCACTGCAGGCCACCCTCCACTGAGATCTGCCTGGTGCTCCTCTCACTAGACTGCGGCTCTGGGTGTTTGGGAGGATGACACAGAGGTGAAGTGCCCTTTGCATCAGGTCATGTCAGGGGTAGATGCTGTCTACCACTGTTGATGTTGACCTGGTCACCTGGCAGGGGAGTCTGTCAGTTTCTCCACTGTGGAGTCCTTCCCATCCTGTCCCGTGTCCTCTCCACTGTGGAGACAGCCCGTTCCTATACTGTGCTCTCTGCATGGGACTCACGAAGCACCGGCCACCCTTGAGGAGTGGGGAGTCCTGGCTTGTCCCACTCATGAGGGTGGAGGGGCCACAGAAATCATGTGGAATTCTTTTCTATGGGAGATCTGTCTCTTCTCCCCTGTTTATTGACTTACTCATATCATTTGGACTCACACATATTTATTTTTTTACTTTGGGATATAATTCAATGCTTTTTTTCTTCCTTCCTTCCTTCCTCCCTCCTTCCTTCCTTCCTTCCTCCCTCCTCCCCTCCCCTTCCCTCCCCCGTACCTTCCTCTTTCCTCCCCGCCCCTTCCCTCCCCCCTCCCTTCCTTTCCTTTCCTTCCTTCTCTCCTTTCTTCCTTTTTCCCTCCCCTCTGCTTCCCTCCCCTTCCTTCTCTCTCTCTCTCTCTCTCTCTCTCTCTGAGACAGGGTCTCACTCTGTTGCCCAGGCTGTAGTGCAGTGGTGTGATCTTGGCTCACTGCAGCCTTGACCTCCTGGGCTCAAGTGATCCTCCTGCCTCAGCCACCCAAGTAACTGGTACTACAGATGTAAGCCACCATGCCTGGTTAATTTTTTTTTTTTTTAGAAATTGGGTTTCACCATGCTGCCCAGGCTGGTCTTGAACTCCTGGGTCTAAGCAACCCACCTCTCTCAGCCACCCAATGTGCTGGGACTTGCAGGATGAAATGGGCCACCCAGAAAAAATAAATAAATAAATAAATGAAATGCTGGGACTGCAGGCATGAGCCACTGCATCTGGCCTGCTTTATTTATTTTGTTGCTCCAATTATTCCAGCTTTGGCTATTAGGACCTCTTTTGGTGGGTTCCGTGTCTCTGTGACCCCCTACCCTGCCATCTTTATGAAGCTTTTTGGTTTGCTTTGTTTTTAGCACTTCCTCACTTTCGGGCAGCACAGATGCTGCCAGCTCCTTCGTACATTTCCTGCCCTGGTCCTAGAGTCAGCATCTCTCCAAGGTTCCATAGCTCCTTTATTGGAGGATGGTGGTAGAAACCAAGGTCTGGGCACCAGGTGTGGCTTCTGGGACACGGTTGTTGCTTCTAGGCCCTTTCAGCTGACAGAGCGAGGAAATATGTGTGTACCAACGGGTGCATCGACACAGACCTGCGATTCTGTGTATGGAGTCATCCCTACCTACGTGAAGCCAGGCATTTGTTCATGCTGACACCTCTACCTCTGAGCTACTCTCCCAGGGCTTATTCTGGTCCCTCCCCTTGCTAATCTGTAACTCCCACTCCCGCTGTGCGATGTCAGGCTCCTGCCATCTACCCTCCATTTGTTCAACTGTCCAATTCCAGTGCACATGCATTACAGGATCAGCATTGCTCATCCCAACCCCTGTGGGGAGCAGGATTCTCAACTAGAGAGCTGAGCTCCTGTGCAGTTCCTTTGGCCTAAGTGCTGGCCAGGGCCTCCCTCACTCCCAGAGTCACTCAGGTCAGCACTTTTCCCCCATACCCTTTAGTGAAGCTGTTTCATACATTTGTTAACACAGTCAGACTGTTTTGTTACCTTCTGTGTTCCATCCTGGGGTCCTCTAACATTTTAAGTGATTTTTTTTTTGAGACAGGGTCTCTCTGTGGCCCAGACTGGAGTGCAGTGGCACAACCAGGGCTCACCGCAGCCTCAATCTCCACGGCTCAAGCAATCCTCCCACCTCAGTCTCCCAAGTAGGTGGGACTACAGGTACGTGCCCCCATGCCCACCTAATTTTTAAAAGTTTTTGTAGAGACAGAGTTTCACTATGTTGCCCAGGTTGGTCTCAAATTCCTGGGCTCAAGCAATCTTCTCGCCTTGGCCTCCCAAAGTGCTGGGAATACAGGTGTGAGCCACCCTGCCCAGCCTGAATGATTTTTTAAACATTTGCATACATTAAGGTTCACACTTTGCACCATAAAGTGCTATGATTTCCAACAGATGTACAATGTCATGCACTCATCATATAGAAGCTTCCCCACCCCCACCACTCCCCGTGCTTCAACTATTCAAGCCTCCCCTCCCCCACACGGCTCCACCACCAGGCAAAGGCTAGGAAGTGAGCCCCAACATGAGGCATTCCAGAGCACGAGTGGCATGTCGGTGTTGAAATGGGCACCTACGGAGTCTTTTGGCTCCTAACTCACTTTCTACCTATCACACTGTCTCCTGACTGATTAAAAACATGTTCCCACTTCTATTTGAAAAAAAAATTTACCTTCGGGAAAGATCAAAGCTTTTAAAGTGAGCCAAGTCTGTCCCTACAACCAGGAAATTCCCACAGACGTCCAAGAAGCATGGGTTCCCCTCAGTCTCCGAGAAAAGGAGGAGTTGTTTGACTGTCCCCTGAGGAAAAGAAAGGAACAAGAAATGGATATATTTCATGTTTGTTACTGAACATTGTGCACAGATAACCTTGTACACTCCACTCACGCACTCACTCAGTGTTTACTGATGGCTCCGAGTGTGCGCAGCACTCTGCTAGATGGTAGTGCTGCAGGGGAAGGATGCGCCCTGTCCTCGGGAGAGCTCTGGTGCCTACAGTCTAGAGGGGAACACAGACAGCAGAGCGGCTGACAAACAAATATACATGTAATCTCAGCTGAGTGAGTGCCATGTAGGTAAAGAATGGGATCTTAGGAAAGTGCCAGGCATGGAGAGAGGGCGAATACCATCCACTGGGGAGTTCTGCAGGGCCCTGTCTGTGGAGGCGTCATGTGAAAGCCCCAGGAATACTTCTTATGTTGTGTCATGTGAGTGGTTACCCTGGGGTGAGGAGGTGGGTGAGAGGAAGGATGCTAGTTACATCCTGGGAACGTCCCGCCTGGGAAAAGCCCCTGCGCTGTACACTTGGGCACGACGCACCCACTCTTTCTGAGTACACACTCAGTGAATATTTCAGTGAAATGTTTAAGAAGTCAACCAGGTGGGCAGAGGCCACAGGGGCGTTCCAGGAGGCTGAGGGGAAGAGTGAGATTTCGTTCTAAGTGAAACTGGAAGACTGAAGGGTTTTGAGCTGGGAAGTGATTTCGTATCATTTATATTTTCAAAGAATCACCTTGGCCTTTCCAGCACACTTGAAAGCACGCCCCACAGTCGGCACGTTACAAACACGCCCCACAGTCGGCACGTTAGAAACACGCCCCACAGTCGGCACGTTACAAACACGCCCCACAGTCGGCACGTTACAAACACGCCCCACAGTCGGCACGTTACAAACACGCCCCACAGGCTGGGTGTGGTGGCTCAAACCTGTAATCCCAGCATCATGAGGTCAGGAGATCGAGACCATCGGGGCTAACACAGTGAAACCCCGTCTCTACTAAAAATACAAAAAATTAGCCGGGCGTGGTGGCGGGCGCCTGTAGTCCCAGCTACTTGGGAGGCTGAGGCAGAAGAATGGCATGAACCTGGGAGGCGGAGCTTGCAGTGAGTGGAGACTGTGCCACTGCACTCCAGCCTGGGTGACAGAGCCAGACTCCATCTCAAAAAAAAAAAAAAAAAGAAAGCATATGCCCCACAGTCACCCCACAGTCATGCTGGAGCAGACCTCATGCTTTGTCGTACGTCTTTTAGGGACTAAACCTTAGTTCTCTGAGTTTTAAAGCGAAGCTCTTAGCTCAATTCAACCAATGCCCAGTGAATGCCTACACCCTGCCCCGGGGTGCTCCACGCGAGTCAGATGCGAATGGATGAATGCATCCTGGGGCCAAGACAGGCAGCAGGGAAGGCACAGATCTAGTGCATGGGAGCTGCACAGAGTCTGAGTGGCAAGGCAGGCTGGAAGGTGGGCAGAGCTGCAGGAGAACTTAGTGGGCACGGAACTCTCAACAAAGACTCCAAAAGCCAGTAAAGGAGCCTGCACAGCGTGTTTAGGAAACTGAGGGTGAGGGATGGATGGCTGGAGTCAGGGAGGGAATATTCCACGCTGAGGAGGCTCACTTCATTTTGATGTATCCAGTGGGAGCCTAATAAATGCTTATTGAATGAGCAAGTGGCTGCTTGAACACAGGATAAAAAAGAGAGCAGGGAGGCTGGGCACGGTGGCTCACGCCTGTAATCCCAGCACTTTGGGAGGCCGAGGTGGGTGGATCACCTGAGGTCAGGAGTTTGAGACCAGCCTGACCAACATGGAGAAACTCTCTCTCTACTAAAAATACAAAATTAGCCAGGCGTGGTAGCGCATGCCTGTAATCTCAGCCACTTGGGAGGCTGAGGCAGGAGAATCACTAGAACCTGGGAGGCGGAGGTTGCTGTGAGCAGAGATCACGCCATTGCAAACCAGCCTGGGCCACAAGAGCGAAACTCCATCTCAAAAAAAAAAAAAAAAAAAGAGAGCAGGGGGAGTGGACTAGCTGATGGGGCCAGGGCTGACACTATTAACGATGACAGAGGGCACTGGAGACTCCTTGGTGAGCTCACTTCCTGCCCGCCCCTTACCTGCTGGGCCCTGGGTTCAGATCTGAGCTCACCTCTTTTACATTCTTCAGCTAACATCTCTATGTCAATAAGTTCCCAACTCCCAAACTACTGGCTGGCTTCAGGGCACTGACCCAGCTTCTGACCTCCAGAGCTTGTATTTCCAACTGTCTCTTGGATACCCCTAAGGGCTCTCCAAGGCACCTGGAACTGGCATCCTGCCCTGCCCCCTATTCCAGCTTTGCCTCTGGAGTTCCTGTCTTAAAGGTGCCACAACAAACCCAATCTCCCAGGTTAGAAAAGTCAGAACATCCTCAGTTCTCCACTCTCTGTAGTCACCCACCATGCAACTGGTCACCCCCCTCATAACACCCATGGTGCCGCTCTACTCCAGCTCTGTCGGTGGCCACTGCCTGGGGCCAGGCCGAGCTGCTCTCCTGCAGTGTCTCCCACAGCCTCACTCTTCTCCACCCTTAACCTCGGTTCCCCACTACGCTGGCAGAGAAGTTACTTTCTAGTGAGAAAATGACGCAAAGTCAAGAAAATAAGTCAAAATTGGGGAAACGAAAGAACTTATCAGAGGAAGGTAAGTCCTTTTCAGGGATCAGGCTCCCAGAGACCTCAAATGAGGCAGCAGCCATGCCCTGCTCTCCCCATGAGCTGTGTTCATCTCTGGAAACTGCCTGCTGCCGCCACAGGTAGCTGAGAACTAACCTAACAAGCTGCCGCAGACAATAACTGCACCAGTGCTCAGCCCACTGCTGCCAATCAACGGTATTTCCATCAACCAAAGAGGATTCCCAATCAACAGCCTGACATCAGCCTGTGCCCACTCCCTCTTCTTGGCCTTCATTTTGTTTTTGGTTTTTTTTTTTTTTTTTGGGAGGGGGGACGGAGTCTTGCTCTGTCACCCAGACTGGAGTGCAGAGGCGCAATCTCGGCTCACTGCAAGCTCCGCCTCCTGGGTTCACGCCATTCTCCTGCCACAGCCTCCCGAGTAGCTGGGACTACAGGCGCCCGCCAGCACACCCGGCTAATTTTTTGTATTTTTAGTAGAGACGGGGTTTCACCGTGTTAGCCAGGGTGGTCTCGATATTCTGACCTCGTGATCCTCCCGCCTCGGCCTCCCAAAGTGCTGGGATTACAGGCGTGAGCCACTGCGCCCGGCCTTCTTGGCCTTTAAAAACCTGCCTGGAACAAAGGTCACATGGAGCCCAGACCCAGTGTTCCTTGGGGCTGAGTTTTCTGGGCAACTGCCCTTATCCTGGCTCAGGTAGACTACTTACTTACTTACTTATTTTTGAGACAGGGTCTCACTCTGTTGCCCAGGCTGGAGTGTAGTTGTACAATCACAGCTCACTACAACCTCAACCTCCCCAGACTCAGGTAATCATCCCACCTAAGCCTCTGAAGTAGCTGGGACCATAGGTTTGCCACCATGCCTGGCTAGTATTTTTGTATTTTTTTGTAGAGACGAGGTCTCACTATGTTGCCCAGGCTGGTCTGGAACTCCTGGGCTCAAGCAGTCCTCCCACCTGGGCCTCCCAAAGTGCTGGGATTACCGTCATGAGCCACCATGCCCGGCCAAGTAGACTGTTTAAATCACAAAGTGCTGGGATTACCGTCATGAGCCACCGTGCCCGGCCAAGTAGACTGTTTAAATCACATTTTGTGCTTCAGCCTCTTTCTTTTTAGTCAACAAAATGTACCCTATCACTCCTGGCTTCAACCCCACCTGCCTTCAGGGTGAGGGTTCAGGTGACCAGCCCTCCTGCCTCCCTTCCCACCTCCCACCACCACTGGTCCCACATACCACCCCCTTCCATGGCACTTGGCCTTTGCATGGGAGGCCCCTCGGGTCCTCTGTGGGGCAGACGTGACTCCCTGAAACACACACAGGGCTGGGGCCCTGAAGTTCTGGCCTAGGAAGCTGTTCTTTTTTTTTTTTTTGAGACAGAGTCTTGCTCTGTCGCCCAGGCTGGAGTGCAGTGGCCGGATCTCAGCTCACTGCAAGCTCCGCCTCCCGGGTTCACGCCATTCTCCTGCCTCAGCCTCCCGAGTAGCTGGGACTACAGGCGCCCGCCACCTCGCCCGGCTAGTATTTTTGTATTTTTTAGTGGAGACGGGGTTTCACCGTGTTAGCCAGGATGGTCTCGATCTCCTGACCTCGTGATCCGCCCGTCTTGGCCTCCCAAAGTGCTGGGATTACAGGCTTGAGCCACCGCGCCCGGCCGGAAGCTGTCCTTTTAAGGACTGGAAGTTCCTAAGTGTCTGCAGTCACTGCATCCCTGACACAAACACTAACAGCAGCCATGCATCTACGTCCTGAGGAGGGATAGTGTCCTGGAAGGACATGCTGGGTGTCCAACAAGGGTCGTGAGGGATCACTAACCCACCCTTACTCACGCCAGCACCACCTTACTAGTTACAACTGACACGTATTCCTTTTGTAACTTAATAATTAATGGCCATCCATGATGGTTCACACCTGTAATCCCAACACTTCAGGAGGCTGACGCAGGAGGGTCACTTTAGCTCAGTTCAAGGACAGCCTGGGCAACATAGTGAGACCCCATGTCTACAAAAACATAATAATAACAACAACAAAATTAGCCAGGCATGGTGATTGGCACCTGTGGTCCCGGCTACTTGGGAGGTTGAGGCAGGAAGATGAATTGAGCCCAGGGGTGTGAGGCTGCAAGCGAGCTATGATGGCACCACTGCACTCTAGCCTGGGCAACAGGATGAGATCTTACCTATAAAAAAATAAATAAAAACGAAAATAAAAAATTAGCCAGGCATGGTGGCGCACACCTGTGGTCCCATGCTCAGGAGGCTGAGGTGGGAGGATCGCTTGAGCCCAGGAGGTCAAGATTGCAGTGAGCTATGATTGTCACTGCAATGCAGCCTGGGCAACAAAGTGAGACCCTATTTCTGAAAAGAAAAGAAACGAAAAGGAAAGTAAAGAAAAAATTAACAGAGAAATAAAAGGACCCAACTCCATGGCAGTTGTTGTTAGGCATTTTCCCAACTCTCAGTGGGCCCACTGTTATAGGACTTCTCAGTGGGCCCACTGTTATTTCCCATCATGCCACTGGTGTTCTCCCAGCAGGCCATTCACCCTTTCCCATCATGCCAGTGGCCTCTCCCAGCAGGCCATTCACCCTTTTCCCATCATGCCACTGGCCCTCTCACTGGCTTTCTCCCAGCAGGCCATTCACCCTTTCCCATCATGCCATTGGCCCTTTCCCCGCAGGCCACTGGTGCCCGCACAGCCCCACGTCTGGAGGTCTTTTCTTGGCAAACACAGGTCTTGAATAACACAGGTCTGATTTTCAAGGGTCCACTTACATGCACTTTTTTTTTTTCTTCAATAAAGATATTTAAAGGCCAGGCGTGGTGGCTCACGCCTGTAATCCCAGCACTTTGGGAGGCCGAGGTGGGTGGATCACCTGAGGTCAGGAGTTTGAGACCAGTCTGACCAATATGGTGAAACCTCATCTCGACTAAAAATACAAAAATTAGCGAGGTGTGGTGGCGCATGACTGTAATCTCAGCTACTCGGGAGGCTGAGACAGGAGAACTGCTTGAACCTAAGCGGTAGAGGTTGCAGTGAGCCGAGATCATGCCACTGCACTCCAGTCCAGGTAACACATCGAGACTCTGTCTTAAAATAAATAATTTTAAAAAAAGGGCCGGGCACTGTGGCTCACGCCTGTAATCCCAGCACTTTGGGAGGCCAAGGCGGGTGGATCATGGGGTCAGGAGATCGAGACCATCCTGGCTAACACGGTGAAACCCCATCTCTACTAAAAAAATACAAAAAATTAGCAGGTGTGGTGGCGGGCACCTATAGTCCCAGCTACTCAGGAGGCTGAGGCTGGAGAATGGCGTGAAGCCGGGAGGCGGAGCTTGCAGTGAGCCGAGATCGCGCCACTGGACTCCAGCCTGGGCAACAGAGTGAGACTCCATCTCAAACAATAACAAAAAGATATTTAACATTTTTTTGGAGATTTGTAACAATTTGAGAAAACTCAGACAAACCATGTAGCCTAGAAAGAAAAAAAATTAACAGATATGTCATGAATGCATAAAATATAGGTAGATACTCGTCTTTTATCAGTCCCGTCCATGAAGCATACACAAATCTGCACACACTTCCAGAGGTGGCACCCTGTGCAGCTGTGCGAAGTGTAAACCCACAGAAAGATGCGGTATGCAACCACAGCAATCACAACCACACGCAGGGAACTGTGGCCCACATTGTGCTACTCTAGTCATTTCACAGCTGCCTCCTCTTCCCACTGTGCTGAATTTCACTCAAGTGTTGCGAGGATCCCCTTAAAATGTTGTGCAGTGCTAATCACCTCTGAGTGGGCAGCTCCTCTCTCCAGTAAAATGCACATCACAGTAAAAAGTGACCTCTCACAGTTCTAGAGGATTTTTCATGTGTTTCATGCAATACTGTAAACACCGATTAACCCCAGGGAGACCCATGTGAAATGCCACTAGTGATGCTGGAAGTGCTCCCAAGAAGCAAGGGAAAGCCGTGACATTACAAGAGAATGTAGAATTGCTTGATACGGACAATAGATTCAGGTCTGCAGATGTGGACGCCACCTGTGGATGCCACCATTTCAGAAAGATGATTCATCCTATAGACTTAGGGTATCGATAAACACAGAATAGTACTGTGAATGTATTTCTCTTCCTCATGATTTCTTAGTAACATTTTCTTTCCTCCAGCTTACTTTACTGTAGAATACAGTATGTAATACATAGAACATATGAAATAGGTGTTAGTCGACTGTTCATGTTATTGGTAAGGCTTCCAGTCAATGGCAGGCTGCGAGTACTGAAGTTCTGGGGGAGTCAACAGTTACATGTGGATTTTCAGCTGCTCAGGTGGTTGCCACCCCCACGCCTGCATTGCTCAAGGGTCGTCTTTGCAGCTGCCCCTCATCTGTCCTTAAGAACACAGCCTTGCCAGGTGTGGTGGCTCAGGCCTGTAATCCCAGCACTTTGGGAGGCTGAGGGGGGTGGATCACCTGAGGTCAGGAGTTCAAGACTAGGCTGATCAACATGGTGAAACCCCGTCTCTATCAAAAATACAAAAAACTAGCCGGGCATGGTGGTGGGCACCTGTAATCCCAGCTACTAGGGAGGTTGAGGCAGGAGAATTGCATGAGCCCCAGAGGCAGAGGTTGCAGTGAGCTGAGATCGTGCCATTGCACTCCAGCCTGGGCAAAAAGAGCAAAACTCCAACTTAAAAAAAAAAAGGCCTTGCTCTACCTCCCTTTACATCCACAACAGATGCGCACATGCAACGGGAGGAGTCAGAGGGGCATAGGTAAAAAGATGGAGGGGTGGGCAGGGATGGCAGTGACAAAGGTGTGCTTGCTCTGGGCTTGGGATGCCCAGAAGGCTCTCGACTACTCCCTTCCAGCTTTACTGCCTCCCCTCGGACCCAATAGGCTGCAGGAAAACATGTGGTGTCGGCATCTCCCTCTGTCCGTACTTCTCTCCCAGCTGGCACCGCAGCCATGTGGCTTCTCCCCACATCTTCCCTCCACCTGATTCAGACAGAAGTCCCCCACAGAGGGGCCCACCCGCTTCCATCTTCTCCTTGGCACTTATTGCTGACTTGTCTCCCGTCTGGATGCCAATGAGAATGGACAATCCATGATGGGAGCACACGAGCACCACGTGAAGTACAAGGACAGGAATGTGGCCGCCCCAGGCAATTAGACGCTGGGTCCCGAGAAGGAACCTGGAGATGGATAAAAATCACAAAGCTAGCTAAAATCAGGCTCGTGACAAAAGCTCTCAACCTGGCCACAGAACCTCGCTGCGCACAGTGGGCTGAACGGTGCCCTTCCCAGAGATATGTCCACTCAGACCTGTAGCCCCGGATGCTTGCAGGGCTGAGTCAGGAGGATCACTTGAGCCAGGAGTTCGAGTCCGGCCTGGGCAGCACAGTGAGCTCCTGTCCCTTAAAAAAAAAAAAAAAGATATGGCCGGGTGCGGTGGCTCACGCCTGTAATCCCAGCACTTTGTGAGGCAAAGACGGGCAGATCATGAGGTCAGGAGTCAAGACCAGCCTGGCCAATATGGTGAAACCCCGTCTCTACTAAAAAGAAATACAAAAATTAGCTGGGCGTTAGCTGGGTGCCTGTAATACCAGCTACTTGGGAGGCTGAGGCAAAAGAATCGCTTGAACCCTGGAGGCGGAGGTTGCAGTGAGCCGAGATCACGCCACTGCACTCCAGCCTGGGTGATAGAGCAAGATTTTGTCTCAAAAAAAAAAAAAAAAAAAAAGATATGTCTATTTGGAATGTGTGAATATGAATTTATTTGGAAAATGGGTATTTGCAGTTAAGGATCTTGAGATGAGATCATTCTGGTTCAGGATGAGAGCTAAATCCAGTGATAAGTACATAAGATAAAACATAAGACACAGAAGAGAAGACACAGACGCGGGGAAGGCAGCCACATGAGGACAGCGCAGAGGCTGGAGCAAGGCATTCACAGAGGATCCTTCAACAATGCAGGGCTGTGAGGGGCCAACCACCTTGCCGTCGAAAATCCTCATGACACTTTTTTTTTTTTTGAGACAAGGTCTTGCTCCATTGCCCAGGCTGGAGTACAGTGGTGCAATCATAGCTCACCGAAGCCTGGACTGTCCAGGCTCAAGCCACCCTCCTGCCTCAGTCTCCTGAGTAGCTGGCACTACAGGCGTGCACCACCACACCTGGCCAATTTTTTTTGCTGTTCTTTAAGAGATGGGTTTCAATACGTGGCCCAGGCTGGTCTCAAACCCCTGGGTTCAAGTGGTCCTCCCACCTTGGCCTCCCCAAAGTGCTCAGATTACAGATGTGAGTCACTGCACTCGGCCTTTATATAACTTTTACTTCCCCAAAACATAAGGACTAACAGCCTGCTGTTGACAAGACTTCGCAACAATGTAAGCAGTTGATTGACCCATATGTATATGTTCTATGTATTATATACTGTTTCTCACAATAAATTCACCTAGAGAAAGGAAAATGTTATTAAGAAAATAGTAAGGAAGGGAAAATATGTTTACTATTTATGAGTGGAAGTGGGTCATTATCGAGCTCTTCATCCTCATCATCTTCACACTGAACAGGCAGAGGAGTTGTTGATCTTGGTGTCTCAGGGTGGCAGAGTCAGAAGAAATCTGCATCTAAGTGGCCCCTGCAGTTCAGACCTTCTAGTTCAAGGTCAAGTGCACAAGCCAAGGAACAGCGAAGCCCGCCAGCGCCACCTCATGCTGGAAGAGGCAGGGCAGGTTCTCCCTCAGAGCCTCCGGAAGGCATCAGACTGGACAGCACCTGGATGGCAGACTTCTGGCTTCCAGAACTGTGACAGAATAAATGTCTGTGCCAGAAGCCCCTCGGTTTGTGGTAATTTGTTCAGGCAGCCACAGGAAATCAACACACCGTGTCTGCCCCCAGGTTCTAGCCAGTGTGTGTGGGATGCAGACAGGGCAGTGGGTGCCTGACTCTACTCAGAAGGGAACCTCTTGGCCAGGTGCGGTGGCTCACGCCTGTAATCCCAGCACTTTGGGAGGCTGAGGCAGGTGGATCACAAGGTCAGGAGTTCGAGATCAGCCTGGCCAACATGGTGAAACCCCATTTCTACTAAAAATACAAAATTAGCCGGGTGTGGTGGCGCACACCTGTAGTTCCAGCTACTCAGGAGTCTGAGGCAGGAGAATCGCTTGTACCTGAGAGGCGGAGGTTACAGTGAGCCAAGATCAAGTCACTGCACTCCAGCCTGGGAGTCAGAGTGAGGCTCCATCTCAAAAAAAAAAAAAAAAAAAAAGGGAACCTCTTAGAGGTCGCCCTGGCCCTCCCACAAGACACATGCAGGGGACAGCCTGGTTAAGGACATTATGTCCTTAACTGAACTGGAGCCACCCAGCCAGCTGCTGGGGTGTACATTAAGCCCTGCAAGGATTTATTTTCTTTTCATAGCCCCATGTACTCGAAGTCCTGCAAAGTCATCCTTTTCACAGGCAAAAGGCCCTTGCCCTGTCTCCCGATTTCTGAAGTGACAGCCATACATTGAACAGCTGTCCCAGGATTCATTTTCACCATCAAGCACCTGACACGGGAAATCCAATCTAGCAAGGTGATATGGTTTGGCTCCGTGTCCCCATGCAAATCTCACGATGAATTTTATCTCCTGTGTTGGAGGTGGGGCCTGGGGGGAGGTGACCTGGATCAGGGGGGTGGTTTCTCACTATCCCTAGTGCTGTTTTGTGATAGAGATCTGACGAGATCTGGCTGTTCAGTGTGTGGCCCCTCCCGCTTCGCCCTCTCGTCCTCCTGCTCCGGTTGTGCAGGAGGCACTGCTTCCCCTTGGCCTCCCACCACGACTGTAAGTTTCCCGAGCCCCTGGGCCTGCTTCCTGTAGAGCCTGTAGGAATGGGAGTCAACAAAGCCTCTGTTCTGTATAAATTACCCATTTCAGGTAGTTCTTTACACAGTGTGAGAACGGACTAATAAACTAGGTGAAATCAACAAACAGGCTTCGGCTCAATTGAGAGGAAGGATTTCAAACTCTGCTCTGGTTTTCTTGCCGTGGAGCAGCAACTTACCTGCCAGGTTCGCACTTGAACTCGGTTTGACTCCACCGTATAAACGCTTTCTTCATGCATTGCTAACACGGGCGTCTCACATAAGAAGGTCCCTAAAATGAAAGACGAACATCAGGAAGGAGGCCGCTCATCCGCCAGACTTGCCCGGAGTTTCAGGAGCATTCCGACACATGATCCCCAATTAATCTCGGTCTCACCACAGCTTCATAGGGGTGTGCTATCTGCACCTCACAGATGAAGAAAATGAGGCTCTGAGGCACAGGGAACTGTCCACGGCCACGGCCACGGCCGCGGCCACAGCTAGCAGTGGCAGCGTGTGCAGGCCCTGGGCTGACGTGGAGACTCCATGCCGGGCTCTGGGCTCCCTGCCCTGCACCCCTCCCATCTGGCAGCTCGCGCTCCCAGCAGCACAGCATCTACGACAACACACCCATTTAAGCAAGTGTTTGCTCATTTTAGGTGGAACTTTGGTGGCCACAAGCCCTGGTTCCTGGACCTAACTATTAGGGTTGCTGCAAAAGTGGTTTTTGCCATTAACCACAATTACTTTTGCACCAACATAATAGATAAGAATCTAGAGGCCGGGCGCTGTGGCTCACACCTATAATCCCAGCACTTTGGGAGGCTGAAGCAGGTGGATCACTTGAGGTCAGGACTTTGAGACCAGCCTGGCCAACCTCATGAAATGCTATATCTACTAAAAATACAAAAATTGGCCAGGTGTTGTGGTGCATGCCTGCAATCCCACCTACTTGGGAGGCTGAGGCATGAGAATTGCTTGAGCCCAGAAGGCAGAGGCTGCAGTGAGGTACCATCACACCACTGCACTCCAGCCTGGGTGACAGAGCAAGACTCTTGTCTCAAAAAAAATCTAGTTAGGGAGATGATAATATACACAAAACAGAAAATATCCCAGCACCTGCTGTGTTGGTCCTACTGGGGGAAATAAGAAGTTCACCCTTGCTCCTAGGGAGTCTACAGAGGAGAGGAGATGTGAAGTGTCAGTATAATTCGGGATAGAATGTGAAAAATGTTATGAGAGAACTTTAGGCAACAAAGTGTTACGGAGAAAAGATCTAAGGGAGAGGCGGAAACTAGTGAAGGACGTGCCTGGAGAGGCGGGGATGTTCAAACAAACGAGGGGGCAACCACCCTGGGAATGGCATGACACGAGGCCTCCTGTGTGGGCAGGCGGCTGAGGGGCAGGGTTGGTGAAGGTGATAACTGTGGAAGGCGAGGAGCTGAGGAGCACATCCTGATGGCTGGGCCACTGCAGTGGGCTGGGAAACGTTCCCTGAAGACGTCAGGTCCTGCTCCCTGGCACCTGTGAATATTACTTTATATGGCAGAAGATGGAAAGGTCTTGGGATGGGGAGATTATACCGGGTTATCCAGGTGGGCCCTAAATAGAGTCACCAGTGTCCCTGTAAGAGGGCGGGAGGCAGATTTCAGACCAGAGGCAATGTGACCACACAGACAGAGACGGGAGGTTTGTGACCACAAGCCGAAGACTGCTGGCAGCCACCGAAGCTAAAACAGGTTCTCCCCTGGGACTGCAGAGGAAGCGTGGCTCTGCTGCCTGGGACTGCAGAGGAAGCGTGGCTCTGCTGACGCGGTCACTTCTGCCCAGTGAAACTGATTTGGGACCTCTGGCCTCCAGAACCACGGGAGAATACATTTCTCACATCTCCGTTTTCTGAAGCCACCAAGTTTGTGGTCCTTTGCTACAGCCATCCCAGGAAACTCCCATAGACATGCTTAAGAGAGCAGGAAGAAAACAATGGCCAAGGCTGGACACAGTGGCTCACGCCTGTAATCCCAGTACTTTGGAAGGCTGAGGTGGGCAAATCACCTGAGGTCAGGAGTTCAAGACCAGCCTGGCCAACATGGTGGAACCCTGTCTCTACTGAAATATAAAAATTAGCCTGGCATGGTGGCGCACGCCTGTAATCCCGGCTACTGGGGAGGCTGAGGCAGGAGAACTGCTTGAGTCTGGGAGGCAGAGGTTGCAGTAAGATGAGATCACGCCACGGCACTCCAGCCTGGGCAATGACGGCCAAACTAACCGCAGAGAGCTGGAGAGGCCTTGGGGACCTGGAAGGGTGTTTGAGATTAATGGAGCATCTCTGAAGAGCCACCTTGAAGTTTCAGGCAGAGGCTGGCCTTGGGTCAAGACACCACAGGTCTCACGGCTGTGCATGGTCTGGAAACACTTCAGAAGATGGGAGGCAGCCACCCCCTCCCTGGAAGGAACCCACAAAAGCATTGTGGCTGTTTACGTCCACACAGCAGGCCCCAGGATGCACGGACAACACGGGGCCAGAGCTGCAGCCCTGGCTCTGGAAATGCGGGCACAGGCACGAGGGTCTCCCCAGCCCCTATGCCAGTCCTCAACTGCACCACAGTGGCCCTCTCAGTAGGCAGGGAGAAAATAAAGCCAGGTAGTGGGAGTGCCTCTGTTGGGGTGAAAAGAACCCACCTGCACTCCGCATCACAGCTCCAGAAAGTTCGAAGATCGCCACCTGCCTTCCGTTCCAGACTGCGATAGCATCCTGAAAAGAATCGTGGACATTCAAGGCAAAGGGCAGGAAAAGTGAGGTGCAGACTGCACACCCCACGGTGCACTTCCAAAGCTTCCTTCTCCTCCTCTAAACATTTCCGAACGCTGCTGCTCCATCACCCTAAGACTATGAGATCACTGGGTCCTCTGTGAACATGGGTTAAGGCTGTTTTCTGCGTTATATAAAATATCCCTGGGTTTTATTATGATTATTTTCTTTTTTTTTTTTTTTACTTAAGGTATGGGGAATGGCAAAGAAAGCATCCCTCTCTTTCCTTTATTTACTTTTTAAATTTATTTATTTATTTATTTATTTATTTTTTGAGACAGAGTCTCGTTCTGTTGCCCAGGCTGGAGTGCAGTGGCCGGATCTCAGCTCACTGCAAGCTCCGCCTCCCGGGTTCACGCCATTCTCCTGCCTCAGCCTCCCGAGTAGCTGGGACTACAGGCGCCCGCCACCTCGCCCGGCTAGTTTTTTTTTTTGTATTTTTAGTAGAGACGGGGTTTCACCATGTTAGCCAGGCTGGTCTCGATCTCCTGACCTCGTGATCCGCCCGTCTCGGCCTCCCAAAGTGCTGGGATTACAGGCTTGAGCCACCGCGCCTGGCCTATTTTTTTTTTTTTAATTTATAAGGGTAGATGGCAGGTGTATATATTTGTATTATTATTTTCCTTTTTTTGAGACAGGCTCTCACTCTGTCGCCCAGGCTGGAGTGCAGTGGCACGATCTCGGCTCACAGCAAGTTCCACCTCCTAGCTTCAAGCAATGCTCCTGCCTCAGCCTCCTGAGTAGCTGGGACCACAGGTGCCCACCACCACGCCCAGCTAATTTTTGTAGTTTTATTAGAGACGGAGGAGTTTCAGCATATTGGCCAGGCTGGTCTCGAACTCCTGACCTCAAGTGATCTGCCTACCTCAGCCTCCCAAAGTGCTGGGATTACAGGCATAAGCCACCACGCCCAGCCTATATTTTCATTATGATTTTCTTCATGAATATGATGTACATAGATATCCAGGAAATAAGAGAATCTAGGATGGAACTGAGAGTGGCCTAACCTACCATCTGGGACCCTTGCTGCCCTGAACTACCTGGCAATGGGGCAGTTCTTTTCTCTGTGTTGAAGACCCCTCCTCCGACCCGCGGGTCCCCTCGGCAGTCACCTTAGTGGCAAACACCCCACTGATGTGCATATCGGTGCGCAGGCTGTGCGCTACCCCCGTGGACAGGAAGCACACATTCAGCAGGCTCGGGGAGACCTGCACGGCGGCCACTTGCTGGTGGAAGTGTGACGACATGGCCTGCTCGCTGAGGATGGCCACGGAGATGACGTTGTTCACTGCCAGCAGGTTCTTCCTGGAACCCCACTTCATTTCCAGGTTGCAAGAGAAAGAACCAGATGTGCGAAAAGAGCAGGAGAAAGATGCAGTCAGGAGAACGCTTATACACATGAGAACTCAGAAACCATTTCTAAGCACCATTGTTCTGGACTTAAAAAATGATCTCAAAAAATGTTTTATAAAGGTAAAGTGTGTGCTGTGTAGAAAGACTTTAAGATACTGATGCTCGGGCCGGGAATGGTGGCTCAAGCCTGTAATCCCAGCACTTTGGGATGCCAAGGCAGGCGGATCACGAGGTCAGGAGATCGAGATCATCCTGGCTAACATGGTAAAACCCCGTCTCTACTAAAAATACAAAAAGTTAGCCGAGGGTGGTGGCGGGCACCTGTAGTCTCAGCTACTTAGGAGGCTGAGGTGGAAGAATGGCGTGAACCTGGGAGGCAGAGCTTGCAGTGAGCCGAGACTGCGCGACTGCAGTCCAGCCTGGGCAACACAGCGAGACTCCGTCTCAAAAATAAATAAATAAATAAATAAATAAATAAATAAATAAATAAAAGATACTGATGCTCAAGAGTTGTGATTGGACAGGCAGCACTTGTATGTCTGTTCTGATGGGAAAAGCGTCTTCTAGAGTTCTTCTGAGTGTGACTCACTCTTCTGAGTGTGACATAGGGATGTTTATATTTTTTATAAACAAACAGGAAGTTTATACAATGGATTAAATTATCTAGCTTTCCTCTGCTGATGCGAAATGTTGGTTTCATAATTTTATATTAAACTTCTAAATCTATCTAAAAAAAATAAAGAGCCATGCAAAATAGGAAAGTATAAATTCCATATAGGAAAAAACCCAGACATCAGAAACTGCTATGAAAGGGCCCAGATGTTGGACTTAGCAAAGACTTCAAAGTAGCCACCAGAAACCCGCTGAAGGAACTGAAGGAAACCATGCCTAGTGAAGTGAAGGAAGGTATAATGACAGTGTCTCATCAGGTAGAGAATGGGAACAGAGAGAAATCATAAGAAAGAACCAAATGCTGAAGAGAAACTAAAACATCCTCACACAAAAACTTGTACACAAGTGTTCATAACAGCATTATTCAAATATCCATCAACTGATGAATGGAGAAAGAAAACGTGGTCTGTCCACAGCAGAGAATATAATTCAGCCATGAAAAGGAGCAAAGTATTGACACAGGCTACAATCTGGAGGGGCTACCACGCCCGGATAATGTTTTTTTTTTTTTTTTTTTTTTTTGAGTCGGAGTCTCGCTCTGTCGCCCAGGCTGGAGTGCAGTGGCCGGATCTCAGCTCACTGCAAGCTCCGCCTCCTGGGTCTACGCCATTCTCCTGCCTCAGCCTCCCGAGTAGCTGGGACTACAGGCGCCCGCCACCTCGCCCGGCTAGTTTTTTGTATTTTTTTTGGTAGAGACGGGGTTTCACCGTGTTAGCCAGGCTGGTCTCGATCTCCTGACCTCGTGATCCGCCCGTCTCGGCCTCCCAAAGTGCTGGGATTACAGGCTTGAGCCACCGCGCCCAGCCAATGTTTTGTATTTTTTAGTGGAGACAGGGTTTCACCGTGTTAGCCAGGGTGGTCTCGATCTCCTGACCTCATCATCCACCCGCCTCGGCCTCCCAAAGTGCTGGGATTACAGGTGTGAGCCACCGCGCCTGGCCACGGCCTCCACTTTCATGCAGCAGAAAATGAGTGCACCAAACACCCTTGTAGGCTGTACCTGGATTTGCGTGATGTTTCCTTGGAGCTCGGTAGGGGTCTGAAGGGCCCACCTGTCCTTGCCCTCTGCCCCGGGGCTGCCCAGGAAGCCTGGTACTTTTCTCCACATGGCTACTCGCCCTCTGTCGGTACCAGCGGCCAGAAGACCTACAGGTAGAAACAAACTGCATGTGAACAGAGTTAAAAAAGGGAACTAAAACAGCAACAAGCTCTGTTCTCTGACCCCCTTCTTCAAAGCATCAGTCCTCGCCCAGCCCAGTGCCTCTTCACCTCATCCCTGGCTGCGTCCTTCTGTTTAGGTCCTTGCCACCCTGACCTCACAGTGCTGGTGCGGGGGTGGTGGGGGATCTTCCTGCCCAGGTCCTTGCCACCCTGACCTCACAGTGCTGGTGCGGGGGTGGTGGGGAACACTGCCCTCCCAGCTTTCCTAGAGGCCAGTCGGTCTGGCTTGGGTCTGCCCTGTGCTCAGCACTCAGCAGGCACTAGAGACACAGCTCTGGCTCACCTCCTAGTCTCCTGTGCTCTGGATGTGCATATGCACACATACACACATGTGCATGCACACACACACTTGCACACACACTTCCTGCACTGTCTCTCCTGTGACATTTCAGGAGAGAACAGAGATAAGTGAGCATGGAATTGGTGTGCCATGCTTTTTAGACGGGGTCACGCTCTCTCACCCAGACTGGAGTGCACTGGCACTATCTTAGCTCTCTGCAGCCTCAACCTCCCAGGTTCAAGCAATCCTCCCACCTCAGCCTCCTGAGTAGATGGGACCACCACTGTACACCACCACAGTTGGCTAATTTTTGTATTGTTTGTGGAGACAGGGGTCTCACTATGTAGCTCAGGCTGGTCTCGAACTCCTGGGCTCAAGTGATCCTCCCTCCTCAGCTTCCCAAAGTGCTGGGATGCAGGTTGTCACGCTTCTGATCAAACCCCTTGGCCTTCGTGTGGGACCACAAAGCTCTGCTGTTGCTTGCTTGCCCGACTATTTGATGGCTATGAGTTATCGAGTTACCATTGTTTAAGTAGCCTCCACATTTCACTAGAATTATTTTGCAGCCCAAGCACAATGCTTGTGGTTGGTTCTGTTTCTCTCGTGCCAGGCCAGGAAGCCTCACCTTTGACTTGACAGTAACAAACACAGTTTATATTCTCTCCTTTCTCAAAGCCAAACTTCTCGTCTGGACTCAGTATATAATTCTCTCCTCGTTCTATATCCCAGAATCTACAACAGAAGAGAGTAAGCCCCATGGAGGGCCTGTGTTAGTGGTGTTTCCCTCTGAAGGGTTTTTGAACCTGTGGAGCAAAATTAAAAGTCAGGAAAAAGACAGAGTTCATCAGACTCCTGATATGAAAACGAACACTATTATTACACTTAGGACATTTTATGTCCTGTTTATAATCAAAGAAAGCAGTTGCCGATAGAAGATGGTTTGTACATGGCAGGAGGTCACCACGAGACACAGGAACTGCAACCCCACGCAGAGCACGAGACGGCCCCGGAGAGCACACGGAGCTAACACAGCAGGCAGCAGAGAGACCAGAACGACCGATTCTAGTTATGCCACACTCCGAAAAACCAGGCAAAGAGATTCCACGGGCAGACACCAGGGCAGGGTCACCTGGAGGCAAGGGGAGCCCCAAGGGAGCGCAGTGGAGTGGGCAGGGACTCCTGCGGTCCCTCAATGCTTAGCTCCTCAGTCTGGGAGCTGGTGAATGGGTATGTCCAGTGTGTGAGCAGTCAGCATCATATGTGCAATTTTTTCTTTTTTTTTTTTTGAGACGGAGTCTCATTCTGTCTCCCGGGCTGGAGTGCAGTGGTGCGATCTCGGCTCACTGCAAGCTCCGCTTCCCGGGTTTACACCATTCTCCTGCCTCAGCCTCCCGAGTAGCTGGAACTACAGGCACCCGCCACCATGCCTGGCTAATTTTTCGTATTTTTTAGTAGAGACGGGGTTTCACCGTGTTAGCCAGGACGGTCTTGAGCTCCTGACCTTGTGATCTGCCCACCTCGGCCTCCCAAAGTGCTGGGATTACAGGCGTGAGCCATCACGCCCGGCCCCATATGTGCATTTTACAGTATATATGCTACATTCCAACACAAAGCCGACTTAGAAGAGCCTGTTCCTCAGAGAACTCTCAAAAAGGGCCACTGGAAAGGCAGACTCTCACCTGAGGGCAGTCTCTCCGACGGCCATCACGAGAAGGCTGCCTTCAATCAAAGCGATGTCTGCGCGGCGGCCGGTTTTCCCACTCAGCTTGACCTGTGTAAGGAAAGGCACTGTGCTTGCCGAGACGGCCTGTCCCGGCTTCAGGATCCTGAAGTCTCTGGTCCACAGTGACTCCATGGAGACTCACCAAGCGGGGCAAATGCGGGGACAAATGATGGAGACTCTGCAAGGTGGCTTTGGGTTTTGAGATGTATGGACTGAAGCAAACCACTACTCTCACACATTAAATAACGGCTACTGAGTGCATAGCGTGGGCAGGTGGCCATCGGTGGACACGCTCTGGAATGATCATGAAGTTGAGCTGGTGCTCCCTGTTCATCCAACCACACACTCTGGGCAGGCCTATCATCCCTGTTGTGCAGAGAACAAACCTGGCCAGGGCCCACCAGCCAGTGAGGAGCTGAGCAGGGTATTTAAAGCCAGGCCTATGGACCGAACTGCATGCCTCAAGCTCGTATGTGGGAGCCCAACCCCCAGTGCAACTGTATTTGCCTTCAGGAGGTACTTAAGGTTAATGAGACCATGAGGTGGGTGAGCCCTGGCCTGACAGGGCTGTGGCCGTGGAAGGAGACACCAGAGCTGGTGTTCACTCTCCCTGCCAGCCCTGTGAGGACACTGGGAAGAGGCCTCTGCAGGCTGCTTGGCATGGGACATCACAGCCTCCGGAGCTGTGACAAATGTCTGTTGTCACGTCACACAGTCTGTGGTAGGTTGTTACGGTGGCCCAAGCTGGCCCCTGTGACAAGGTCCCCGTGACCAGTGCCTGTGTCCTCATCTGCCCTTACAGGGTGTGTAAAGGACCGAATGAATGCTGACTGAAGAAAAGTCAGCTCTGTCATCTGCAAGAGCATCTTTAGGGAAAGTTCAGTGGCCTCCAAGGAGCAAGGATTCCTGTGGAATAAATCAGCGGGAAGATGGGGATATGGTCGCCTGCCTGCTGAGTTCTGCAGGTGGAACGAGAGGCTGTGTGACTCTCTTACTTGCGCCCCAGGTCATGAGGGGTGCAGCTTGCGGGTGGGCCCAGGCTGTCTCCCATCAGGCCCCACATCCACCTAGAGAAGCAGGAAAATCTCCATCTCTTTTGTTTCCTTCACCTATCAACTGAATGTGGTATGATAAATAATGACATCGCTAGCTACGTTAGCCGCCCTAACACAGATGATAGGCTTTTATTCAGTCTTGCTATCCAAAAGAGAAAGGACCGTCAACGAGGCCTGAGAGAAACTGGCCCAAGCTCCCCAGCGTGAGCCCCCAAGCCCACTCCCACTCACCTTCATCACTTCTTCTGCTTCGCCCTCAGGAGGCACTGTGTACAGGGACAGTCGGAGGTTCTCCGTGACTACCACCAGTGCCTCCCTCTTCTCCATGTAGAACAGCATCTGAATCGCACTGTCTGCGGACACCACCTGAGTGGTCTTGCCCTTCTCATCCACATAGTGCACTGTCCCTGGGGGCAAACATGGGGTCACTACATGAGGAGGCCCTGGTTTATCCGCTTCCATGACCCTCACCGGCAGCCATTTCTATCAACTTAAGGACATTTTCAAAACAAAGCATCTTCAGTATAAGAACTTAAAAATGGGCCAGGCACAGTGGCTCATGCCTGTAATCCCAGCACTTTGGGAGGCCGAGGCTGGTAGATCACCTGAGGTCAGGATTTCAAGACCAGCCTGGCCAACGTAGTGAAATCCTGTCTGTACTAAAAATACAAAAACTAGCTAGGCAGACGTAGTGGCGTGTGCCTGTAATCCCAGCTACACGGGAGACCTAGGCACGGGTATCACTTGAATCCTGGAGGTGGAGGTTGCAGTGAGCCGAGGTCACGCCACGGCACTCCAGGCTGGGTGACAGAGTGAGACTCTATCTCAAAAAAAAAAAAAAAGAACTTAAAAATGAAGCATGTGACCTGACCTTGCAGGTTGCAACCTCCACTTCATGGGTTCAGCTTGGCCTCAAGCTGTCTCTACTGATCCCTTCTCTGCCCCTGGCTTGGTGGGTTTCATATCCACACTGCTGACCCTGCAGATCTGGCAGCCTCGGAGCTCTGTGTCCATCTCATACCCTCCACACGCTGAGGCCCTAAATGACAAGCTCTCTCTGTGGCCTCCGCTCCTTGACCCTTCTGCCCCGGGTGTCACTGCTGTGCCATCTGCCTCCTGCCAGGCTCTCTCTGGACCACCCTCTGTCAACCTCCACAAGCTGCTCCTGGTCTAAGCTACAGACTCGACTGTACCCAGCCTGGAATCCCCTCCTCCTGCCCTGCCTGAGCCTGCTCCAGCGCTGGCCAGCCACTCTGTCTGAAGGCCCTGTGTGAGCCTGGGGACTCGGGCTCACTTTGGCTGCTCTGCAGGAGACTCCTCTGGGCGCCTTCTCACCTGTCCCTCCCTTCTCATCTTTTCCCCACGGACAACGAGTTCTTATTTTTATTATTAATTCTTTTCTCAAAAGACAGGTTCTCACTGTGTGAGCCAGGCTGGAGTAAAGTGACATGATCATAGCCCACTGCAGCCTCAACCTCCTGGGCTCAAGTGATCCTCCCAACGAGGCCTCCCAAGTGACTGAGGCCACAGGCACGCACCACCACACCCAGCACAAGTTCTCATCCAACTGAAGAGTTCAAGTTTATCTAGAGGTGAATTGGGACACCAACTAGTATTTAATAAGTGCATAGTATGTGGCAGGCTCAGTTCTAAGCATCTTTATCTACCCAGGTGATAACTGGGTAGACACCAGTATTATCCCCATTTTCCACAAAAGGACATGAGGCACAGCGAAGAACTCACCCCCAAAGCCTTCAGCTCCTGGACAACGGGCAGAAATTCGCAGCCCACGTGCTGCCAGAGCCGGGCTCCTCCCTGGCACACACCCCCTCCTCCAGGTGACCAGCGCTTCTTCCTTGTGGGCCTCATCCCTACACCCCCTTCTCATTAGCCTTCCTGGGGGGGCCTATCCTGGCATGCCCTCTCCTTGCCATCTCATGGTGCTGTGCCCACTCGGATGTCCCCACTGGGATCTTCTCAATGTCCCCCCTCCATTAGCTCTATCCCTTCACCTTCTAAAATGAAAGATTTCCCTTATTTAAAAATTATAAAAACCACACAGCCCCATCTGTTCTCATCTGCTCTCTTCTTCCTGTCAAGATCTGGCTGCTTGCTGAAACCGACAGCAAAAGCCTCCTTTCTCCTGAGACCCGGCAACCTCTGTGTGGCTCTCATCTCCTCAGCCACGCCAGCAACAGACACACCTGGGCCAGCGTCACATGGCTGTAAGAGATGCACTTTTTCTTTTAACTTCATATTGCATTTATTCCGGCCTTGGCTAGGCAGCCTGTCCCCCTCGTACAGTGAGGAAGAGCAGGCTGAACACCAGACACACGGTGCCCAGCGCTGACCTCCCCATGAAGGCTGGCCAAGTGCTGTAGGCTGGAGTGAAACCCCTGTCCTGCTCACACCTCATTCCTACACCCCAGCCAAGTACCTGGCATACAATAGGTGCTTGATAATTACATAGACTGAACACCAGGGGTGCCACCAAAGAATCTTTCCAAAACTGTCCCTGGTGCCATGCAGTCAGCCTGCAACTGCTGATTAAAAGCCTCCTCATGAAAACCCTTCAAACACAAGCAAAGCTCAACTTATCGATAAGAACAAAGTGAGGGCAACATTTCAACACTGGATGGATGGCTGAGAGACCGGCTGTGACTCCGCCCAGCACACATCATCCTTCTATGCAGCCTGCAGCTATGACCATTACTGTTCTATGCAGAAACACCGTCTGTGAGTTTAAAATCCCTATCAGATACCCCTAAAACACTAGGACCCCGGAGAATCACAACCAAACTTCCTCACCATCCATCAGACTGACAAAGAATGACAGCCCCTCCTGAGACCCCATCTTCAGCAAACTTCCAGAGCTGCTCTTCTTCCAGTTAAACATGTCCAGGGCTTTCTCATCACCGCTCACAGCTGCCTTCGCCAACTGAACCAGGTCCCTGAAAGCAAACATGACACGAAGTCAAGATTCTTCCGCCTCTCCTACAGCGACTCAGGGCTGGGGTCCCTCCTGGGTCAGGAGCAGCCCGCTTCCCGCTTCCCCCGATGTATACACACGCACGGGTCACGGTGCAAGCCCCACACTTACTCGCCAGGAGGGGGGAGCCGGAAGATGCAGTGCGTGAGGGGTTTCCCATACTCGTGTTTCAGCAGGGGCGTCCCTTGCACTCGGCCCCTTTGGTCCAACCTCCACAAGAGCAAGACACCAAGCTGGAAAGACCCAACACCACGTGGTAGGACAGGTGTCCTGACAGAATGACTGGTGGGAGGCAAATGTTAAACTGTGCAACAGGATGCATATTTCTTTTTAAAAAAATTACAAAACTACTGTGTATATACCATAAAAATTTCAAACTATTCAAGTCTTTAAACAAAGAACTGGAAACTCCTATAGAATATCTCCACATCTTCATGCCTAGAGATAGCAACTGCTATATATTCAAGTTTTTAAAATAAACTTTTTTTTTTTTTTTTTGAGACTGAGTCTCACTTTGTCACCCAGGCTGGAGTGCAGTCGTGCGGTCTTAGCTCATTGCAACCTCTGCCTCCTGGGTTCAAGCAATTCTCCTGCCTCAGCCTCCTGAGTAGCTGGGACTAAAGGTGCCCGCCACCACACCTGGCTAATTTTTGTATTTTTTTGTAGAGACAGGGTATCACCACGTTGGCCAGGCTGGGACACCATGTGACATCTGGCTGCCGTGTCTCCTCGGGCTCCTCTGGGCTATGACAGCGTCTCAGGCTCTTTGTCTTAAGGCACTGGACAGTTTGAGACCTGCTGGCCTGGTATATCATGGGATGCCCCTCCACTGGGATTGTTGATAGTTTTCCTCATAGTTGACTGGGGTGGAGGGTTTGGGGAGGAGGAGCACAAAGCTGAGGCGCCTTCTCTGCATGCTGCATCCCCATGACTTGTCACTGCCGGCATTGACCTTGACCACCTGGTGGAGGCTGTACTTGTGGGGTCTCTCAACTGTGAAGCAGCTCTTCCCTGGCTCCGCCTCCATCCTGTACTGTTCAGAAAGAAGTCACTCTCTGCAACGCACACTTGAGGGCTGGGAGTTACACTCCACCCTCGGGGTGTAGCATCCATGGAAACCACCTGGGCTTCTTCAGCACGAGAGATTTGCCTCTTCCCCACCATTAACTCATTCGTTCAATCCTGTGTTGCATCAGGGTGGACACATGGGTATTTACTTTCCACGCTGGGTTACCATCCAAGGCTGCCTCGTATATTCTGCTGCTCACAACGTGCCAGCTTTAAGCTCTCTAGTTGGCCTCCGCGTCACTTTGATGTGCCCCCATCACGTGGGTTTGGTGAGCACTTCCTTTCTGGTGCCCTAAGATTACCTAGGCTCATTTTTCAATTTTTTTTTTTCTTTTTTGAGACAGGGTCTCACTCTGTCACCCTGGCTGAAATGGAGTGGTGCAGTCACTCCATCCTGAAGCCCCCCGCCTTCCAGGGCTCCAGTGAGCGCCTCCCACCTCAGCCTCCCAAGTAGCTGGGAATAGAGATGCTCACCACCACAGCCAGCTAATTTTTGTATTTTCTGAACAGATGGGGTCTTACTATGTTGCCCAGGCTGGTACCAAACTCCAGGGCTCAAGCAATTTTCCCACCTCTGCCTTCCAAAGTGCTAGGATTACAGGTGTGAGCCACAGCACCTGGCCTAGGCTCATTTTTCTGTTCCAGCCCTGGAATCAGCCATTTCTCCAAGGAGCCGTGGTTGTTTACTGGAGAATGTGGTCAGAAGCGAAGTCCTCGTGCTGTGTACACTGCACACTCAATTTAAAATCATTACAGTCGCAAATGCGCGGCACAGACAAGTGCAAGTGAAGATCCGGGAAGGGGAAGATGGCTCCATGGGGACAGCTGGCGGGGCCTCCTAGGACTGGGGGATGCAGTTAGGTGGTGCCCAAGGGCAGCATCTCAATCTGAGTCCATGTACATGGCTCTTCTGCTCTGATGCCAAGGACTCCACAGGGGACGCTTCCTGGCCCAAAACTGGGGGACACTTTAGCCCACAATACGCTCTTCTTCCCACCACCCTTTCAGGCAGCACTGACTCCAATCTCCCCAAATGCTGGATAACATGGTTTTTATTGTACACAGGAAGAGGATTTTCACATAATGTCAGATTTAAAGGAAACTTACAGACTGGGCTCGGTGGCTCACGCCTGTCATCCCAATACTTTGGGAGGCCAAGGCCAGCAGATCATGAGGTCAGGATTTCAAGACCAGCCTGGCCAGCATGGTGAAACCTCATCCCTACTAAAAACACAAAATTAGCCGGGCATGTTGGTGTGTGCCTGTAGTCCCAGCTACTCGGGAGGCTGAGGCAGGAGAATCACTTGAACCCAGGAGGAGGAGGTTGCAGTGAGCTGATATTGCACCACTGCACTCCAGCCTGGGCGACAGAGTGAGACTCCGTCTCAGGAAAAAAAAAGGAAACCTACACAAGAAACCTCTAAGAAAGGTTTTGCAAGATCTAAAATAGCATGTGGCATATAAGTACACGTCATAGAAACAGTGTATATTATATGATTCTTGACTAACAGCTTGATGAAGACAAGAATAAAAACACGATTGGTAGGCCAGGCACAATGGCTCATGCCTGTAATCCCAGAACTTTGGGACACCGAGGCGAGCATATCACTTGAGGTCAGGAGTCTGAGGCCAGCCTGGCCAACATGGCGAAATCCTGTCACTACTAAAAATTCAAATATTAGCCGGGCGTGATGGCACACGCCTGTAATCCCAGCTACTTGGGAGGCTGAGGCACAAGAATCGCTTGAACCCAAGAGGCAGAGTTTGCAGTGAGCTGAGATCCCACCATTGCACTCCAGCCTGGGTGACAGTGCTTAAAAAAACAAACAAACAAAAAACCCACTATTGGTGTTTTTGTGTTTAGTAAATTTTTAAAAAATATTTTTAAAATAATGCTTGCATATTGAGAAAAAGCCCCACTTAACGATAGAAATGAAAATGAATGATCCCCCATCCCCCTCCCAGCCTCCTCCCTGGAGCTGAGGACTGCAGTGGCTCCCATGTCTGCAAAGCATTTTATGTATACCACATCTTCAGGGGCATTCATTCCTGTGCCCTTCACGTGTCATCTGCTAGTTTTTTGTTTTGTTTTTTTGCACAAGTGACTTTAGAGATCTTTATTAGTACACACAAGCTTCTAGCTGACCACTTAACCAGCATTCTGAACCTCATCAGACAGGCTGATGTCCATGTTTCTAGGCTGCCACCTGGAATGTCCATGTTTCTAGGCTGCTGCTCTGGGGGAAGAGGTTGTTGGACGCAAATGTTTAGAGCGCCTGCACCCAAAAGCAGAGATCTTTGCTCAGGTTGATGAAAGTAAACCTTCTGTCTGAGAGAGGGACGGGTGTCCACTATCAAGAGCTCAACTTCCACCAACTCAGGGGAAGGGAAGTCACAGGACACAATGAATCAAATATTCCTGATCCTTAGGTTTCTGCCCAACGATCCTGGAATATGAGCATGAAGTACAAGATGTAGAACTGAGCCTGAGGCACCTCCACCTCCTCGCTGCACCCTCTGCTCCTCACCCCTGACTCTAGCATTGAGCTGCCCCGGGGTCCAGCCTTGGGTCTTCTCCGCCTTCATTTTTTGCATCTCTCACCACTCTTGAGGGGCGTCTCTCCACCATCTGTGAATTCTACATTATTTCACACAGTATAATTTTATACAGTCAGATCCTAAAGAAAAGCTACCCCAAAGGTGAGAAACCAGCTTCTCCTTGTGAAGAGCCAGAGTTAAGTAGACTAAGGGACTAACGGGAAAGTGACGTGCGTGGATGAGCGTCTTGGGGGCGCATCATGGTATCAAAGCATGAGTTAAAGTGCTGGTTCTGCAGCGGCACGTCACTGGGAAGACGCTTTGCTAAAGGCTGGCTGGCCCCACATCAGGGTGTGAATCAGGTGAGGGTTTACTTAACCCTCAGACTTGGCTTCGCAGGAGCTCCCGAGAAAGCATGAGTGGCCTGGCCCCTTTAACATGCTCTCCTCTTCTCTACTGATGGGACTTCTGAGGACGCTTAGTGGGATATCCCTTTCTAGGGATCGCCCGCCTCCCTGGTTACTGCTGATTAGTGCACTGTGGGCACTTGGCCCGAGCTGGACTTTGGGGTCCCTCCCTGAGTCTGGACTTGGGACAGGGAGCAGGAGCAGGCCGTCCTAACCTGGCCGTGTTCTCCTGGGAGACTGTGGGATACCCCAGTGGCCTCAGGTTAGGTGCACTTCTAACTTCAGCTGGTCTGGGCTGATTCCACTGGTAACCACAACAGGGTTTCTGGTGGAAGAGCGAAGGGGAAGCCCCTTGTATCACGTCTGGGGAAGAGATGTCCCTGCGGTGTGGAGTTCTGAGTGTTGTTCCCTCGTTATTACTTCTCTTCCTGCTTGAACTCATTATTAAATTAATTCCAGCACAATCTTAGATTTTCTTAGAAGGATTAGGCATTTCTGCTCTTAAATATTCTGACTCACAAGACTTGATCAACTGATACCTGGGTTTCATTTTATGCCCGGATGATCTATTTTGCTAGCTGTTTCTATCTCTTTTTTTTTTTTTTTTTCACAAGAGATGGGGTCTTGCTATGTTGCTCAGGCTAGACTCAAACTCCTGGGCTCAAGTGATCCTCTTGGCTCGGCCTCCCAGGTAGCTGGGACTACAGGTGCATATTACCATGCCTGGCTTAGTTGTTTAATACAGTCAAACTGAGAATTACAAAAGTCAATGATCCTGAGTTATTTTATACTAATGTGGGGTTGGCAGACGATTCCACTGCAGGAAGTAGGAAAGATCACCAAGGAAGTAGAAATCTGGGGACAGGCCAATGTCATTACGTGGGAATTGAACAGAAAAATGGAAGAGTCATCCAGAAAAAGGGAACAACCTGATAGAAAAATCGGCAAATATGGCCGGGCGCGGTGGCTCAAGCCTGTAATCCCAGCACTTTGGGAGGCCGAGGCAGGCGGATCATGAGGTCAGGAGACAGAGACCATCCTGGCTAACACAGTGAAACCCTGTCTCTACTAAAAATACAAAAAACTAGCCGGGCGAGGTGGCGGGCGCCTGTAGTCCCAGCTACTCAAGAGGCTGAGGCAGGAGAATGGCGTAAACCCGGGAGGCGGAGCTTGCAGTGAGCTGAGATCTGGCCACTGCATTCCAGCTCTGGGCGACAGAGCGAGACTCCATCTCAAAAAAAAAAAAAAAAAGAAAAAGAAAAATCGGCAAATAATATGACCAGAAATAGAAACACAAATGGCTCCTATAAATGATATTCATCCTTGATAGCAAGAGAAACATAAATGAGAATTCTAAGAAACACTTAGACCCCCCAGGGAACTGTTCTGGATGAAAACACTCCGAGATACGACTTTTCTAAGCAGTTCTGCTACTCAGACGCAACTCTCTAGGGAGAGGCTGGTGTGCACTATGAGCTGGTCCAGGCCCCGAGGACAGTGGTTTGGGCATCTGCTAAGCCACAGGGCATGCCCTGGACCCATCTGCACCCCCTTCTCAGTGTTTTTCTAAATGTACACATGTGTGAAATGGCAAAAGCACCAGGTTACTCACTGCTCCATTGTCTACCCTCTTCTCGGTGCTTTTCTAAATGTACACATGTGCGAAATGGCAAAAGCATCAGGTTACTCACTGCACCATTGTCCACCCCCTTTTTGGTGCTTTCTAAATGTATACATGTGCAAAATGGCAAAAGCACCAGGTTACTCCCTGCTCCACTGTCTAATTAGCAAAGATTGAAAACCACCGAAATGTTAATCAATAGGGGCTGGTTCAATAAATTATAACATTCATCTAATGAAGAACCGGCTTAAAGAAAACAAGGAAGTTCACTATTTACCCATATGGAAGAATCACCAGGATACGCCGTAAAATGAAAAAAGCAAGAAACATGACAGTGTGCACAGGACGCCACCACTTTTGTGAAAAAGAATGAGGAAATCAGAAGACAATGTCCTCTATGCGATATTTCTGCCAAAAATGTTTGAAATGAAAGTATTATGAGGAGACAAACACAGCCAACTTGAGTGACAGTCTATAAAACAACCAGTCTACATCCTCAAAGTGTCAATTTCACTAAAGACCAAAAAAAGAAAATAAAAAAAAGGGCCGGGCGCGGTGGCTCAAGCCTGTAATCCCAGCACTTTGGGAGGCCGAGACGGGCGGATCACGAGGTCAGGAGATCGAGACCATCCTGGCTAACACAGTGAAACCCCGTCTCTACTAAAAAATACAATACAAAATAAATAAATAAATAAATAAAAAATAAAAGAAAATAAAAAAAAGAAAGGGAGGAAAAAAGGAAGGAATGCAGGCAGACTAACCAATCGACTGCCCAGGGAATTGTTCTTGATTTAAAAAAACTAGCCAGATGTTGTAGCTCACGCCTGTAATCCCAGCACTTTGGGAGGCCGAGGCAGGCAGATCTCTTGACGTCAGGAGCTTGAGACCAGCCTGACCCACATGGTGAAACCCCATCTTTACTAAACATACCAAAAATTAGCTGGGTGTGGTGGTGCACGCCTGTAATCCTAGCTACTGAGAAGGCTGAGGCGGGATAATCGCTTGAACCCAGGAGGTAAAAGTTGCAGTGAGCTGAGTATGTGCCACTGCATTCTAGCCTGGGCGACACAGCAAGACTCCGCCACAAAAAAAAAAAAAAAAGAGACTAGAGAGAAATAACAGTGAAATACAATGTATGAGCCTTTACTGGATCCTGCTCTAAAGGACATTCCTCGGACAGCTGGAGAAATGTGAATATAAACTGCATCTTGGATGTCAGCACTGTCACTGTTTCATTTCCTAGAGTGTGAGAACTCTACTGTGGCTGTGTAGGGAATGCCCTAGGCCTTAGGAGAGTGACGTCTAAATATGCAGGACTGAAGCATCATATCTGTGATAAACTCACAAATACTCAGGAAAAATACCCATGTAGCAAGAGGGAAAGCAGACCTGGCAGTGGAAATGGCTGGCGAATAGACACAGAGGGTGGATGAGTGTCCTTGCACTGTTCTTTCAATTCCTCCCATAATGTAGAAACTCCAAAATCTCAAGTGAGAGAAAGAATGCATTTGTGTGTGCCTGAAGAAGCAGGAGAGGTGGTAAGAAGCCGTGTGTGCTGGAAGGCAGCAGCCAGGGGACTGAGGAGACAGGACATGGCTCAGTCTTCACTCTGGATGCCTGTTACCCTTTTTGAATCTTGAAACATGTGAATGTGTTACCTGTGGTTAATTAAGTAAACACATTATAACATTTCTGCCATACATTTGTGATTCAGTTGGCTCTGCACTGTGTCACTCTGCTGTGGGTCTGTCCTGCATGCTGTGCGATGGTGGGCAGCGTCCACCACCCACTGGGGTCCAGCAGAATTCTCCCCCCAAATTGTGACAACAGAAAATGTGACTGGACACTGCCCCATGTCCCCTGGGGGACAGAATCAACCCTGGTTAAGAAGCCCTGAGCTAGACAAACAGGCTTTGGGAAAAGTGACAGAATCTGGGCGCTTATCTCATCTTTACGAATGTGTTTCCTAGCAAAGTTCACTTACAAAGGTGCAGACACACCTTTGCCACAGAGCGGCAAATTTTCAAGCCTTCCTTCCAATATAAAACAAAATCTACAATTGCATCTGACAAGATCAACTGAATTTGGCAACAACACGTTTCACATATTTTTATCTTTCATACTCTTGAGCGTGGTCAGAAAAGGCCAAGATCTGAAAACAGCGTCTCACGTGCATCGACTCACCCTGTCCCCAGACAGCAGGCAGTTTCCATTGGGGCTCCAGCTGAGCACGGTGATGTCGGCTGTGTGTGTCGGGGGCATCGTGTGCTGCTCCTTGTCCTGCTTGTTAAACACTGTCACTTCTCCAGTCTCCCAGCCCATAGCCAGCACCAGCCGTGTCGGGTGCCAGCACAGGGAAGCAACTCGGAATGGCCTCTCGACATGTGTATCTGGCACACACTCCCCCTGCATTGGACAAGAGGCAAAATCCCGCAGTTCAGAAAGCGACAGCTACTTTTAAGAACTTCTGTCTAGGCTGGGCATGGTGGCTCACTCCTGTAATTACAGCACTTTGGGAGGCTGAGGCGAGTAGATCACAAAGTCAGGAGTTCGAGACCAGCCGGGCCAATTCGGTGACTCTGTCTCCACTAAAAATACAAAAATTAGCCAGGCATGGTGGCTACTTTTTGTATATTTAGCAGACACAGGGTTTCCTCATATTGGCCAGGCTGGTCTCAAACTCCTGACCTCGTGATCTGCCCACCTTGGCCTCCCAAAGTGCTGGGATTACAGGCGTGAGCCACCGTGCCCGGCCATGTGCTGTTTTCTAAAATTGTCTAAAGCAGCAGCTTTGGGGAAGATATGAGTGTTTTCAGAGATTAACTTGGTTTGCCCCCAGTTGTTCCACTGGGCTTAGGAGCCATCTTCTGTGATCTCTTCATTGTCCGATAGATCGTTATTTTGAAATCCTGAAGTTTTCCTTGTGCCAACTGGAAGCACAGAAATATGCTGCTAACTAGTTTTACAATAGTATGCTTCAGATCTTCTAAATTAAACAATTTTATCTAAAATTGCTATAACTTTGGAATTTAATAATATTTATTTTTTAAAAAAATCCCATTTACAATACATGTTATAGGCTCCTGCAAGGGAGAATCTACCCAAAAACATGGGCAAAACTGGGGTTGGTGCTGGGGCTGGACTAAGCCCTAAAGGTGCCACAGCCTTCACATAGCTGCCGGTGTACGGAGGAGCCTGCTAGCAACAAGGAAGCTGCAGACCAGCGCTGCACCGGGCCACAAGGGCATGTGTGTGTGGGGGGCAGTTCCTGAGGAAGAGGCCGCTTAGCCACTTTCACCTGAAGGATTAATGCATTAATTACGCAAATGGACGAAGGAGTGCCTTCTATGCAGGGGGCACAGCACGTGCAGGGCTGGAAGGCCGAGGAAGGCTGTGGAAGGCTGTGTCGGCATCAAGGAAGGTGAGCCTGATGTGACAGATGGCAGAGTGCTGAGGGCCACATCAGGGACTCCATGTTCACCCAAAGAGCAGTGCGGGGCAGGTGAGGCGGAAGCAGGGAGTGATTCCATCTGTGATGCCAGGACAGGCCAGGCCTGGCTGCCATGTGGAGTACAGTAGAGGAGGCCTGTGAGGGCACAGCTGCAGCAGTAGGAAGTTGTACTGGTGTCCAGGAGAGGGGGATGGGAGCCTGGAGGAGGGAAGGGTGATTGGAAGGGCAAGAAGCGGCAGACTCGCTAGAGGTTCCGGGGGAGAAACTGGGAGGATCTAGTGACGGGTTACAAGGTAGGGGAGTGGGAGATGTCAACAGTCACACCCAGGTCCCTGTTCTAGAAACGAGGATAAAGGAGGTGCCTTTCATTGAGATAGGAGGTACCCATTTCAGTGAGCAAGAGATATGAGGCAGGGGAGGGGTGGGGGACAATTTCAGTTCAGTCTTGTGTAGTCTGAGATCTCCTTGAAACATCCTAGAGATGTCAGGAAGGCAGCTGGGTCTCTAAGCTTACTGCTCAGAGGGAACTCCGAGGCAGGAGATGTGTGTCTGCAAGCCACTGAGGATGCTCAGACCACAGGAGGAAGAAACAGAGAGAAGCCTTGACCAACAGAGAGGAAGGCCATGGTGTTCACAGGCTGGAAATGGAGGAAGAGCTGGCAAAGCCATGGAGGTCGGGCAGGGAACACCCCACCCCTGCGCTCTCAGGCATGTTTCCTAGAGGACTTCACGGGAATGTGGTACAGACAAGGACCCTGAAACACTCAGGCGGTGACACCGAGAAGCAACTGATGACTGTCATTGCTTGGGTGGAGTTGTGGTGGCAACAGGGAGCCTGCAGAAGAGTGAGTGGAGGAGGAAACCTCATTTTCTTTTTTTGAGACGGAGTCTCGCTGTCTCCCAGGCTGGAGTGCAGTGGCTCCACCTCGGCTCACTGCAAGCTCCGCCTCCCGGGTTCACGCCATTCTCCTGCCTCAGCCTCCTGAGTAGTTGGGACTACAGGTGCCCACCACCATGCCCGGCTAATTCTTTGTATTTTCAGTAGAGACGGGGTTTCACCGTGTTAGCCAGGATGGTCTCGATCTCCTGACCGCGTGATCCGCCCACCTCAGCCTCCCAAAGTGCTGGGATTACAGGCATGAGCCACCGCCCCCGGCACTTCATTTTCTTTGTGGAGTAGGAGGTGCAATGGGCACTGAGAGGGTGGTTATGGAAGTCTGAGGAGTTTGGGGAAAGTTTCTGTTGGGGGTGAACTGTGTCCCCACAAAAATATGTGGAAGTCCTGGTCCTTGTGACGTGGCCTCCTTTGGAAACATGGTCTTTGCAGATATGGGTAAGCTCAGGTGAGGTCATTAGAGCAGGCCCTAGTTACATATGCCAGGTGTCCTTTTAGGAAGAGGAGAAGAGGCCGGGCGCGGTGGCTCAAGCCTGTAATCCCAGCACTTTGGGAGGCCGAGACGGGCGGATCACGAGGTCAGGAGATCGAGACCATCCTGGCTAACACGGTGAAACCCCGTCTCTACTAAAAAAAAATACAAAAAACTAGCCGGCCGAGGTGGCGGACGCCTGTAGTCCCAGCTACTCGGGAGGCGGAGGCAGGAGAATGGCGTGAACCCGGGAGGCGGAGCTTGCAGTGAGCTGAGATCCGGCCACTGCACTCCAGCCTGGGTGACAGAGCAAGACTCCGTCTCAAAAAAAAAAAAAAAAAAAAAAAAATAGGAAGAGGAGAAGAGATGCAGACACACAGAAGGGAAGGCCGGATGACACCAGAGGCAGGGCTGGAGCAGTGCATCTGCCCGCCAGGGAGTGCTAGGCTTGCTGGGAACAGCAGGAGCAGGACAGCAGCTTAGGGCAGACTCTCCCCTCAGCCTTCAAAGCCAGCGGGCCCTGCTGACACCTGATTTTGGAGTTCTGGCCTCCAGAGCTGCCAGAGCACCTTTCTGTTGTTTAAAGCCACCCAGTTTGTGGAAACGATTGGAGTTCCAAATGGCCACTGTGGAGCATGAAGGAGGGTGCTGACAGAGGAGGATGCCTCAGCATCCACAAACAGCACTGTGGGGCCATTTCTGGTGGTGACCATGAACTGATAGTGGCTTAATGCTGATGAGCCTTAAGGATTCCTAAACATGTCCCCAAGCCACCAAAATAGCTAGGGTGAAAGAACTGCCCACGTACTAGGGCTTTCATAATACTGGGCTTTGACATCTGTGAAAATTGATGATGGATGTTGTTTTCTTTTTCTTTCTTTTATTTTTGGGGACAGAGTTTCGCTTTTGTTGCCCAGGCTGGAGTGCAACCGTGCGATCTCCGCTCACTGCAACCTCCGCCTCCTGGGTTCAAGCGATTCTCCTGCCTCAGCCTCCCGAGTAGCTGGGATTACAGGCACGCGCCACCACGCCAGGCTAATTTTGTATTTTTAGTAGAGATGGGGTTTCTCCACTTTGGTCAGGCTGGTCTCGAACTCCCAACCTCAAGTGATCCACCCACCTTGGTTTCACAAAGTGCTGGGATTACAGGCGTGAGCTACTGTGCCCGGCCTGATGGATGTTGTTTTCTTCATGAATAACCTAGAGTAGAGTTCGTTTGAACACACACACACAGGCGCACATACACACGCATACACCCCCCGACATACACGCATACAGATGCACACACACACCCATATGCACACACATACACAGATGCACACATAGATATGCACATACACACACCAACACACATACACGCACATAGGGATGCACACATATACACACACATGCACACACATACCCATATGCACACACACGTGTGCACACACTCACAGATGCACACACATGAGAACAACAGCAACACAAACAACGTGGGCCCGAAGCTACCACAGTCAGGCTCCTTGCTTCTGAGCACTCACTTGCTCCAGGTAAATATCCACGCTGCCTGTTGAGGTTGTGCTGATGTAAGCAACTGCCAGGAATGGATGGACAGGGTGCCAGCTGATGTGTGAGGGTGACCCCGCTGCATCTGGGGCTTCTATCTGGTGGTCAAAATAGAGGGCCATGACAGAACTCAGGCCTGCTCAGCGCTGAAACCTGCAGGGAAAAAAAATGACCAAGTCCAATCAGTTTTAAATAAAACAAACAAAATGACTATACATGGACTGACAAAAGGGAAGCATCCCAAAGCTACCATTGGAAGACCATCGGCAACTTGAAAATGCCTTGTGGACTGAGCAGACAACCTGATGCGAGGAGATCTCCAACAGGGAGAAATGCAGACGAGAAGTAGTTAGACTCGGAATCACCCAGGCTGTGTGACAGAGACGAATACAACTCATGGCCATCAAAGAAGGAAAGAAAGAAAAGCCCTGCAGCCTAGACTACACATGCAATCCTCAGTAACTTTCATTCCAGTCACAATAAGGACAAGTTCTATTTCTGTAGTTGCCTCTTTTTTCCTTTTAGACCAAGTCTCGCTCTGTTACCCAGGCTGGAGTGCAGTGGTGTGATCACGGCTCACTGCAGCCTCAAACTCCTGGGCTCAAGTGATCCTCCCACCTCAGTCTCTCAAGTAGCTGGGACTACAGACATGCACTACCATGGCCAGCTAATTTTTAAATAATTTGTGTAGACACAGAGTTTTACTATGTTGCCCAGGTTGGTCTTGAACTCCTGAGCTCAGGTAATCCTCCTGCCTTGGCCTCTTAAAGTGCTGGGATTATAGCTGTGAGTCACCGCTGCCTTTTAAACAACATTTTCAAACAAAATAAAAGCAAACTGCTCCAGAAGAGAGTACTGGTACAGAAAAAAACCAGTACTTAATTTCCAGTAAAGCATAAAATCAGACTGTCCTCTACCTCTGACTCACAGGTGGTAGAAGACAGAAGGCTTCCTCCATTAGAGAGTCAAGAATGCACAGCTGCAGCAGCTGTGAGAAGTTGAGCTTGATCAGTTACGTGAACTTAGTGAACTAATCGCTCTCATTCTTCCTCTCAGATCTGGAAAAGATATACATATTGTCCTTTTTCAGGAAGGTTTGGCTGATACATGAAGTGACAGTCTGGTTACTCTCACTTTTTTACACCTCAGTCAATTTGGAGAAGTTAACTGGCAGAGAAGAGCATATTTGTAGACATGTTTGCCACCATTTAAAATTATTCAGGATGGGTGCGGCGGCTCATGCCTGTAATCCTAGCAATTTGGGAGGCCGAGGCGGGCAGATTGTGTGAGCTCAGGAGTTCAAGACCAGCCTGAGCAAAATGGAGAACGTGCACCGCCGCCCCCGCCGCCGTCTACTAAAAATACAAAAAATTAGCCAGTTGTGGTGGTGCACGCCTGTAATCCCAGCTACTCTGGAGTCTGAGACAGAAGAATCGCTTGAACCTGGGAGGCAGAGATTGCAGTGAGCTGAGATCACCCCACTGCACTCCAGCCTGGCAACAGAACAAGACTCTGTCTCAAAAAATAAATTAAAAAAAAAAAAAAGAAACCCAAACAACAAACAAACACACATTCAGATCAAAACCTGGGCAATTTAAAACAGCGAAAGAAACCTTTAAATTAAAAAATATGTATTTTGTTTAGAGACAGGGCTCCCAGGCTGGAGAGCAGTGGTGTGATCATGGCTCACTGTAGCCTTGAACTCCTGGGCTCAAGTGATCCTCCTGCCTCAGTCTCCCAAGTAGCTGGAACTGCCTCTTAAAATGAGTTTTGGCCGGGCGCGGTGACTCACACCTGTAATGCCAGCACTTTGGGAGGCTGAGGTGGGTGGATCACGAGGTCAGAAGATCGAGACTATCCTGGACAACATGGTGAAACCTCGTCTCTACTAAAAAATACAAAAATTAGCTGGGTGTGGTGGTGCCTGCCTATAATCCCACCTACTCAGGAGGCTGAGGCACAAGAATCGCTTGAATCCAGGAGGCAGAGGTTGCAGTGAGCCAAGATCTCACCACTGCACTCCAGCCTGGGCAACAGAGCGAAACTCTGTTTTGGAAAAAAAAAAAAAAGAGTTTTAACATGTTGCAGCCAGCCAAGGTTACAAATCCTGGGGTATGGGAAATTAGTATCTAACAAGTTTACTCTGTGAAAATATTTCTCTGAAAAATGAGTGATAGGTTAGTACAACACTTTGTACTAACTATGAAGGCAAATGGTCCTAATTACTTTCTTTCCTGCCTGGGGTTTTTCAAGGTTCCCGCCCGGCTTTGGGTAAGGGAGTTCTCAGGGCTTGATGGCTTTGCCTTTGTCCTGTGCTTCTTGCCCAGTGTCCCCACACAACGCTGGGCTTCTCCGTGGCTGCACTTAGACTTTACTGTAAATGTGAGTTTCGTTGCTCACACACTGCCCCCCATATTATCTTTCCCAGAGAGCCGGAGGCACCCAGTATTCCCAGCTTCTTAGAACAGTGCCTTGCACAGAACAGGCCCTGCGCGGATGAAGCTGCGTATTAGCAAGAAGAGAGATTCTTCCTGTTGTGTTATTAATATAAGAAACGGGTTGCAGGCCTGACTGAATGAGTTCCATTTTTACACAATGCATTAATATAATTCTTCATAGTTCCTTTCACCTGCATTTTAACAAGTTCCCAAAATGAGTATTATCAGTATAATTTATAAAAGTTGACACAAGGAGGAGAGATGGCTACCAATAAAATAGTTACGTACTTGATGACAATCTGCAATAGCGTTAGCTCGGAAACAAGTACCCTTCCTTTCTTTGAAACAAAGTCCCAGTCTCCGGAACATACAACTGGGAGATGTATCAACTTTGGGGAACCAGAGAAAAACTGTATTTATTCTAACTGATGTACTCCTCTCACTTTTAGGCGTCCAGCGTCTCCAGAGCCTCTACAAGTGCCTCCATTAAACCAGCTTTTGGAAAGAATCTGTTAAGCCCATTCAGCTAAGCGGCACGGGGTCACAGGGCTTTGAGTAGCCTTCCTCCTCTGTGACGCCGAGTAGGGAACCCCTGGACGGGGCTCCACGGTGGACTCTCAGGGGCAGGCAGCCGGGACCACCCTACAAAGCCTCGCTCTCCAGGCCACAATGCAGAGCCTCCGGTCTGCGCAAGGTCCTCGTTGCATACCAGCGGACGGTATCGAGAAGCCATGCGCTGGCAGTTTGATGCAACGCGACCCTCAGAGCCGACCCAGCGTGTGACCAAGCATAGAATGTTTTTTTTTTTTTGCTCCTCTCTTTAGTCCCGCTTCATCTGGGGTGTGTGATGGCGCCGCCCACCTCCCCACCCCGCCCATTCCAAAGGGACTCTCCCAGCGACCGGAATCAGCCGCGATTCGAGGCCGTGCGGGGGCGACAGCCATCATCCTACGGGCGACCTGGACCCCGCGCCAAGCCCGCCCCAGCCTCGATGGGACCCTCGAAGGGACTCGCGAGGGGCCGCGGGGACTCGGCGGCGACGGGATCGTGGGAGGAGACAGGAGGGTCCCGACGCCCGCCACCGGTCAGATCCTCGGCCCCAAACCCCTGCCTGGCTCCTAAGGACCTGGGTCGGCCGCCCTAGCCCTTAAGGCCACTCACCTCCGCCAGGCCGCTGAGCCGCCGCGCGTTGCCGGGACAACGGCGCGCCAGGAACGCGGAAATAGCCGAAGGTGAGCGAGGCGGCCCCGAGGACGCCCGAAGCGCCCCGAGCGGCCGGAAAGAGCCGAAGGCGATCGGGCACGCACGTGCGGCTCCGAGGTCTGAGCGCCGGGGGCCGGGTTATTCCGTTCTGCAAGAGAGAAGCCGGACGAGCTTTTTTTAGGAGAGACGGCGGCGCAGGGCCGGCGTCCGGGTCCCCTTCGTATTGAGGGCGCGCTGTCACAGCCCCAATCGACCGCGGCATCCTCCCCTCCTGGGCGTGTTCCCCTCCCGTGCATCCCGAGGCGGGGCCTTTCCAGCGCCGGGCGGTCTCAGCCCAGGCCTTCGCTGGGCTCCGCTTTTCTAGTCTGGGAGTGGAGGGCGTGGGTCAGGCGTTTCTGGGAAAGTCGATGCGCTCGGCAGTGTCCTGAGCTGTTGGGTGACTGAGGGCCTGTGTCCATTGCCGGGCCCCGGACTCCACAGAACCGAGCAAGGCAGGGAGCGCCCCCCAGAAAGCAGCTGGCGGCCGGGCGCGGGGCTCGCGCCTGGGCTTCCAGCGCTTGGGAGGCCGGGGCGGGCGGATCGTTGGAGCCCAGGAGTTCGAGACCAGCCTGGGCAACATGGCGAGATTCCGTCTCTAAAAAACTACAAAAATTAGCCTGGTGCGGTGGCGCCTGTAGTCTCAGCTACAGGAGGCTGAGGGAGAAGGATCGCCTGAGTCCCGGGAGGCGGAGCTTGCAGTGAGCCGAGATCGCGCCACTGCACTCCAGCCTGGGCGACAGAGCGAGACTCCGTCTCAAAAAAAGAAAAAGAAAAAAAAACACTAGAATTTGAAAAACACCCCTCTGCTTTGTTGCTATGAAGAAAATGACCAAGTGCCCAGCACCGCTCGGCCACGCTAACGTAGCGCAGAAGCACACACCCCACTCAGGAAAGGGTGCGCGAAACTGCCTCGGACGCGCTTCCACACTTCTCCTCAGAACTCAGGTTCGCGCCCGATTCCACACTCCGAGTTACCACGGCGTTTTCTTCTCATGTATCCGTCAACACGGCTGCGGCCAATCACAGCACAGGCCCTGGCCTATTGGCTGCCTGTCCACCAATCCGAAGAGACGCACAGTCCGCAAGGTCGCGAGACTGGCGTCACAACAGTACTCGCGCCGTGGGCTCGCCCCCTACGCCCACCGGGCGAGCGCGCCCGCCCAGACCTAGCCAATGGGGGCGCCGTTTTGCGGAGACGCGCCCTAAGAAACCTTGGGCGTGCTCGCCCCCGCGCTCGTCGCCTCGCCCCGCGCGCCCGCGCGCCCCGGCCCCGCCCCCGCGCGCCGTCCGTGCGGCCCCCACCGGCCGCCGTAGCCGGAACTGCTGCTGAGCGCGGCGGGCCGGCTTTACTAGGCTGAGCTGCGGCAGTATCGGCGCCCGCAGCCCCCTCAACTGCGCGCCGGCCCGCGGAAGGGACGTGCCGGGGCTAGCGCCGCTCGGCCAGTCGCTCCCAAGGCGGACGACCAGCCAGGCGTCGCCGCCTCACTGCAGCCGGTGCTCGGGGGCCGCGGCTGCCCGGCCCGGCTGGTTCTGCGGGCACCCGGGGAGGCCCCGGGAAGCCAGGCTGCCGCCCGGCGTTGATGAAAAAGGTGACAAGCTGGGCGCTGGGGCTGTCATGGCGAGGCCGGGCCAGGGGGTCCTGTGGGGCGGCGCGGGAGAGTGCGGGGGAGGCGTCGCTCCCACAGCGCGCGGTACAGCCAGAACCGGCCTCGGGGCGAGGAGGCTTCTGCGTCCCCATCGCGAGACGCGCGCCGGTGCGGAGCGGGACGGGGCTCGAGGAGACTGCGCCTCCGAGAACGGTCCAGTCTGGTTGGAGGTTCTCGCGAAAAGGAGGCCATCCCCGTGCTCGTTGGCCCTTAGGGTAAAATCGGGACGGCGTCGGTCCTTTCGGCGGCGAAGAGCGCGTGCCCGTGCTCGGTCGGCGTCTTGGGAGTGGAGCCCGGCGAGCGGGCGAGTTCACTCCGGGGGCCGAGTTGGTTTTGCCTGGGTCGCGCGTGGCCTGCGGGCGGACAGGCCCCTGGGCAGCGGGGTTCTCTGGAGCCCGAGAAGAGGTCTTTGGGGGTTTGGGCTTCTTGAGTAGAAAGGGGTGGGCTGAGGAGGAAGAGTGGGAAGTTCTCTGCCACCAAGTGCCTTCAGTTGGGGTGTTTGTCGTGGGTGGTTTTGTTCTTTGGCAGAGTTTTTACAAACTAGCGTGAACTCAAGGGATTCGCTAGACCAATTCCCACAGGAGAAAACGGCCACGGATCCTTGCGTGATCTGCACCTCAGGGTGGGGGCATCAGTGCGACTTTGAAGCCATTTCCCCATCTCTGGGAAAGAGAGGTCCTCGCCCGCGTCCCTGTATTTCGTGGTTAGTGTTGGTGCCTCGATCGTGTGTTCCTTGGAAGTGGAAATGCCCCCGTTCTCATCAGCTGTGTTGAACGCAGGGTCAGTATCTGCTGAGGAATCTTCAGCCTTTTTGCTTCCTCACACGTGCCCGTCCCGGACTGTTTCTGGGCTGAAGCGGTTGGTGTGTACCTGATTCCCTGAGTTTATTTTTGAATGGCTCCGCTTTCTGGGCTGCAGCATTTTTAGTCACTGCATTTTGTTGTTGACATTTTACAGGGCAGTGGGTAGCAAAGTTAACGTAATAATTTTATTAATTGCTGCCAAGAGTTTTCACACCCATGTCTTCTACCGCTTCTTGCCCTTGGACCCGGACATAACTGGGCTGTCACTTTCCCGGGTGGTTCCAACCTGTTCCATGCAACAGGCTCCTTTGTTGCAAAAGCATTTTTGACTGGTACATCCTCGCAGCAGCTCCCATCTCCCACCCTGGGAAGAAGATTCCCAGAGACCCGGAGCTGATTATTCTTTACGTGTGTTTTAAAATAAGCAGGCGGGCCGGCGGCATTGGGCCACCATGGAGTTCCCCGTGCGGGCAGGCGAGCCCGCGCTTCTCCCGTCCCAGGGTGGATCCGGCCTCCTCCGCCCTCCTCTAGGGCCAACCCTGGGGACCAGCGCGCGGGGCAGGTGCGCGGGGCCCGGGAGCCCCGCGCCTTTCGGGGGGCGGGGAGGGGGTGGGACGAGGGGCTAGGGCTGGGGCTGCGGTCCGGCCGGCCGAGGCGGCGCAGGGAGCCAGGCCGGCGCTTAGGGCCAGGCCATGAGCCGCGGCCCCGCCGGGTAGGTGACTGCGGGCGGCGCGGCGGCCCGGACCCGCAGCCGTGCCCGGACTCGCGCCCGCTCCGGGGGTCCCATAGCCCCAAGGGCCGGGGCCGGGGCCGGGCAGGGTCCGCCGAGCTGTCGCGCCCTCCCGCCGCCGGCCTGGGCGTCTGGACGCGGGCCTTGGCCAGGGGGCGTCCGGGGAGGCCCGGCAGGGTCCCGGGCCGGTGGGCAGAGCCGGGGGCGGCGGCGTGGGGGCGGCAGGGGCCGCGGCGGGCTCGGGCGGGCTCGGGCGGGCCGGGCCGAGCCGCCGAGAGGGGATTTGGAACAAACAACGGCGGCCATGTTGAGAGCGCGTCGGGGCCGCTAAACTTCCCGGCCTGCGCCCGCCTCACCGGCCGCCTCCCCTCTCCCGGCCGCAGGATGACAGTGAAGTTGGGCGACGGCGGCAGCGGGGAGGACGGGCTCAAGAAGCTGGGCAAGCGGGCGGCCGATGAGGAGTCCCTGGAAGGAGAAGGGGCCGGCGGCGCAGACGCGGCCGAGGAGAGCAGCGGCACAAAGAGGGACGAGAAGACCCCCCGGGCCGGCGCCGACGGCGCCCCCGCGCCCCCCGGCGCGCCGCAGGCGTCTTCCCCGCCGCAAGGCAGCCCCCAGGACCAGCACCACTTCCTCCGGTCCAGCGTGCGGCCGCAGAGCAAGAGGCCCAGGAAGGACCCTCCGAGCGCCCTGGGGAGCGGCAACGCCGGTGGCTCGGGGCCCCGCGGAAAAGGTAGGGCGACCCGTCACCTTGGGAGACCCCAGCCCCTCTCCGGGGTGTGCCGCGGGGGAGAGGAACCCATCGCCCCAGCCGGGCTCCACCCTAGCTCACCCATCCCGCGGCCTGCACTGAGGCCCTCACTTTGGGTGGCACTTATCGGGCATGTGTCCCCTCTCTCCTTCGAAGAGGCTGCGACTTTCTATATTTAAACTCTTTGAAGAGGCAGTGAATATCCTTTCTTGGGGGGAGTGAAGATATCCCTTAAAGCTGTTTCCTTCCCAAAGGATCACTGATGGTTTTCTATGGTTGTCTGTTTCAAACAGCGGACAATATTTGGGAAAGGGGAAGAGAAAAAAGTACCTGCTGTGTCTCTTTCCCAGACATCAGGCGGTGGCAATGCACCAAAGGAGCAGGCTTTTGAAACTCTTTGGGGGAAGATGGGTAAGAAGCGGAGAAAGGATCATTGGGGTCTGACTTGGACTCACTGTCCTCTTCTTCAAGAGCTCCTGGCTTGAAAGTAGGAAGGGCATAGAGATGGGGCCCTTTGAGTTGCAACTGGAGTTTACTTCTGTGCCAAAGAAAGGAAAGAGTGGTGAAAACGATGGACGTGAACAAGCAACAGTTTGTAGTGTTCGCCCTTGTATTCTGAGGTGATGGCGAATGTTGCTACTTAGCTGGGGTCTCTACCAAGATAGTAAGAAAACGACATGTTAGTTTTGTTCTCCATGTGCCAGTACTTCATTGTTGTCTGCTTTTGTTTCTATTTCAGCCTTGTGCTTTTCCTTACACAGGTGAATGGCTCTTTGATTCCTTTTGTTTCCGACCACATGTGCAGCACTTTGTATAAATAGCAAATATAACATCAACTTCCAGTGAGTTTCACGTGAAAAAAAAATCTTTCACTTCCTTCCTTGGGAAATGTTCATTTAAATTCTGAGTGGTCTTGGTAGTTTTGGAAAGGAAATATATTAGGAACTAATGGAGAACCTGCTTTGGAGATGTGTGCCAAGTGTGTTTCATTGAGCCCACTTCTCCTGCCTCATTCTCAACCAAAGAAGGCTGGCCTCCGGAATCATGGCCTTACACATTGGTAAAGAATTCTGACATAAGTATACTTATTTAGAGATGTAAATATAAGGTAACTTAGCACGTTTCAGAATTTAAAACTTGCCTCATATAAATTTATTTTGGTGTGAAAGTTGCTGATCAATTTGGCAAACATGAGTGGCTTTGCTTGTTACTAGTTTTTTATTGCTAGTTACAGGTATGTCTAAGCTCACGTAAGCTCCATGGTTCCTTCAAAGGTTTGTTGTTCATGGTTCAGAAGCCCTGGACCTCGTGTCCAGCCGGCATTCGTCCCCCATGCCCCGGTCTTCAACCTTGCTCTGCCCCTTCACCCTCTTGGAGATGCTTCTCTGTCGGGTGTGCTCACCTGTGAGACAAGGAACGAGAGCAGCTGCTTCAGCCCCTTGAAGTGCAGCTGCTAAAATGAAATGGTGCGTCGGTGTGAAAGCACTCTCAGACGTGTCCGTGGCTACTAGTATGAATAAGTGAAGTGCTGCTGAGAGTTAGTGATCAGGTAGAGTTTTGGCAGTTGGGATGAGGGGAGGCTTGCTTTTGTTTGTATGGTTGAGAGCGGCTTGCTAAAGTGCAGAACGTTTCCTGAGCTTGGTTCACGCTCAGGTCGCTGGCACTTCTTTCTCTGCTTCTTGTCCCGTTGTGTGGCTTGGAGAAGCATGGGACTTTTCATTATGTTTTAATATTAATAAAATGCAAATTTATTAGAATTTGTTCTCCTCCTGACACATCCATTATCCCACTTTAGCAAGCAAATAATCTCTTTTTTTTTTTTTTTGAGATGGAGTCTCGCTCTGTGGCCCAGGCTGGAGTACAGAGACGTGATCTCAGCTCACTGCAAGCTCCGCCTCCTAGGTTCATAACATTCTCCTGCCTCAGCCTCCCAAGTAGCCGGGACTACAGGTGCCCACCACCATGCCTGGCCAATTTTTTTTTTTTTTTTTTTTTTTGTACTTTTAGTTGAGATGGGGTTTCACTGTGATAGCCAGGATGGTCTCGAGCTCCTGACCTCGTGATCCGCCCGCCTGGGCCTCCCAAAGTGCTGGGATTACGGGCATGAGCCACTGCACCTGGCCACAAGCAAATATATCTTTTTTTTTTTTTTTTTTAGGGCAGTCTCGCTCTGTTGCCCAGGCTGGAGTGCAGTGGCCAGATCTCAGCTCACTGCAAGTTCCGCCTCCTGGGTTTACGCCATTCTCCTCCTGCCTCAGCCTCCCCAGTAGCTTGGACTACAGGGGCCCGCCACCTCGCCCGACTAGTTTTTTGTATTTTTTAGTAGAGACGGGGTTTCACCGTGTTAGCCAGGATGGTCTTGATCTCCTGACTTTGTGATCCACCGGTCTTGGCCTCCCAAAGTGCTGAGATTACAGGCTTGAGCCACCGCGCCCGGCCGCAAATATATCTTTAAGCAAATAATAAACTAAGCTGTAATGGTGGCTTTTGGGAGAGGAGTAGGAAGTGGGTCTCCTTTGCATCTCAGAACTTCTTGGCCACTGTCTGCCTCGGAGCTTCCCAGGAAGGAAGGCTGCCTGTCCGCTGCTCTCTGCTTTCAGGTTCCTCGGTGCCTTGGGAGGCACTTCACTGCCCAGGACAGCCTCTGACACCAGTCTTTGGAGAGACCTCTGCTCAGTCGTCACTTCCATTACCCGTCAGAAAAGAAGGCCGGGTGGTGGCAGTTGCCACGCAACACTCTTTAGCTCACCTTCAGAGCAATGCTCAGGGGAGAATCCTCTTACATTCTGGAGAAATCTGCATCTGGAGTGGTGAGCATCTGTCAGTGAGGAAACGATCAATACTTCATTTTTCAATTTTTCACTTGGAAATGATGTAACTTCGATTATGCCTAAGGAATACGTAACTCAATCACTGGCAGTTCCTTTGGTTGATTACTTACTGCCCTTGCCAGTTTCAGTCTCAGTGGGCCGGAGACTCTCACAGTGAATCTGGAAGAAAGGACTTGTGGAGTAAAGGAAAGTCTCTCCTTGCTTGACTTCCGTGCATGCGAGTGTGTTTTCTTTCTCTGTAAGAAGAGACTGTTTATTGGCTCCAATGCAAAATGCTTTTTTTTCTAGTACAATTTCTTTTTTTTTTTTTTTTTTTTTTTTGAGACGGAGTCTTGCTCTGCCGCCCAGGCTGGGGTGCAGTGGCCGAATCTCAGCTCACTGCAAGCTCCGCCTCCCAGGTTTACGCCATTCTCCTGCCTCAGCCTCCCGAGTAGCTGGGACTACAGGCGCCCGCCACCTCACCCGGCTACTTTTTTGTATTTTTTAGTAGAGACGGGGTTTCACCGTGTTAGCCAGGATGGTCTCGATCTCCTGACCTCGTGATCCGCCCGTCTCGGCCTCCCAAAGTGCTGGGATTACAGGCTTGAGCCACCGCGCCTGGCCTCTAGTACAATTTCAAATTTAAATTTTTTTGCATTGATAAAGGGTTGGTAGCTGTGATTTAGTGCCTGTGTGCCAGGCATCTTGCATCTCTGTAATTTTGCTTTTAGATGAGTGCAGAACCTGAAGTAGATTGTTTAAGTCACGTGCTCAACCTAAGCAGAAGGTAAGCTGCAGGCCAGAAATCCCAAAACAGACATTCCTGCAGCTCTGCTACACCACCCACGTGACCCTGGGACGCACGGGAGATTTTGGCTCAGAGCCGCAGAAATCATCTGAAAGACGTCGGTCACATGACAGGGTCCTAATACCGTTCCCTGTTTGGCCAGTTCGTGGTCCGGCTGGCCCTGGGCAAACTGGTCCATCTTTGGGATAAAATAAACACCTGCCTCCGAATTGCTTGAACCCAGGAGGCGGAGGTTGCAGTCAGCCGAGATTGCGCTGTTGCACTCCAGCCTGGGCAACAAGGGCGAGCCTCCGTCTCAAAATAAATAATAAATAAAAATAAAAATAAACACCTGCCTTAAGCCATAAGGTGTTTAACAGGCACCTGGTGTTTCTGCCATGAAAAATGCATGCAGCTTCAAGATTACAGGACTGCAGGAGGAGGCTGCACAGGCTGGGGGGGTAAGGGGCCTACCTGTGGGGCGAGTAGAAGTCCAGGAATGCTGGTGCTCTGCTGGGGCAGATGGGATGAGAGAACACTGGGGGTGGGGACAGAGAGCCTCTGCTTATTTTAGCCCCCCTCACTCACTCCGAAGAACTGCAGTTCCATCATGGATGGGGAAATGCACCATCTCCAAAATAGGGTAGTGTAGTCTGAAGTGACAGTCATTTGTGTGTAGGAATCGGTAAACAACTGTGCACAATTTGCTCTAATTTATATTTTGTATAATCTGTGTACTGATTGTAGTTTCTAGATATTTCAAAGAGACGTCTTATAAAAGATTGTACTTGTAGTCCCAGCTGCTCCGGAGTGTGAGGCGGGGGGATCACCTGAGGCTGCTAGTTGGAGGCTGCAGGGAGCTGTGGACATTGCACTCCAGCCTGGGTGACACAGCAAGACCCTCTTTCAAAACCAAAACAAAACTAAAAAAGATAAAGTAGGTAAGGCAACATTTAAACATGGTTTGAAGGCTGAGCTGCTTTTCAAATACCTATATACTTTTGATATTAAAACTAGTTTCTGTGGTGTCTGTAGTTGTGAAGTTGTCTAATGAAGTAGACTTTTCGATTTTCATTTTTGTGTCTTATTTTGGGTTGTATAAGGATATCGAGATAACAGGGAGATGCTTCCAGATATCTAAATCAGAAATGTGAAAATTAACATTGTTGTATGAAGTGGTGTGTAGAAGCTCTTTGTCACATTGGTAACAGCAGCGGGGTTTTGTTTTTTGTTTTTGTTTTGTTTTTGAGACGGAGTCTCATTCTGTCGCCTGGGCTTGAGTACAGTTGTGCGAGCTCGACTTACTGCAGTCTCCGCCTCCCAGGTTCAAGCAATTCTCCTGTCTCAGTCTCCTGAGGAGCTGGGACTGCAGGCGCTCGCTGCTACGCCGGGCTAATTTTTTGTATTTTAGTAGAGACGGGCTTTCACTATGTTGCCCAGGCTGGTCTCGAACTCCTGAGCTCAGGTAATCCGCCCGCCTTGGCCTCCCGGAGTGCTGGGATTTCAGGCATGAGCCACCGCGCCTGGCACAGCAGCATTTTTAACACTAAAGAACCGCGTTAGAGACGCGGAAAAGATGAGACGTTCCAGGAGTTTGCGGTTTCGTTGGGATATCGTGAAATACTTACAGGATACAATTAGAAATCTTCTGGTGTTTGATGAAGAGGGCATACGCTTTTATAGAAACAGTGGAGTTATAGTTGTGTTTCTCTCAAATATTTGTGGAAGGGGAGAATCTTCAAGGAGACGGTGCTGGTCGGAGCTTGCAGGAGGACACTGAGCTTTGCAGGCATTGAGGGTGGGAGTCCCAGCAGAGAGGGGGACGGTGTGAGTGACTCCCGGGGGTGTTGTGGAGACCATCAGTTTTCAGGTCAGCTTCAGAACCTGAAAGAGAACATCTCAGAGTCGGGCGACCCTGACCAGGGCTCTTGCAGGCACGCCTGGAGTGTGGACCAGATCTTTAGATTGATGGCATGATGTGAGGTCGGGAGGGGTCCCCGTTTGCTCACTGACTGCCTGTCGTATAGGATGGAGTGACAGCACTGTGCATGTGGGTAAGGGAGGCTCAGGACTCATCTGAGATGACACCTTGCCTGCAACTTGGCTTGCTTGAAGGATCCTGCCGTGTGACCTTGGTGGAGATGGTGTCCACAAAGCCTTCAGCCACAACTCCGGCTCCAAGACCGGAGCTGCCAGCACCAGCATCTGATGCAATGCCCTGTGTTAGGAGAGGCACAGAATGCCTCAGGAGACTTGCAGGTGGATGCGTCGGACCTCTGCAGTTTCTGCGCCATCCGTGGCCTCCTGGGAAGGGTCCCTGCACTCTTATGCTGCAGACGTAGGCCGTGAGGACGTGTCCCTGTGCTGGGGTTGGGGCGTGGTCCAGTCTGGAGATGCCCTTCCACGAGCGGGTGTCACCAGTGCCTTTCTAGCTGAGAATGAGTGAAGCATGGGGGAGACGTGTGTGTTCACTGCAGTCCCCTCACCTCCAGACCAGTCACTGACTTCCTCGCAGTTAGTGGGTCTTCCGTCACTCTTGATTTTACTGTTCCTAACCCTCGGAAGGAAGTTCACCAAACCACAGAAAGAGTGCTCCAGGACAGTGAATTGATGTTAGAGACGACGACAGGGTGTCACTGGGCTTTTGCGTCTGACCTCTGACGTCTAGAGACAGACATCTTCCAAAGGCCCAGCTCTGGCTGTCTATTAGCCGCGTGCCTTTGGGTAAGTCATTTAATTCTCGCCTTTTCCAGACTGAGGGAGGGACTTTGAGGTCGGTATCCCCCGCACCACGACCCTGATCCTCCAGCTCTGTGACAGGACAGTGTGTGCTGCTTGGCTTTCAGAGCTGTTCTGACGGCACGACATGGGAAACGCCTGGATTTCGAGTGAGAAGGTTGCTGGGTTCTTGCTGACTACTGACTTTGGGGCTTTTAAAGCCTCAGTTTCCCCATTTCATTTTTTTTTAAATGACATATTGCTATTAATAACTTGTGAAAGTTTCCCCATTTGTAAGATGGAGATAGCTACACATTGTGAGGACAGGACATTGCGAGGACAGGAAGAAACAGGGCATTTGAATGCATTTTAAAGGCGCCATTTAAATGCAGGTTCTGTTACTTCCAGGCCTGCTGGGCACTGAGCAGCTGTGTGGCTTTGTGGGTGACCTACTCAGCCCGTGCTTCAGCTTCCCCAGTTGAAAGATATGGATAATTGTTCTTAAGGTGATATGAAGGGGTACAGGTGGTGACATTCCAGGCCAACCTAGGACATGTGATGGGGAAGAGGACGTGTTGCAAAGAGCAGGTGGTAGGGCCTGTCTGGAGCTAGGTAGAGGGGTCAGCAGCTGGGAGAGTGCACTGGGGCCACATGGCTGTGCCCTCACTGCACACTCTGCACAGCAGGCTTCGGCAGGTGCTGGGGTTTGGGAGCCCCGAGAAGAGGCTGTTGAAATTGTCTACTTGGGCAGCACAGAGCTGGCTTGAGAAGTACGCAGTGCAGATGGGAAGGGGAAATTAGGTAGCAATGTGGCCTCTGGAGAACTGTGGTACTGACGTGGACTAAACAGGAAGGTGGGTTCCGTTTGGGAGAACCTGGGTCCCAGCAGCCTGGGATGTGCTGTCTGGGGCTGCCCAGGGGCACGGGGAGCATGGGGAGGCCCTTTATCTGGGCTCCATGGGACCCTGTGCTATCACTGAGCACTTGCCATGTGTGAGGCCTGGGACCAGGCCTGGGCGTGGGAGAGTCCCACACGGCTCTTGCTGTCAAAGAGCACACTGTTGGGGATCCTGCTTTTGCACCCCACTTCCTGCAGGCTTCTCGATGGTTCTCCTCGTTGTGCAGACCATGCTCAGCCTCTGTGGTCTCAACAACAGTCACAGATGGACCTGGCTTTGGCCTTCTGCTTTTCGCTGGGTGTCCTGCACCCAGAGAAGCCCACCTAGTTTTGTTTACGTCGTTTTCTCTTTCCATCTCTTGCCTTTCTCCTCTCATTTTTCTTGTTGCTTCTCTGTCTTCTCCTTCAGTCATCACCTTTTGTTTTCATCTGAATTTCTCTGAGCTGAGGGTGGCCTTGCCCAAGTTGCCATTGTTGTATTCCACCAGGTGTCTCTGGTCTCACTTTCTATTTTCATTTCGCTTGAGCTGTAGTCACTGAGTGAGCCGAGGTCAAGCAGTGAAGCCGCTTCTGCATCTGAAATTTTAGGGGTAAACCAGAGGCCACCGTCCATTTCTGCTTTGAAGTCTGTGATTCTTTTTTAAAAAGCATTCCAAGTTTAGGCCGGGCGCAGTGGCCCATGCCTGTAACCCTAGCACTTTGGGAGGCCAGGGCCGGTGGATTGTCTGAGCTCAGGAGTTCGTGATCAGCCTGAGCAACACGGTGAAACCCCATCTCTACTAAAATACAAAAAATTAGCCAGGTGTGGTGGTGTGTGCCCATAATCTTGGCTACTTGAGAGGGTAAGGTGCCAGAATTGACTGCCTGGGAGGCAGAGGTTGCAGTAAGCGAAGATTGAACCACTGCACTCCAGCCTGGGTGACAGAGCAAGACTCCTTGTCCAACAACAACCAAAAAAGCATTCCAAGTCTAGAATAATGTACTTGGGGCGATTTGCTTTCTTGTCGTGTTTTTTGGGAGTTTTTTGTCTGTTTTGTTTTGTAGAGACAAGGTCTCCCTGTGTGGCCCAGGCTGGTCTTGAACTCATGGACTTAAGCAGTCCTCCTGCCTCAGCCATCCAAGTAGCTGGGACTACAGGTGTGTGCCACCACCCCTGGCAATCTGCTTTGTTTTTTTTGAGACAATCTCTGCCACCCAGGCTGGAGTACAGTGGCTCGATCTCGGCTCATTGCAACCTCTGCCTCCCGATTTCAAGTGATTCTTCTGTCTCAGCCTCCGGAGTAGCTGGGACTACAGGTGCACGCCACCACACGGGGCTAATTTTGTGTATTTAGTAGAGACGGGGTTTCACCATATTGGCCCGGCTGATCTCAAATTCCTGACCTCAAGTGATCCGCCGGCCTCGGCCTCCCAAAGTAGCTGGGATTATAGGCGCCCACCACCAAGCCCAGTTAATTTTTGTGTTTTTAGTAGAGACAGGGTTTCACCATGTTGTCCAGCCTTGTCTTGAACTCCCAACCTCAGGCCTGCCTTCTTTTCTGGATGTACATCTTGCTTTACTTTTCTCTACTGAGAATGTGTCATTTTTAAAACATCAGAAGGAAAGGGTGAGCACCTCGCACCTGCCTCGGGCTGCTGGGAGGTGGCCTGCTCCTCTGAGGAATGGGTGCTGTTTTACCAGCCTCGTCAGAGCTGCCTTTACTGTTGTGCCTTCTTTTCACTTCTGTGTGCCTTTGCCTCCTCTCTACCTCTGAGAACCCGTCCAGCTCAGACACTCCATTCTGTTAGCGTTTACTGTTTCACTCTCCTTGTCTTGGATCACCAGTGCTGTGATCCAGTAAGATTTAGCAAGACATCTGGATTATGGAATTTTAGGAAATTTATGTCTGTTACTTTTTCAAATATACCTAATGTCAACATGGGCTAGCAAAAATAAACCTGATATGTAATGGCAGAGCCGGTTAGCAAATTGTGGTCTTGGAAAAAGATAGTTTGGCGAGTGTTTCTTAGGAACCTGAAAATGGCTCTGCAAGCCTTTGTTGTGGGTGGTGCAGAGGTGGACAGGCAGTCCTTGCAGAAGTGACTCCACGTGAGGAATCCACGCTCCTGTACTGAAGAGTCATGTTTCCAATGGCATCTGAACCTGTCCATCATCTGCGAAAGCCCCAGGTTCTGGGGAAGCACCAGGTTGATTAAGTCCAGGTTTGGTGAGAAATGAGCAGGGCCAGATAACATGTCAGGCGTTTGATTAACCTAGTTTGTAGCGCAGAGCGTTTGCATACCTGAGTTTTGTTTCTGTTGTCTGTGCAGGATGGGAATGGAGCAGCCGGAAAGCTGGCTGGGCGGGACACACTTGGAACGCATTGTTTATTCCACGCCAGTGGGCTGTGAATACTGGACATTCAGGTGCAGCACCGTCTGGTAGCTCTCTCTGCAATGATGGCCGCATGCGGACGTTGACTACCAGAAATGGGGCTGGTGCGACTGAGAGGCTGAGGTTTTTTTCTCTTTTAAGCTCTTTTTTTGTTGTTTTTATCCTGAGTTTCACTCTGTCGCCCAGGCTGGTGTGCAGTGGTGCGATCTCTGCTCTCTGCAACCTCCGCCTCCAAATTTGAAGACAGACCACCACCGGGTGAGGCACTGAGCCTCCAGCCTGCATGTGGCTGCCCAGGCACAGCCCCCTTCCGGGTCGACCCGGAAGCGGATCTGGACGGAAGAGCCTGTGGTTATCTCATTAGGAAAGCATTTTTACAATAATCTACGTTTGCTTGGCTTTTCCCTTTTTTTTTTTGGAGACAGGGTCTCGCTCTGCCATCCAGGCTGGAGCACACTGGTGTAGTCTTGGTCTGCTGCAACCTCCACTACCTGGGTTCAAGCAATTCTCCTGCCTCAGCCTCCCAAGTAGCTAGGACTACAGGCGCGCCACCACACTTGGCTAATTTTTTTTTTTTTTTTGAAGACACAGTCTTGCTGTGGTCTCGATCTCTTGACCTCGTAATCCACCCACCTCAGCCTCCCACAGTGCTGGGATGACAGGCGTGAGCTACTGCACCTGGCCACGCCTGGCTAATTTTTATATTTTTAGTGGAAATGGGGTGTCATCATGCTGGGGATGCTGGTCTCGAACTTTTGACCTCGAGTGATCCACCCACCTTAGCCTCCCAAAGTGCTGGGATTACAGGAGTGAGCCACCGCGCCCAGCTGGCTTTTGATTTTTAAACGTTTTTGTTTCAGAGTTTGAAGGTTTCCCAACTTTTTGTGGTCCTGCAGTTCCATATAAAGAGAACCCTGGTTATCACAGGGATACCCTGACAGTTCCCGCTCCCAGTGCAAGGAGGAACTGAGATGGGTGGGAGGAGTGTGTCAGGCCATGAAAAGTTTTCATCTGCGGTCTTTGACTCCTGCCACATCTCTGCCCGCGGTCTCGGCGGAGCCTGGCCGGGGTTCTCAGTTCACAGCTGGGGATTGAAACCTCCTTGGGGTCGTCTTGGGCTTTTCCCTCCTTGCCTGGTCTCAGAGGACTCGGCATGAGATTGGGGACTGATGTTGTAGTAGGATTTGCAAGGTTACCAGGTCATTCTGAGAACGGTACATTTTGTTGGTGGGCATTGATTGAGGATAAGGAGTTTTAAGACTAAAGATTCTTAGGCATTAAATGGTTCATATTCCGAAGCACTGATTTAATCTAAAAGAAGGTGGTGTTGTACACGTTTAAATGTTTTCTCGAGCTTGAATCTCAACCTACTTTTTTGAAAAGATAGTAAGAATATTTCAGCCAAAAACCTCATTTGCAAAAGAAGCATGCACGAAATGTGACGTGAGGCTTCATTTTGCAGATGGAAGAGATCTCTGTCTGCACTGTGGACAGTGTGTCTTAAGCGGCAGTGTTGTGCTGGTACACGGTTTCACATAGAATCGTGCTCCTTTGCTAACTGTAAAAGCATTTGAGGGTCATTTGGCCAGGTAAAGATCCTGGCAGTCCTGAGCAGCCTCGCTGGCGCCGTGGGTCCTGAGTGCTGTCTGCCAGTGTCCTCAGTTGAGGAGTGTGGAGTGGGACTTCAGGGCAGTGGGCCCTTCCCTCCCTCTGGCCCTCTGTCCTGCCCGGCCCGCCAGCTTTCGGGAACAGATCACTGTACGGTGCTTTCTCTCCAAGGAGCTGAAGGTGGTGGATCATCGTCTGGAAATGTGTCTGGGGTTGCCCCTGCGGCCCCTGCAGGGGGCTCGCGCTCCTCCTCCCGGAACTTAGGGTCTTCTGGTGGCGAGAAGGAAGAAGGCAAAAAGGTCCGGCGGCAGTGGGAGTCGTGGAGCACAGAGGACAAGAACACCTTCTTCGAGGGGCTGTACGAGGTGAGTAGGCTGTAGAGGCACGGCCAGGCAGCCTGGGCATCCCTCTCAGAGCCCTGCCCTCCGCTCCCCGTGCTTCCTCTCTGCTGTTAGATTCTAGAACGCAGGTTCCTGGGGGACCCCTGCAGTGGCCGAGGCTGGTGTGGGCTCCAGGCCCTGCCCACTGACCTTGGCCATTTTATCTCCTCACTGAGATTTTAGAAGCTATTACTGGTGAGGTGTCTGTGAGGAGGTGTTTTTGTGTGTTTCCTTCATTTCCTTTTGGATATTCTCACCGCTTGTCTCTCAGAGATGTTCTTGACTGAAGGCCCTCTTGTCTCAGGGCCTTCCCTTTGTGCTGAGTGGGCTGGTTTAGGAGGGATGGCCTCTGAGGGGAGGCACAAGGGAGTGTTTGCCGCGGGGGCCAGCGTAGCTGAGAAACCTCACGAGATGTTGCCGCTGACTTGAGACACAATGGAAAGTCCTAAAAATAGAGAGAAGTCACTCTCTGACCCCACTGCCCAGTGAATGCCCGTGCTCCCTGCTGGCCAGTTTCACCTGCATTATTGTTTTCTAAATCCTTGTAATTATTGTGAGCATACTTTTTAATTACCATTGCTTGCATTATTCATGGTGTTTCATAGTTCTTTTGCTCTGTATTTTTTTTAACGCCCGTAAATGTTCTCCTTGCCTGTGTGCTCACTGTTTGCTTTTGTAAAAACATCGTGTTGGGGCACAGCCATGGCCAGGGTGGATGTACTGTCTGCGGCTGCTGCCACCGCAGTGCAGAGTTGAAGAGCTACACCGGACAGGGTGGCCCTCGAGGCCCTGGCCAGCCACTGCTCTGCTTGGCCATTCCTGTGTGGTTAAGGACGACTGAGATCCTTCCAGATTCTGTTGTTGCAAGTGATGTTTACTCTGTGGTAAACATCTGTGTGCACGTTTCATACTTTAGACTGCTTCTTTGGCATACAATATTAGAAGTAGGTTCATGATCAGTGAGCCTTGTCCTTTTTTTGGGGAGACGGAGTCTCACTCCGTTGCCCAGGCTGGAGTGCAGCGATATGATCTTGGCTCACTGCAACTTCTACCTCCTGGGTTCAACCAATTCTCCTGCCTCAGCCTCCTGAGTAACTGGGACTACAGGCACAGGCCACCATGCCCGCTAATTTTTTGTATTTTAGTAGAGATGGGGTTTCACCTTGTTGCCCAGGCTGGTCTCGAACTCCTGAGCTTAGGCAGTCTGCCCACTTTGGCCTCCCAGGAGCCTTATTCTTTTAGTAGCTAATTAATTGGTGTGATGGAGAAGTCTTGTCAAGCCTGGGGAGCAGAATGCTAAAGAAAGAAATGGAGGCTCTGGAATGAGGTGTTTAGAGAGGCATTAGAAAAGGAGACACCCATAAACGTGGGCGTGAGACTTGACTACGGTGCATGCCGTGGCCAGGGTCGCTCCCGCCCTGGGCTTCAGGTTAGGTTCTGCCCACGCCAGGTGGACCCGACTGCCGTGACAGTGTGGCTTGACTCTGATTGTCCGAAGAGTAGTGTGCATGAGTCCCGTTTCAGTAGGTATGAAGTCATTTAAACACATTCGTGTGTTCCTTTTCTTCCCTTTGAGGATCTAGAGCACCGCAAGGAGGCTGTTTTTGTGTAGATTCTAGAGCACCGCAAGGAGGCTGTTTTTGTGTAGATTCTAGAGCACAGCAAGGAGGCTGTTTTTGTGTAGATCCTAGAGCACAGCAAGGAGGCTGTTTTTGTATATAGATTCTAGCCCCAAATCGTGCCTTTAAGCTGTTTGTTGGTCTTGGAGGACCTGCGATTCCTGGAATATTTTCAGAATCAGCAACCATTGCTGATTCTTGCCTGAAACAATTACTCCTGTGGCGTGGCCTTTCCTCCTTGGCAAGACTGTAGCCTCTGTAAGAAGGTCTGGGTGCCCGGGAGCAGGAGATGTGGTTGTCCATTAAAAGTAGCAGAGGAGGCCGGGCGTGGTGTCTCAAGCCTGTAATCCCAGCACTTTGGGAGGCCGAGACGGGCGGATCATGAGGTCAGGAGATCGAGACCATCCTGGCTAACACGGTGAAACCCCATCTCTACTAAAAAATACGAAAAACTAGCCGGGCGAGGTGGCGGGCACCTGTAGTCTCAGCTACTCGGGAGGCTGAGGCAGGAGAATTGCGTAAACCCGGGAGGCGGAGCTTGCAATGAGCTGAGATCCGGCCACTGCACTCCAGCCTGGGCGACAGAGAGATTCCGTCTCAAAAAAAAAAAAAAAAGTAGCAGAGGAAGAGTTCCTTGTTAATGACCCCCCTTTACCTTTATTCAAGCAGTTTAGTTCGTTTCCTTCCCATTGGGTTAAGGTGCTCATTAGAGTTTTTCTATCGGGCGGATGCTTTTTGAGGAGTTCTGAAGTCCTGAATTAGTAATAATAATTAATAATTGGCTGTTCTGATCATGTAATGCTTTCTGCTGTGGGTTCTCTGTATCTGAGTATGTATGTGAGAAAGAGCGAGGGCAAGAGAGAGGACCGTGTTTGTTTTTTGTTTTTTGTTTTTTTTGAGACGGAGTTTTGTTTTTGTTGCTCAGGCTAGAGTGCAGTGGCGTGATCTCGGCTCGCTGCAACCTCTGCCTCCCGGGTTAAAGCGATTCTCTTGCTTCAGCCTCCCGAGTAGCTGGGATCATAGGCACCTGCCACCACGCCCAGCTAATTTTCGTATTTTTAGTAGAGACCAAGTTTCACCATGTTGGTCAGGCTGGTCTTGAACTCCTGACCTCAGGTGATCCGCCCACCTCAGCCTCCTAAAGTGCTGGGATTACAGGCATGAGCCACTGCATGTGGCCTAACACGTTTTATTTCTGCATTGTGAGTCTCATCAAAACAATGTGGGCCTCTGGTGGGGTCTTGATGTATGGCTGACTGGCCAGTGGCAGGTGTGACTGAACCCTGGAGCTGTGGGGTGACGGTGGCTGGGCACAGGCCTCTGCTCTGAGAAGTGCGGCTCCTGCCATGCTGTCATGGCCACTGCTGCCTTTTTGATGCCTCCCTGGGAGGGGTGCAGCTAGGCTGGCTGGGGCCTGACTGGATGCAGGGACCCCACGGCCGTCACTGGGCCTCAGTTGGTCACTCCTGATCATGGACTGAATTCTCTCCTGCTTCAGCTGCTCCTCAGGCGAGAGTGGTGCCCCTGCCCACCCTACTTTGGGCAGTGCTGGGCATGCTCAGATTGGCGCCTGTCCAGTTACAGCCCTTCCAGACTTCTCCCTGTGGCAGGGAGGGCATTCACCTGTGGCAGGGCACTGGCCTCCTTCCTCTGAATACCCTTCCATTTCTGTGGCAGGTCTGCACAGACCCAGCCCGGACTTCATTTCATGTTCCTGTTCCTGCTTATATCCGTCCATTGTCCGTGCTTGTTTTTGCCATACAGTTCTTGATTTCCTACCTGACAGCCACACAGCCAGCGTCCTGTGCTTCCTTCTCACCGTCTGCACGATGACTGCGGCCTCTGCTCTGGCCTCTGTGCTTCGTGGTGCTCCCCTTCTCTGTCCCCACCTACGCCTTCCCCGTCTGTGCACAGGCAGCCGGGGGCATCCTCAGCCTGTTAGCATCTCCACAGCTCTGTGGACACTGCAGATGTCTCTTCACCCCAGACGGCTTCCTCGGACTTTCGGCCCTGCCTGTCTTTTGTTCTCACTGCTGTTAGCGTCTGTGCATCTGGTTCCTGACTCAGGACAGAGCAGTCTTGTCACACTGAGAATAAGAAGAAGTCTGGTGGGGCTTGCTGCCTCGGAGACACACGGCAGGCGCAACACAGATGCCCTGGGACTTTAGGAGGCCGCAGAGGTTAAGAACAGGCGAGCAGGAGGCCTGGAACCCGGGTTCTCAGGGAACCTCTGAGTAGACGACCCCGCAGTGACATGCAGAAGCCATCAAGTTGCTTCATCATGGTTCTCGCCAAGGCCCAGGGAGTGTGGGGAGGGCTGGGCCTGCCTGGACCCTGCAGGAAAGCCCTTCATGCTGCTTCGCCTCTTCATGCTTTACCTGCCATTCCTTTTGAAAACAATGAACAAGTTTTACTTTTTCTAAAGTTTTTAATTTTTCATTTCATTTTTGCACCCAGACTGAGGTGCCAGCCTTCCAGGCCCACCCTCCAGCCCACAGCAGCTTCTGTCTTCACCTCCAGCCTGTGTTGCTGGGAGTTACAGATCCTAAAATGTGTCAATGTGTCAAGCACAGTGCCGCCTCCCCCCACCGGCCCCTCCAACTCATCTCACGCTCCCCCAGTTGCCAAGAGTCTTCTGAGATGGACAGGGTTGGGGGCCAGCCCCCGCCGGTCCCCAGGTTCACATTTCCCTGAGGATCCCACTCCCCAGTTACTACCCCTTAATCAGCATGTTTTTTGTTTTTAATTTAAAAAACCATCTTTTTTTGAGAGTCAGTCTTGCTTTGTCACCTAGGCTGGAGTGCAGGGGTGCCATAGCTCACTACAACCTTGACCTCCTGGGCTCAAGTGATGATCCTCCCGCCTCGGCCTCCCAAGTAGCTAGGACTACAGGCATGTGCCACCATGCCTGGCTTAATTTTTAAGTTTCTTGTGGAGATGGGGTTTCACTATGTTGCCCAAACTGGTCTCAAACTGCTGGGCTCAAGCAATTCTCTCGCCTCAGCCTCCCAAAGTGCTGGGATTACAGGCACAAGCCACTACCTGGCTCCCTTAACTTTTCATTTTGAAACATTTCAGACTTTTAAAAAGTTGCAAAAACAGCACAAAGCAGTTCCCTTCCACCCTGCCTCCACAGCGTTAGGGCCGCCGCAGTGAGGATATGAGCACAGACACGGCCCTTCCTGCTCCTTTGCAGGCGGGATTCAGAGTAACTAGGGTCCCACTCAGGTCCAGCCTGGCCAGAATGCTGCACCATACCTGGCTGCCCAAACTCCTCTGTCTCCTGTGACCTGGGACAGCTCCTGGGTTTTTGTTTTTTGTTTGCATGGTTTTTTTTTGTCTTTGATGACCTCAACACTTGTGGAGACTCACAGCGTGTTGGTTTGTAGAATGTCCCTTGTGTCAGTTTGGGTTGATCTGCCGTTTCCTCGTGATTCTGTGTTACACATTTCTATCAAGAATTCCACAACAGTGATACTGTGTCCCTCTTGGCGCATCCAGTTGGCGGCCCATTGTGTTCTGTCTCCGCCCCAGTGGTGTTTGCCTTGGTCGCTGCCCTCAGGTGGCCTCCGCCAGGTCTCACCATGGCTGGGTCGTGGCTTGGCTTTGAGGCTGTGTAAATACCGTGTTTCTCATCATTCTTTGCTCCCACTGATTTCAGCAGCCATTGCTGCCTTTTCCCCGAAGCAGTTGTTACTGTGGTGTTTGCTCACGGTGAGGACCTTCTGTTTCCTTTATTCTTTCTACGTTTACTGACTGGGAGTCCTGTGCCAAGAGGAGCCCTGTCTTCTCCCCCACATGTGTAGTTACTCTGTTATCTGCACCATGTAGACTGGCAGATGCTGGCTTTCTTCTGGGGGTCATGATCCGTCATGCCATTGTTGGCTTTCTCACTTCGTTGGTACCCCATTTGGCCACTGGGAGCCTCATGCTGGCTCCCATGTCCTCTTCTCATGTCCCCATCGCCTACCAGTGTATTCTCATGTGTTGGTGCCGTCAGGCATTGCAGACTCAGTGGCTGCTCACTGCTGTGCAGTCGGCTGTTTCTCCTGGGAGCCCAGCTTCCCTTTGCAAAGTGGTATTTAGAAACCAAGGCCTGGGCGCTGAGGGTGCTGGTTGCTGCTGAGCCCTGCCAGTGCTTAGGAGCTTGGCTTTGATGAGATGATCAGATGCTCGGTTCTTCGGTTCTCTATGGCAGTGCCTGAAGCAGCACTGAGGTGAGGCTGTTCTGTAGAACACAAGTTCTTTTCTGAAAGTCTAAGTCACACGCAGCTTTTGCACAGAAGTATTTAAAGAAGGGTTGGCCTCCAGGTATAATCAGTATATTCTGTGCGGTTCACTTACTAAATGTTCACGTTTGCTGTCCTTGTTTGAATATGGAATATTTTTTGTCGGATTAAAGCAGTGAGGATGTTTCCGATATGTTCTTTAAGATGCCGTAACGACTACATTGCTTCTCTTCCAGAGCTTTTCTTCATGGAGGTGTCTCATTTCATGGTCTCTGAAGAACTCTAGCCATTAAGCCATTTGTCCAAGTGATGAGCTTTATGTTTCTCCTGTCTAGAGTGCTTGCCTCTTTGGTATCCCTGTGCTCTGATCCTTCTGTTCCTGGTCCCATTGCTCCTTTATCCTGATTAAAACCTAAGGTTCTAGGGAATCGAAGTTGAAGTTCATACACAGATAAGAGCTGAGAAGGGCAGCTTGTTCGTCCACAGCCTGCCTCCTTTCTCCTTTCCTGGAACCTTGGAAAGGGTCCAGCTTGCACAGAAAGCTACATTGTTTTAACCCCTCTACATTTATCATGGAATTTATTTTCCAGCATGGGAAAGACTTTGAAGCGATTCAGAACAATATTGCGCTGAAGTACAAGAAGAAAGGCAAGCCAGCGAGCATGGTGAAGAACAAGGAGCAGGTCCGCCACTTCTACTACCGCACCTGGCACAAGATCACCAAGTACATCGACTTTGACCACGGTGAGTGCGCCACGGGCCAGGCTTGGGGGTGCCCACAGGCAGGGCCAGCTTCTGCTCAGAGCGCAGCTTCCAGCAAGCCGGCCGGACCTGCTTTCTGGCATTTTCTCACCAGCCACTTGGCCTGGGGCTCCTTGCCTTGCAGAGCTTTGACTGATCATGTGCCGTCTAAGTCAAACCAAGTTGTCAGCAAGTGGCATCCCGTGCTCCAGGGTTCTTACCACTGCTTTTCTGAGCTACGTTTTGTGGGTTTCCACTGGCTCTGAGTGTGTGTGAGTTTCCACTGGCTCTGAGTGTGTGTGAGTTCTCGGTCCCTGGCTCACTTGAAGCCTGTGGTCTCCACTGCAAATGATAGCACCATGGTCGGGCGAGGGGCTTGGGCCGCAGGCACCGTGCCTGGCGCTGGTCTGCCTGGGGGATGGCCAGCCTCCCTAGGCCTCTCGCCCTCTATACTGGGACCCAGATCTGTGCAGGCCCTTCTTTAGTCACAGGACCAAGTCATCCCCAGGTACAATTCTGGCTTCTGGCTCAGAGCACCCTTTGGCTGCTGGTGGCTTCTCCGGATGACGCTCTGTCCATCACCATCTCTGTCCCCGGAAGTCTTAGCCGCCTCCTGCCTCTGCCTATCAGAACCACCTCTCCAGCAGCGTACCTGTGCTGGGCCCTGCTCTTCATTCCTGCAGCTTCACGCACAGCATGGTCCTTCCAGATGCACCCCCAGGACACCCCTCTGCCTTCTGACCCTTCTTTCAGATATCTCACGTTCTGACCCAGGGTACCTGGACTGTGGCCATGCTGCCCCTCCTTGTGCCCTTGCTTATGCCTCGTGGTGACCTAAAGTACTTGCCTTGGCCATTCCTGTGGTGTCCTCTGGGTGGGTTATGGCATCTTGACCATGGTGCATCAGCGTTGCCCAGAGCTTTGGGAAGAGCCAGGACCCAGCTCCCCTGTGTGATTGGGCAGAGCCCTGAGGGCCGCAGACACCCCCTGCCCACCACACAACTTCTCCACTGAAGAACCTTCACTGGGAGGTTGTTGCGAAATATCTGGAGATTCATGGAAACGGCTGTTGGTCTCTGCACGTTAGGGGCACCCCTTGATTCGGGTCTGCTGCCGCTGTGGTTTTGTTTGTTTGCTTTTGTATCCGTGTGACCATTAACGTAAGATTTTCTGCTGACTTCACCTATTTATGGCACATCAATTCCGTTTTGTCCTATATTTGATGCCTATGCTGGTCTTCTCATGTTCAGCTCATTTGTTGATTTGAAATCTCAGCACTGGTTGGATCCTGTCATCCAAGACTGTTGTGACTAATGTCAGGTTGTGGTGAGTGGCCTCGTGCCTTCCAGAGTGGCACGCAGCACTGACTTCACTGTCAGCCTCTTCCTGTGTCGTCTGTCCTTTGCACTGTTCATTAGTGCCCTTTTGAAAAACAGGCCGGGCGCGGTGGCTCACGCCTGTAATCCCAGCACTTTGGGAGGCAGAGGCAGGCGGATCACAAGGTCAAGAGATCAAGACCGTCCTGGCCAACATGGTGAAACCCCATCTCTACTAAAAATACAAAAATTAGCCGGGCATGGTGGTGCGCGCCTGTACTCCCAGCTACTCGGGAGACTGAGGCAGGAGAATTGCACCACTGCACTCCAGCCTGGCGACAGAGCAAGACTCCGTCGCAAAAAAAAAAAAAAGAAAGTCAGTCTATGAGAGCGGATCTGCCACCCATTGTGGCTGGTCTTGGAAAGCTCTCCACGGGGAAGGTGGCCAGCAGCGGAGGGGACTGGACAGCTATTTAGTAGACGAGGTATAGAGAGAGGGATGGGATTCCAGGAGCTTCAGTCCAGCGTGCTTTGCTTGAACCACCGGCAGGTAGGATGGGGAGCGTCTTGGGACCCTCAGGCTCCCGGCGTAGACTCATCTCCTCTTCTGAGGTTCAAATGCACATTCTACTTGCCAACCCAAGCTTTCTCCCAAGTCAATTTCAGAAAGCAGTCAAAGCAAACATTTCTTTTCTAATTTTGTCACTGTTAAGCAACCTCCTAATCCTAAGGTTGTTTCTCTGTTAAACAACCTCCTAATCCTAAACTTCCTGGTGTGAGGAGGCCTCATTCCTCTTTGGCCCTTCTCTCCGTCTAGGGTGAAGAGTAAATGCTCCCTCACATCTCTCTGGGGGTCACACCCAACGACACAGGTCCTTTCCCCTTCTCCGTGTGGGCCTCTGTGCTTCCCTCTCTCCCTGTCTCCCCTTCTTCCTGATCTGACACAGCAGGCTCCTGCAGCCTTGGTGTCTCCTTTTCGTGCATCTTTGGCTTGACCCCACATGATGTGCCACCTTCTTGTTGAGCTCACTGTTCTCCCGAGTTCTCTGATGGCCCTGGTTTTCTCTTCAGCAGGGCCGCCTGCCTCTGTGCCAGCGTGCAGCGGCATTGGGGCACCCGATGCTGACTTGCCCAGCTGGAGGCCACCAGGACACTGTGAAGTGACTGGCCCCATGGACTGTCACATCAAGCAAAGTGGCATGCACATCAAACAGAGTGGCAACTTTTTCATGTTACATGTATTTTTAGCGTGCTTTGGAGTTTTGTTTTATTTTGTTTTTTTGAGCCAGAGTCTTGCTCTGTTGCCCAGGCTAGAGTGCAATGGCACAATCTCAATTCACTGCAACCTCCATCTCGCAGGTTCAAGTGATTCTCATGCCTCAGCCTCCCGAGTAGCTGGGATTACAGGTGCGCACCACCACTACACCCGGCTAATTTTATATTTTTTAGTAGAGATGAGGTTTCACTATGTTGCCAAGCTGGTCTTGAACTCCTGAGCTCAGGCAGTCCACCGGCCTCTGCCTCCCAGAGTGCTAGGATTACAGGTGTGAGCTGCCGCACCCGGCCTTGTGCTTTGGGGTTTGGAAGAGCGCACCGCGCGCACTTTATCATGGGTTTGTCTGACTCGTCGGGTGGAGTAAGACGCAGAGTGGTGGCAAGTGAGGAGCGTGAAAGGGACTGACTCCACCCCCAGCTTGGGAGCCATGGCCTTGCGTGTGTGTTCATTGTATTAATCTCCTGTGGTTTCCATGCACATCTGCGGCTCCCTGCTGCTGTCCATTGCTCGGAGGAGATTTTGTTTCATGAACTCAAAATTTGGATGAGGTGAGCTTGGTTCCTGTCCCTGAGTGTGCAACAAAACATGAGGTGCCACCTCGGAGGCCGTGGGGCCAGGCGGGGCATCAGGGACACTGCCAGAAGCCCTGCTTTGTCCCAGGTCTCACCTCCCCAGGGGCCCCTCGTCTGCGCTGTCTTGCTCCTGGTGCTGCTTTCTTCTCTCTGGGTTGCGGGTTTTTTTCTTTTTGTCATTTCAAATGGTGGACTTTTTTTTTTTTTTTTTTTTTTTGAGACAGAGTCTTGCTCTGTTGCCCAGGCTGGAGTGCAGTGGCCGGATCTCAGCTCACTGCAAGCTCCGCCTCCCGGGTTCACGCCATTCTCCTGCCTCAGCCTCCCGAGTAGCTGGGACTACAGGCGCCTGCCACCTCAACCGGCTAGTTTTTTGTATTTTTTTTTTAGTAGAGACAGGGTTTCACTGTTTTAGCCAGGATGGTCTCGATCTCCTGACCTCGTGATCCGCCCGTCTCGGCCTCCCAAAGTGCTGGGATTACAGGCTTGAGCCACCGCACCCGGCCTCAAATGGTGGACTTTTAAAAACATATTTTAGAAATGGGGATATTATTCACCCTTTTAAAGTGTACAACTTAGTGGTTCTTAATGCACTTACAAGGTTATGCAGCCATTGCCACTCTCTAGTTGCAGAATATGTCCACTGCCCAGAAGGAAACCCTGTACCCTGGTGCTGGGAGCCCTCAGTTTACCTCCTGTCTCTATGGCTCTTTCTACTCCAGACGTTTCATAGAAATGGGATCACATGCTACATGTCCTTCTGTGCCTGGCTCCTTTCACTCAGCGTTGGATTTCCCGGTTCGTTTGTGATGTAGCGTGTGCCAGTCCTTTTTATGGCTGGATAATTTTCAACTGGGTGATGGCCACATTTTGCTTGTCTACTGAATAGTGGATCTTAAAGCTTCCTGAGTCATGGCCTCCTTTAAGAAAGTCTGATGAGGCCGGCGTGGTGGCTCACACCTGTGATCCCAACATTTTGGGAGGCCGTGGCGGACGGATCACCTGAGATCAGGAGTTTGACGCCAGCCTGACTGACATGGTGAAACCCTGTCTCTACTAAAAATACAAACATTAGCAGGGTGTGGTGATGCATGCCTGTAATCCCAGCTACTTGGGAGGCTGAGGCAGGAGAAGGAGAATCCCTTGAACCCGGGAGGCGGAGGTTGCAGTGAGCGGAGATTGCGTCACCGCGCTCCAGCTTGGGCAACAAGAACGAAACTCCATCTCAAAAAAAGAAAGAAAAAAGTCTGATGAGCCCTTAGGTCTTTCTCTCAGAAGAGCCTTTGAGAGCAGCTGGCCTGTACTTAGCAGTGTACCATGGTCTAGAATCCTCCTCGTATCTTGAAAGCCTGTTTCTCCGTTTACCAGTCTTAGAGCCTTGAGAACAGGTCTCTGAGGAGAGAACTAGAGAGGATAATTGTGAGAGTAGAGGGGACAATGGCCTTCACCCCTGCTCTGTGAAGTGACCCCAAGGGGCCTGGACTGTGTTGTCACCTGGTTTCCCTAGCAGGATTAGGTCTGGTGTAATACTGTAACAAAATGCAAAATAGCAGTGGCCCAAATGCCTCAAGAATTGGCTGTCTTGTGGCAGAGACACCTAGAGGCTGGCGCCCAGGGCAGGCAGGACCCAGGTGCCTCCTGTTCTTGTGCTTGGCTGTCCTTGGTGACAGCTCCAGGCAGTGACTCTTGAGGAAACAGGGGTGGGAAAAGGGAAACCTCCTGCCCAAATCAGGCTCCTCAAGCAGGCTTCTGAAAGTCTCCACTACTTCCAGTGGTGTAGCCACAGCCAGCTGTCCTGTCCCAGCCTGTTTGCCTCCCAAATAAAACAGCGGTCTTGGCCGGGCGTGGTGGCTCATGCCTATAATCCCAGCACTTTGGGAGGTTCAGGCAGGTGAATCATTTGAGGTCAGGAGTTCAAGACTAGCCTGGCCCACATGGTGAAACCTTGTCTCTACTAAAAATACAAAAATTAGCTAGGCCATAGTGGTGTGCACTTGTAATCTCAGCTACTTGGGAGGCTGAGGCAGGAGATCTCTTGAGCCTGGGAGGCAGAGTTTGTAGTGAGCCAAGATCGTACCACTGCACTCCAGTCTGGGCGAGAGAGTGAGACCCTGTCTCCAAAAAAAGAAAAGAAAAAAACAAAAAACAAAAAACAGAGCCTCTTACTGAGGAAGGAGAATAGACGTCAGGCAGGGGTGAGCACCTGTCCTTGGCTCCTCCTCCCGCCTGGGCCCGGGCTGTGTAGATCCACTGTCACGGGAGGGCACAGGTGAGGCAGGAAGGCAGCATCCAGGTTGCAGAGCCGCCGGCCTCACCTGTGTGCAGAGATGGATGACAGGTTTAGTGTTGGCCACATCCGCTGCCTCCATGAGAACCAGCTGTTCTGGGTGTTGTGTTTTCTCCTCCAGGGGACCTTTCCTCTGCCTATTAGGGGTAAATTTCTAACCCCCCACTTTGGTTTAACTTTTTATTTTAAAAATTGCAGGCCGGGCGCGGTGGCTCAAGCCTGTAATCCCAGCACTTTGGGAGGCCGACACGGGCGGATCACGAGGTCAGGAGATCGAGACCATCCTGGCTAACACGGTGAAACCCCGTCTCTACTAAAAAATACAAAAAATTAGCTGGGCAAGGTGGCGGGCGCCTGTAGTCCCAGCTACTCGGGAGGCTGAGGCAGGAGAATGGCGTGAACCCGGGAGGCGGAGCTTGCAGTGAGCTGAGATCCGGCCAGTGCGCTCCAGCCTGGGCGACAGAGCGAGACTCTGTCTCAAAAAAAAAAAAAAGAAAATTGCAAACACAGCACCGTGTTCTATACACTCTGCCCAGTGTCCCCTGTGGTTGACAGCTTACGTGACCAGGGTACAGGGAGCAGATCCAAGAAACCACGTGAGCCGGGCGTGGCTCCCACGCCCGAGTCAGGCAGCGCCTCCTGTTCCCTTCTCTAAAGCCACTTTCTCTTTTCTCTCTCAGTGTTCTCTCGAGGCCTGAAGAAGTCGTCCCAGGAACTGTATGGCCTGATCTGTTATGGCGAGCTGCGCAAGAAGATCGGGGGCTGTGAGTACGCTGCCTGTGGGGTTGCCCACGGCTCGTCCTGTCCTTGTCACCTTCGGGCTCTAGTGCCCAGAGTTGCTTCTATTTTCCCTCTAACTTTTATCTTGAAAAAATGTTAATAGAAGAGGTGAAGAATATGATGGAGGCCATGCTCTTTGGCTTAGAAGGACCTGTTGCTGACATTGGCTACATTTGCTGTCTTCCTGGACCATGCACATCACACGTGCTCGCGTGCACACGTGTCCACACACACTGCATTCCACTCGACTGTGTCACGCCACAGCCCAGAATACCTTCACCGGCTCACCTCAGAGCACATTTCTCCTGTGTAGCCTTGATGCCATGGTCACACCTAGACTTTTAGCATTTACCAAACAGGAGCAGTCATCTTACCTAATTTTCTGCCCATATTCAGATTTTCTAAAACATCCCAAAACACCAGTCAGGGCTTCTGTCGAGGGCCGTTGCCCTGGATGTGACTGTGGAGTCTCCCTCGGTGTCTTTGACGTAGAGCGGCCGCACCGCCAGGGCTTCTGAGACACTGCGACGCGCCCAGGCCTTCCTCGCTCAGGGCCGTGCTTGGATTTGTTCCAGTCGTCTCCTCAGGACCAGGTTCCCTTTAGACTTTTTTGACATGACCTCTAGGTAGGGACATGTAGCCTTACCAGGTGCTTGTGCCCAGTGTCCCTCAGCCCTGCTTCTTCCGCCTGACTTCACAGAAGAGAGTATGCCTGGGCTGTCCCGTGGGCACTGCAGGGGTGCACACCCACGGGGCTGCTTCACAGGTTCAATGGGATACTGCGCCACCACGCCAGCTAGCATATCACAGCTCACGGTGAGTGGTGGGGCTGAGAGGACAGATATGGAGTAGTCGCCCTGTCTGTGCCCGGCCCGCGCCACACTCTGACCCCTTGCTGTCCCTCCACCCCTTGCTGTGTCCTGCGGGGTGGCTGCTGCAATCTAGTGTGGCATTTGTGTGTGGGAGGCCCTGCCCTCCTGCACTTCCCCACTGGGTCTGTCCCCTGTGGATCCAGCCACTCCTTCTCTTCCCTCCTCCAGCCTGCCTGTCCCAGCCTGCACCCATGTCCGTGGGCCTTGTGTCCCAGCTCCTCATGCCTGTTCCTGCTGCGTCTCATCTGCCCTCTCTCAGCCTCGGGAAGGAAGCATCCCAGGCCCCAAGGAGTTTACACCACAGCTCTCCCAGCTCTCATCTTCCCCAGAGAAAGGAAAACCCCGTCTTGGTCATATCCACTCCTTGTTGCCTGGTCCTTTTGCACCACTACTTGGTCCTGGTTTCTGACCTAGAGCTTCTGAGAGGTGGAGGGTGTCCAGGTTCTTGGCATTTTGAACAAAGAATTGGACAAAATGCACAAACAAAGCAAGGAAAGAATGAAGCAACAAAAGCAGAGATTTATTGAAAACCGAAGTACACACCACAGGGTGGGAGTGGGCCCTGATGTAGGGGCTCAAGAGCCTTTTTAGATAAGTTTCTGGGTTTTAAATACCCTCTAGAGGTTTCCCATTGGCTTGCTCCCTGTACACGCTATGTAAATGAAGTAGTGGCTTGCAATCAGAGGCTTAAGTGAAGTTACAAAGGTTACACCCTATGCAAGCATCTGATTGTGGAAAACAACCAATCAGAGACTAAACTGGTTACAAAGTTACACTTCTTTGCAAAGGAAGACTTGGCCCCAGTCTTCGGAAGACTTTTTCCCCCAGCTGAAAGCAACCAATCAGGCTGCAGTGAAGGTATAAAGTTACACTCCTCTGTAAATGTCTGGTTGCTTGCTGCTTTCTGCGACCAATCAGAGATACTTTCAATTACCCATGTGCCATGCAGAAAGAAGGGGAGGGAATGGCAAAGGGAGTAGCGTCTGGTCCTTTTGTTACTTAGGTGTGAAAGTTGGGGTTTTCCTTTTGATTTAGTTCTAGGAAGTCAGCGTGAATTGGCCTTAGGTTCCCTGCCTCTAGACCCTATTCTCCTGCCTCATAAGGATGCTCAAGTTTGATGAAAATAAATGACTCGATTGCTGAGTGAGGGGCTCTCTGCTCCCAGGCTTCCAACCCTTCATCCGGGAGCAGGCGAGGAGGGGCACAGTGACCCCGTGGCATGCCTTGCTTGGCCAGTTTCCATGACCGGTTCCTTTCTTGGTGCCTCGCCTGGCGACGAGAGCCCTTTCCGGTGCTTTTCATTCCTTCCTGAAGTTCCGTTTCCATCTGGCTTTGTTTCCTTTCTTTCTGAAAAACATCCTTTATTTTTTTCCGTGTGGTTGTGCCGGCTGTGAATTCTTAGTTATTATTTATCTGAAAACTCTGTATTTCATCTTCGTTCTTAAAAGATGTATTTGCCGGATAGAGAATTCTGATCTAACGGGTTCGTTCTTTCATCACGTTGACGCCGTTGTCTGCTGCCTCTTAGCCTGTGCTGCTCTGATGAGAGGGGTCAGTGGTCATCTGTGTCCTCATTCCTCCGTGCCAGGTGCATTGTCTGTCTCTGGCTGCTTTGACAGTTTTGTCTATGGTTTTGGTTTTCAGCCTGGCCGTTTGTGGAGTTTTTTCCCCAAAACATGCAGAAGAATTCAAAGAATTTTACAATGAACACCCAAGTACCCACCACCTAGTTTCTCCCGTTAACGTACTGTAGTTGCTTTCTTGCACATCTTGAAGATAGTGAAGGGTCCCAGGCAGGTCACAGGAAATCGGGCGTCTGCTCTGGGAAACTCAGAGGGTGTCAGAGTCTTCATTCTGCGGACTCTGGGTGCCCTGGGAGTTCCACGCTGTGGGCCGGAGGGTCATCACCAGACACTGTCAGTACGAGCCCAGCAGGAAGTGTGTGCGGGCAGGTGTGGTGCCTGCAGGAAGCAGCTATCGAGCCAGGCACATAGGGATGAGTGGAAGGCCGGCGCTGGGGGACCTAGGAGGGAGCTTTTGGGAGGACATATTAGTGGGGCAGAGGCTGGATAGTGGGCTTGCCTGAGGAGGGGGCCAGGCCGGGGTGTGCTAGTCTTTCAGGTGAGCAGGGGGCGACCAGGGCAGCTGACTCCAATGTGTGACTTTGAGGGAGGGGCTGCAGCTACCGTAGGGCTTTTATTCCGGAGGAACTTTATATTTGGTAATGGGATTCGAGTCTGTATTGAGCAGAATTGTATGGGAATCTTCAGTGGCTTTGCTCCTAACTACATCATGGTCTCATTTATTTATTTTTTCCATTTAAAGGTATGGATGACAAGAATGCGACAAAGCTGAATGAACTCATTCAGGTTGGGTAAGTCCCAGTTTCCGTGTGAAACATCACTTCTCTGGGTGTTTTGTGTTTATCCTCTAAAATGCAGAAGCTGAAATGTTCCTAGTGAGGACTTTCCGAGTTAAAACCTCATAACCTGTCAGTTACGTGTTCAGTCCCAACAAAAGGCGCTGGGTCCAGGGAGCGATGACTGTGCCCGCAGCCTGTACCTGCCCCAGGGAGGGAAGGAAGTGCCCTCTCTGGCCCCCTCCTTCCTGAGGGTCTCTGGCTGGCCGCTGTGGTCTCGACGCAGCCCTCAGGGCCCCGCTTTTTGTGCTCCTTTTCCTCCACCTTTGTGCGTGCTGTGGGGCTGGACCCCAGCTTCTAGGGCCTCTTCTTTCCATTGCATTTTTGTCGTGTTCTGGGCCACTTCTGACAGCTTCCTTGCCTTCTCGTGCCCCGGATGCTTCTGTCTCCGACTGGCTGCTCTCCTTCCCTCACACACCTGACTCCCGAGAGGGCACGTGCTCTCCTGGCCACACAAACACCCGGGCCCCTGATGGTCCGGTCGACATCTGCCCAGTTGCTGCTGTTGGGCTGCACTCCGGGGCAGGGACCTGCTACCCTACTCCACAGCCTGGGGGTTCCCTGCCCTACAGCTTGCGGGGGTCCCCACTCCACAGCCTGGAGGTCACCACTCCTCAGCCTGGGGGGTTCCCGTTCCACAGCCTGGGGGTTCCCAATGCACAGCCTGGTGGGGTTCTGTGCATGTGCATTTCTCACCTGGTGTGGGTCCTCATGGGTGGCCATCCCGTCTTAGATCTGTCCCGCCCACTGACCACACCAGAGCTGTCCCGGCAGCCTGACTGGCTGCGCCCAGTTCACTGAACCCCAGATATTGGGTCTGCACAACCGGCCCCGATCTTTGTGGGTGTGCCCTGCCCTTGCACCCACTCCTGAAGCCCTTACCCATCTCTCTTCCATCCATAGCACTTTAGCCTTGGGCCTCTGGTTGCTTTTCCCCTTGGCCCTTCTCCCCTAGGCTTGTGTCTGATGACCTGGGAGCCCTCCTTGGCCCAGTGGGAGCAGTGCCTGCTGGGCCAGCACAGGCCTTCCGTCCAGTCCCAGCACAGCAGGTGTTGGGCATGATTCCCAGGCTCTGTGTGAGCTGCTACCAGCCTGCAGCCAACGACTGTAACTGGGTGACCACAGTCACCAGAAAGTGCAGCTTGCCCCAACACTGAGCAGACTTCCCAGAGTGGGTCTAGGGTACAGCCAGGGGCCACCGGCCATGGGGAGGGTGCTCACCACCTTGCCCAGGCACCCCTCCCAGCGTCAGAGCCCTGCTTCCTTCTCACTCTCGCTCCTGCTCTACCTCCGTCAGGCAGTATCTGGCTTAGCCTAAGCAGCACTGGGCACATTGGAGAAACTGTCTTCAGAAGGCCCAAGATCCAGGGCTTAGATAGTTTCTGATGTCACCTAACCAGTAGGCAAGGGGCTGTCCCGTGAGGGAAAACACTGCCCCAGGATCTGGACTTGGGGCAAATCTTACTTCACCTTTTATTTCATTTCCTCCATGATTCATGGAATGAAGCCAGAGTTCTGGGCTCTTTGTTTTATGCTTGAGGACAGTGCATGGGGTGGCCTGTCCGATGAGCATTCCTTTTGCCATAGCACAGATGTGCTGCTCAGCGGGGGCATGGTGGGCATCTGCAACGCCATCTGCAGGAGAACTTATTTAAGAAATAGACTCCTTCTGATGACACAGGCACAGGCAGTTCCCAGGGCCCGGAGACACTTGACAAACAAATGCAGGTAGTAGCTTTGTTGAGGTCTTGGGCCTTTAACAAAAACCAAGGAAGGAAAAGAGAAGGAAATACTTACAAAGGGCATTCTAGGGACAACTGGGGGGCTTTGATTATGGGCTGTGTCGTTTCCTGAGTGATGACGGGGTTGTGGCTTATAGGACTAGAGGTGCTCGCTAAAGTGTGCAGAGGGGAAGTGCCTTTTGGTATAAAGAACCCTCAGGTTGGCCGGGTGCGGTGGCTCCTTCCTGAAATCCCAGCACTTTGGGAGGCCAAGGTGGGTGGATCACAAGGTCAGTAGTTTGAAACCAGCATGACCAACATGGTGAAACTCCATCTCTGCTAAAAATACAAAAATTAGCTAGTCATGGTGGCAGACACCTGTAATCCCAGCTACTTGAGAGGCTGAGGCAGGAGAATTGGTTGAACCCAAGAGGCGGAGGTTGCAGTGAGCCAAGATTGCACCACTGCACTCCAGCCTGGGCAACAGAGGAGGACTCCATCTGGAGGGGGGAAAAAAAAGAAAAAAAAACCCTCAGGTGGTTCTGCTGAGGGAGGGCAAGGAGCAGGCATGGGCCTGGGCTATGTCTGTCCTCAGTAGCATGTGCAGCAGCGCCCCTCTAGCCTCATCCTCCCGGGCAGCAGGTGCGTGGACAGCGGCATTGAAATGTGGCATGAGCTTACGCAGCACGCTTGGTGCCATTTACAGTCATGCCATCTGCCACTCTGAGAACCAAATGAAGAGGGAGCCTGGCGTGGGTCCCCAGCTCCTCCAGGCCACGTGTTGGGCATGCTGGCCAGAAGGCGGCATGGCTGAGTGTCGGCTGTCATCCTCTGCTGTGCTCCTGCAGTGGAGGGGCCCTGAGATGACTTTGAGTGTGGGCCTGGGCGGTGGGCCTGTCAGCACGATGGCAAGATTGACTGCCCTTTTTCTTACAGAAGCCAGTGTCAAGGGAGCCCACCTGGCTACCATTTTGTCTGGAAAAGACTGGGCAGGTAGCAAAAGAAAGGGTGGGCTCAGGTATGGGCGCTGATGGAGAATTTGCCCGTGTAGCCAAGGATTTTGGCAAATGGCAGGTGAAGGCAGTGCTGGCTCCTGGACAGAGTGCTGCGGGAGGCCCCGGCGAGAGTGGAAGCCTGCACTAAGGGACCTGGCCACGCTCACCGGGCTCTCTGGGCCACAGCCTCACCCGTCGTGTTGTCATCCTCCAGAGAGGTGTGAGACACGGAGAAAAGTTTGGAACAGCATGGTACCAGCAAGGAAACATTTCTGTCTGCACCCATAGAGAGATCTGAGGCAGAAGGGCTGCTGAGTAGTGTGATCATTGGTTCTAGAAATGTCTGGGTACCTGTGTGTGCCTGGCACAAGAATGGGTGCTGGTTATGCAGTGGTGACAGCTATGGTGTGGCAGCTGATGCAGGTCCATTGAGCAGGTCACCTTAGTGTGTGGTGTAGGCATGTACAGTAACTGGGGATGAAAGTTACCGTGAAATTGACGTGGCAGGTGGGTGCAGACATGGCAACTGGCAGGAAGGGAACCTACCTGGGGCATCTAGGGAAGGCTTTTCCAAGGTGGTGGCCAAGGTCTTAAAGAAAAAAGCGAGCAGGGGCCACACACAGAGTTGGGGAATCACCTGGCCCAGGGAAAGGAAGGTGGGAAGGAGGAACTGGGTCATGGAAGCCTCAGGAGGGGAGGGGAGAGGAAGCGTGCAGAGCTGAGGCTGGAGGTCTGGGCCAGGCCTGGCTCTGAGCACAGGAGGGGTTCCAGTAGCTCCCACTGTCTCAGGAAGGTAGTGTAGAGTTTGCAGCAGGAGAGCCCCTTGTTCTGGGTAAAACTGTGCCTCTCGTTCCCTGTGGAGAAGAGATGGGGATGCTGTTGGAGGTGGTGTGGTGTGGTGTGTACGTTATTTTTCTTTCTTTCCTTTTTTTTAAATAGAGGTGGGATTTTGCCTCTATTTAATTTAACTTTACAATTCTAAAACCAAAAGAGCCCAGGCTGGTCTCAAACTCCTGGGCTCAAGTGACCCTCCCGTCTTGGCCTCCCAAAGCACTGATATTACAGGCATGATCCTCTGCACCTGATCCATTTGTTGCTTTAGTATTTTAACTTTTTTTCTTTTTGGTTTTTGTCATACAGTTCTGGAAGTTTGTTTTAAGACATTTTAGTTTTTGAGCAGTTTTAAGTTTACAGAAAAATTGTGTACAGAGCTGCGCCCCTCCCCTGCCTCACACATGATTTCCCCTGTTATTAACACTGTGTTGGTTTATTTTGTTTTGTTTTATTTTGTTTGAAACGGAGTCTTGCTCTGTCTCCCAGGCTGGAGTGCACTGGCGCGATCTTGGCTCACTGCATCCATCTGCCTCCCAGGTTCAAGCAATTCTTGTGCCTTAGCTTCCCCAGTAGCTGGGATTACAGGCACCCACCACCACGCCCGGCTAATTTTTTGTATTTTTAGTGGAGACAGGGTTTCACCATGTTGGCCAGGCTGGTCTTGAACTCTCAACCTCAGGTTATCCTCCCGCCTTGACCTCCCAAAGTGCTGGAATTACAGGTGTTATTAACTATTTGCATTTTTGTGGTCCTTTTGTCACAATTCATGAGCCTTCCTTGACCCTTCTTCATCACCCAGAGTCCATAGTTTACTTACAGGCCCACTCAGCGTTGTACCTTCTGTGGGTTTGGACAGATGGGTAATGACATGTGCCCACCCTTCCGGCATCACACGGGGGCAGTTTGCTGCCCTGAACATCCTGTGCTCTGCCTGTTGCTTCCTAGTGCCCCCAGCAGTCTCTGGTCTCTCTCTCTAGCTGCACCCCAGCAGTCTCTGGTCTCTCTCTCTAGCTGCACCCCAGCAGTCTCTGGTCTCTCTCTAGCTGCACCCCAGCAGCCACTGGTCTCTCACTGTCTCTAGCTGCACCTTTCCCAGAGTGTCGTCGTCACATTGGAATCATCCTAGGCTTAGTCTTTGTAGATTGGCCTCTTCAGTTACAGTCCTAGAAGTTTTCACAAATTCGTAGATCTGCGTAGCTGCCACCGCTGTCAAGATACGGAACACTGCCAGCAACCCCCAAGTCCCCTTCTGTCCCTCCCCCACACCTTGCCCCGGGCACCCTCTGCGCCACTCTCCATTCCCTGTAATTTTGCCTTTTCCGGAAAGCCATCTAAAGGGAATCGTGGTGTGCAGCCTTCTGAGATGGGCGTCCCCACTCAGCAGTGTGCCCTCGAGGCTCTTGCGTGGTGACTTGTGGATCTGCGGCAGCTTGTGCTTTGACCTGCTGGGTCGTGTTCCACGGTGTCGACATGTCGCACTCTGTTATCCCTTCCGAGTGGAGGTGCCCAGGGCTGTTGGCAGTTTGTTAGTGTTGGTGAAGAAGTGAGCAGGCTGTGCCTCCAGGTTTTTGTGTGAGCGTGGTTTTCGGTCCCGGGGGAGGAGGTGGGAGTGTGTGTTCGGCTTTACATGGAGCTGAGCGTGGTTTTCGGTCCCGGGGGAGGAGGTGGGAGTGTGCGTTTGGCTTTACATGGAGCTGCCAGACTCTTCCAGGAGAGTTGCATTTGCTTCCCACACTCCCCAGCACTCAGCATGTTTGGAGTGTTTGTCTTGCTAAAGGCACCCTAGTAGGTGTGGAGTGGCATCATGCTGTGGATTTGATGTGTTTCCCTGATGACTCATGACGCCGAGCGTCTTTCTCCTGCTTATTTGCTATCTGTGGGTCTTTGGTGAGGTGCCCGTTCGTATCTTGTGCTGCCTCTTTTCTTCTTCTTGAGTTTAGAGAATTCTTTGTGCATTGTAGACACAAGTTTTCTGTTGGATCCTCCATCTGCAAATACTTCCTCCCAGACTGTGGCCTGTCTTTTCGTTGACTTACTGTCTTGCACAGAGTGAAAGTCCTTCGCTTTGATGAAGTCAGGTCTGTCACTCTTTTCTTCTGGGTTTATGCTTTTAATATGGCATCTAAGAACTCTTCACCTAACCCAGGGTCACAGAGATGTCCCCCTGTGTTTTCTTCTAGAAATTTTCTAGTTTTACATTTAAATCCATGATCTGCTTTGAATTAACTTTTGTGTACCATGTGAAGTGTAGGTGGAGCTTTGCTTTTTGCCTGTGGGTGTCAACCTGCATCATCTGAAAGGACTGTCTCTTCTCCACTGAGTGGCCTTTGCACCCTTGTCAAACATCAGTTGGCTGTGCCATGTGGGTCCATTCTGGACCTTCTCTTCTGTCAACTTTTGTGACCATTCTTTCACCAGCAGACACTCGTATTTATGAACAAACAGGAAACCTGTCAAGGTGAGAGATCAGGAAAATGAGTGAGGTGCCTGTGGGAGGCCACCCCTGGATTTCAGCCCCAGGGCGACTGGGGTATTTGACTTGCTGCTGCCCCTACCTCTCATGCAGACCTGTTTCAATTAACTGTGAATCTTGTTTTGATTTTAGAATTCTAAAATTAAACTAAAGACTAAATGAATTGAGTAAAGGCCTAACCTAAAACAAAAGCTTACTACGTTGTTCACAGACCCAGAGGCATAAGTTTAGCATGTGCTTATTAGATTTATCAAGTGGCTTTGCAGAGAAGAAAATAAATCTGTCAGAAAGGAAAGCCAGGTTCCCGTGTACACAGAGGAATTACTCTTTTCGATTCAGAAATGCTATTCTATTCTGCAATGATGTTTCTATTCTGAAATGCTACTCACCTAGGCGCGGTGGCTCATGTCTGTAATCCCAGCACTTTTGGAGGCCGAGGCGGGTGGATCACTTGAGGACAGGAGTTCGAGACCAGCCTGACCAACATGGTGAAATCCCATCTGTATTAAAAATACAAAAATTAGCCAGTCGTGGTGGTGTATGCCTATAGTCCCACCTACTCGGGAGGCTGAGGCATGAGAATCGCCTAAGGCCCTGGATTGGGAGGCAGAGGTTGTAGTGAGCCGAGATCGCATCACTGCACTCCAGCCTGGGCGACAGAGTGAGAGTCTGCCTTAAAAAAAAAAAAAAAAGCTACTCATGCAGGGGTGTATGAGGGCTGTTTGAGGGGTCACTTAGAGGTCAGCTTGTGGTTATTCTATAGGCAGCACCTCTTCAACCCCTGTGCCGGCCTGTCTGGAAAGTCCTGGCCTGTCCTACAGCTTCCAGGCTGGTGCGAGGGTTGGGAGGTGTGGACCATGTCCCGGGACTGTGACCAGGCCTAAGGGTCCTCCTGGCTTTCACACTTTAACATGGCTCTTCATCTTGTTCAGTGCCGCAGCCTCAGGTTGGTCGTAGAACTTCCATTTGAGAAAAGAAGACGGAGGATTGTAATCTCAGAGTGGTTCCGTATGAATGCAGAAGGGTGCACTTAGTTTTATTGAAGGAAAAAGAAAAAAGGAAGTCACAAAATAGCAGTTTAACGGAAAATTTGATTATTGAAAACACAGGTGCCACATGACACAGCTCCACCAGCTGTTTAAATCTTGCCTACTACTGTTGTGTTTTGGGGCAGATGGAGTAAAAAACGGTGAGCGGGAACGTCCATTTGTTTCCAGAGCACTTCATTGGAGGAGATTGTTTTAGAATTGACTCGAGCTGGGTGCAGTGGCTCACGCCTGTAATCCCAGCACTTTGGGAGGCCGCGGCTGGCAAATCACTTGAGGTCAGGAGTTCCAGACTGGCCAACATGGAGAAACATTTTCTCTACTAAAAATACAAAAATTTAGCCAGGGGTGGTGGTGGGCGCCTGTAGTCCCAGCTACTTGGGAGGCTGTGGCAGGAGGACCACTTGAGCCCAGCAGGCTGAGGTTGCAGTGAGCCGAGACTGCACCACTGCACTCCAGGCTGGGCGACACAGCGAGACTGCGTCTCAAAAGTAAAAAAATAAAAAATAAAAAAAAGAATTGACTCCATGCTTACTGACTGCTTTTGACCAATGTTCCCCCTGGTTCCTTCTGCTGCAGCCCTGCTCTGACACCATTAATGTTCATAAAACTGCTGTGGCACTTATTTGTGTATTTCACCTGGGTTAAGATGGTTTAAGAATTTTGTCTCAGTAGAACATGTTGTTCTCTGGGGACTCATCCTCTCTAAATTATCCCTCAAGACAGAAAATCTGTACAGTCAGAAAGCGGTTGAGGGCATGAAGCTTTTTTTCTGCCGTCTTCTTGCCTCTTTGGTCAGGCTTTCCCAAGCTCAACTCTGTTCTTTGGCATCCTGTGTTTGATTCCCAGCACAGAAGGCACTCAGTCAGTAGCTGGGTGGGCGCGTGGGTGAACAGACGGACACGTGAGTGGATGGATGGATGGACACATGAGTGGGTGGGTGGAGGCACGGTTAATGGATAGATGGAAGAGTAGCTGTCATGCACGAGGGATTGTTGAGCTTTCCATAGCTACTGAAACCCAGCTGCTGCCCCCGCACTTCTGCCCATTGGGACCTCACTGTTTATTTGGTCTTATTATTTATTTATTTATTTTTTGAGACAGAGTCTCCCTCTGTTGCCCAGGCTGGAGTGCAGTGGCGCCATCTCGGCTCACTGCAAGCTCCGCCTCCCGGGTTCACATCGTTCTCCTGCCTCAGCCTTCCGAGTAGCTGGCACTGCAGGCGCCCGCCACCACGCCCAGCTAATTTTTTATATTTTTAGTAGAGATGGGGTTTCACCGTGTTAGCCAGGATGGTCTCGATATCCTGACATCTTGATCCACCCACCTCGGCCTCCCAAAGAGCTAAGCCTACAATAGTAGTGTGAGCCACTATTATTTTATTTATTTATTTATTTTTGAGATGGAGTTTCACTCTTGTTGCCCAGGCTGGAGCGCGATGGCGCAATCTCAGCTCACTGCAACCTCCACCTCCTGGGTTCAAGTGATTCTCCAGTCTCAGCCTCCCGAGTAGCTGGGATTACAGCTGCATGCCACCACGCCTGGCTAATTTTTGTATTTTTAGTAGAGACAGGGTTTTGTCATATTGGTCAGGCTGGTCTCAAACTCCTGACCTCAGCTGATCTGCCCACCTTGGCCTCCCAAAGTGCTGGGATTACAGGTGTGAGCCACCGTGCCCGGCTTGTTTGGCCCTAAACATTTGATTAAAGCCTTAGGTTTTTGGGGTGATGGTAAAATGTGTGGGGTATTGAGACTGCATAATGCTGAAATTAGAGCTAGGACCCTTTTAAAAGGAAGGGGATTGCAGCTTTGTTGACTGGGATATGGAGATTGTGGTGTCACCCTTTTTCCTGTCTGAGGTTGCCGGAACTGGCTCTCCCCATCAGATGCCCGTGCTCAGCAGAGGCTGCTCTTCCAGCCAAACTGCAGGGATCATCTGGAGAGTCCCTCCCACGCAGCACTCGCTTCAGACGCTCGTTCGTGTTTTGATAATTTTGGTCAGCAGTGTATTGGAATAAGATTTTTTAAAACTATACAAGTAGTACATAAATACAAGTCTTAAGCAATTTTCCAACAATACATAGATAAAATATAAGACCCTCCTCGCCACTCCATCCTGCTCATCTCATCAAAGCTAACCACTTACAGTCATTTCATGTATATCTTTCTGAATTTTTTTCTTAGTGAATTTACATAAGTAACTGTACAGGTACAAATATAGATACACACAGAGATGAAAATGTAATTTTTTACACATCTTTAGAATCACGCTGTATGTGTTCTGTAGCTTTTTTCATAGACTGTTTCTTAGAAATTGAATAGCAATAGCAAATACAGAAGCAGCAACTCTCCTACCTGACATGTGCAACTGGGAGTTGGTGAATTGCTAAAATTGGTTAAGGCAGAAAGCCATAAAAACAAGATACACATGCCCTGAGCATTTTGTAAAACACAAGCCCATTGTCGTTCACCAGCCAGTGGGCCGCTGACCAGAGCCATTTCTTGACTGGGGTCCATTCCTTGGAATTCAAGTTGGTTTATCTCTCAGATCAGAAACTCCCCACAGGGAGGTCACATAGAGGTGGACTGAGAAGTCACAGAGGTAGACTGAGCTCACACACAGGTCACGGAGAGGTGGACTGAGGTCACACACAGGTCACAGAGAAGTGGACTGAGAGGTCACAGACAGGAGGACTTAGAGGTCACAGGTCATGGAAAGGTGGATTGAGGTCACATAGAGGTCATGAAAAGGTGGACTGAAGTTACAGAGATGTGGACTGAGGTCACACAGGTCATCTAGAGGTGGATTGAGGTCACACAGGTCACAGAAAGGTGGACTCAGAGGTCACGGGGAGGTGGACTGAGGTCACACAGAGGTCATCTAGAGGTGGATTGAGGTCACACAGTTAGTGGAGAGGTGGACTGAGGTCCCACAGAGGTCATGGGGAGGTGGACTGAGAGGTCATAGAGGTCACAGAGAGGTGGACTGAGTTCACACACAGGTCATGGGGAGGTGGACTGAGAGGTCACACAGAGATCACCTAGAGATAGATTGAGGTCACAGTTCACGGAGAGGTGGATTGAGAGGTCACAGAGGTCACGGGGAGGTGGACTGAGGTCCCACAGAGTTCATGTAGTGGTGGATTGAGGTTACATAGAGGTCACGGGGAGGTGGATTGAGGTCACACAGGTCACGGGGAGGTGGACTGAGAGATAACACAGAAGTCACGGGGAGGTGGACTGAGAGGTCACACAGAGGTCACGGGGAGATGGACTCAGAGGTCACACAGAGGTCACGGGGAGGTGGACTCAGAGGTCACGGAAAGGTAGACTGAGAGGTCATGGGGAGGAGGACTGAGAGCTTCTGCTCTGAGGGCCCAAAGTGGGAGGACTGCACAGAGCTGGGGCAGTGGAGAGAAGGGTGGCTGTCTGAGGGGACCCCAGGACAGTGGCTTTTACAGGAATGGGACATCAGCTTGTGCCAGGCCAGTCACCAAGGCAGGAGGGCACAGCACGTTTTCTGTACACAGCAGTTGTCCCTTGGAGTTTGAAGTGTGGTCAGGAGAGTAGCAGGATGTGCAGAGTCACCATTTGTTTGTCACCATGTCCTCCCACTGTCCTACGTGGGCTTGAGAGGCTGGGGTGGATGTTTGGCCAGGCCCCACCTGGCCTGGCTCAGCGCCTCTCTGTGTGCTGGCCCTTCCGTCCTTCTGTTGACTCACAGGCCTCAGCGTTCCTTCAAAACTCTTTTCCCAGGGCCACCACTGTGCGCTACAAAGGGCGGAACCTGCGGATCAAAGCGCCCATGTGCCGGGCCCTGAAGAAGCTCTGCGATCCGGATGGTAGGTGGATGGGCACTCCCAGGACCAGAGGCGGTACCCGTGGCGTTCCATTCAGTGGCGGGCAGGCTGAGCTACAGCGTCGCTGCCACAGCTGCTTTGTGTCTGACCCTGCTTAATCCCAGGGCTGCACATGGACCACTCTTGAACTTGAAGTGCTCCCAACGTCCACTCTGTCAAGTTGAGCTCAGAGCCATGGCAGCAGTCAGCAGAGTGGTCGGTGGTTGTCAGGATCGAGTCTCCTATGACCTCTCTGGACCAGTCTGTGGCCTTTGCAAACCCCTGAGCAGCCACATTGGAGTTTCTTCACCGGGGTTTCTCTACTGTCCTTGCCTTTGTTTGCAAGGTCATCTGCTCACAGCTGATTTCACTGGTTTTTCTGGCCAAGCGCTTGGTTTTCTACCTTAAGGTTGGCCTACACTAAACTTTCATGGTTCCTCTGCATTGCAGGCTTGAGTGATGAAGAGGACCAGAAGCCGGTGCGCCTGCCCCTGAAAGTCCCTATAGAGCTACAGCCACGGAACAACCACGCCTGGGCCCGCGTACAGAGCCTTGCCCAGAACCCGCGCCTCAGGTACCATGGCCTTTGTCCTGCAGAGGGGTCCCAACTGCTTGAGCAGGACTGGAAGCAGTGTGTGTGTTTCCCTCAAGGAACTTCCAGGAGAAGCAGGTCCACCCCCATGCTCTGTCATCACACAAGGACACGGCAGTCTGGAGGTGACTGGAGTCCAGGGAGCACTGGGCTGCACTCCTGTACCTGGGCAGGGATGGTGGAGGGGATGTCGCGGTGAGAAGAGGAACTGCAGAGCCTTCCTCTCGTCCCCCAATAAGGCCTATACTGTTCCTCTCCCATCCGCTTCTTGGAGACTCGTGGCTTGCGTATGCACAAGGTGCCACCGTGGAAATGGACCCTTTTCCATGGTACATTTTAAAAAATTGAGGTGCCGGGTTGCGGAGGCTCACACCTGTAATCCCAGCACTTTGGGAGGCCGAGGCGGGTGGATCACGGGGTCAGGAGTTTGAGACCAGCCTGGCCAAGATGGTAAAATCCCGTCTCTACTAAAAATACAAAAAAAATTAGACGGGCGTGGTGGTGGGCACCTGTAATCCCAGCTACTCGGGAGGCTGAGGCAGGAGAACCACTTGAACGTGGGAGGCAGAGGTTGCGGTGAGCCGAGATCGCGCCATTGCACTCCAGCCTGGGCTTCTTTTTTTTTTTTTTTCTGAGATGGAGTCTTGCTCTGTGGTCCAGGCTGGAGTGCAAATGGCACAATCTCAGCTCACTGCAACCTCTGTCTCCCAGGTTCAAGTGATTGTCCTGCATCAGCCTTCCGAGTAGCTGGGATTACAGGCGCCCGCCACCACACCTGGCTAATTTTTGTAGTAGAGACGGGTTTCACCATGTTGGCCAGGCTGGTCTTGAACTCCTGACCTCAGGTGATCCACCCACCTCGGCCTCCCAAAGTGTTGGGATTACAGGTGTGAGCCACCATGCCCGGCAAATTTAGCCATTTTTAAGTGTACAGTTCAGTGAGATTTAACACAATCACAGTGTTCTGTGGCCACCACCTCTGTCCAGCTCCAGAACATTTTCGTACGCTAGAAGAGGCCCCCGTGCACCTTAGCACTCACTCTTCGATGCTCACCTTCCCACGGCCGCTGGCACCTCCCAGTCCGCTTTGTGTCTCAGTGGACTTGCCTACTCTGGACATTTCATAGAAATGGAACCACACACAGAGGCCTCTGGGCCTGGCCTCTTTGACTGGGTGTGATGCGTTCGAGGTTCACCCATCATAGCATGCCAGTACTTCGTTCCTTCCGCTCGAATACTTTCCCCTCAGAATGTATTAACGCTGTCCATGCCCGCCCGCCCGCCCTGGAAGCCAGAAGGAGCTCGTAGACTAGGCAGAGGCTGTGCGCCAGCGCCCACATCCTGGCAGAGACCTTTTGCTGGCAAAGATGTTTCCTTTAGTTCCGTGTGAATCTCTGGCCATCACAGCTGGAAAGGCTGGTTTTTAGCCACAGGAGCCAAGGGCGCTGCAGACGCCCGCTCCCGGGTGCCCCTCCGGAGGTCCTTTGTCTCTTGGCGCCCTCTTGCTGTAAGCAGCCTCGGGGCTCTTCAGATGGTTCCCTTCCTGTTCCACGAGCCTCACTTCCTCCTGTCTTTCGTCTCTGTAGGATGATCGTGGAGCTGCATCGAAAGGTCTCCAGCCTCATCGAGTTCTTGAAGCAGAAGTGGGCGCTCCATGAGGTGCGAGTTGTATCCTTTTCCAGCTGCAGCAAACCCTCCAGGCTGCACTGCCTCTGCTGCCGGAGACGGACCTCGCCTCCCTGTGCCTGTCATCGTCATGGTCCCCATGGGCAGAACAGCTGTGCTGTGACATGGTGTACCTCTGGAACCATAACCTGGAGCTCCTTATTCCGTGGGTGTGGAGCCCCCTCTGTGGCCTTGCAGTGCTAGAACTCAGTCACAGCCAGCCCTCCACGATGGCAGTGGCCTGTGTCTGGCCCACAGGGTGTGGCCGGAGCATTCCTGCCAGCAGGTTGAGCAAAACAACCAAGGGTCAGCCCAGCCTTCTTCATGTCCATGGCTGGCTCCCGGCCCTGCCCACTCCCCACGTAGGCGTGGTGCATGTCAGGTGTGAATTTCCTGAAGGTACTAAGTGCCCAGGTCAGCACTGTTGGGTAGTGGTGTGAGGAAAGCCCCGGGTTGGGGGCATGATTTATACCGTGGGGGATGCCAGTGGGGAGCATGGCTCGTGTCTGCAGCCATGTGCCTGGTAAGCATCCGGACCTCAGTGCCAGCCAGCGTAGGCCTTCCTTGACAGGCACTCAGCGGAAGACACTCGAGGAGCGGCAGCTGCAGGACTCATGCTCTGCACTGACGCAGGAGAAGGTGACACTGCACTTGTTCCCAGGCGAGAACTGCACACTGACGCCGCTGCCGGGCGTGGCCCGCGTGGTGCACTCCAAGGCCTTCTGCACAGTGCACTGGCAGGAGGGTGGCCGGTGCAAGCAGAGTGCCAAGGACGCCCACGTGCTGCCCCCAGCCCAGATCCTGGGCATCCAGAGTGGGCAAGGCACCGCCCGGGGCCAGGTGAAATGCCCGCGGGGTGGAGCTGAGGGCAAGGGTGTGGGGCGGCCCCCTCCTGTGGCTGATGCCTCACAGAGCTCTGGAGAGAGTTCCCCGGAAAGCGCCCCCGGGGAGGGGGCCGCCCTAAGCTTGAGCAGCCCGGACGCTCCCGACAGGCCTCCTCCCAGGCACCAGGACACCGGGCCATGTCTTGAGAAGACCCCTGCAGAAGGCAGGGACAGTCCCACCCGGGAGCCAGGGGCCTTGCCGTGTGCCTGTGGCCAGCTCCCAGACCTGGAGGACGAGCTCTCGCTCCTAGACCCCTTGCCCCGCTACCTGAAGTCCTGTCAGGACCTCATTGTCCCCGAGCAGTGCCGTTGTGCGGACACACGGCCTGGGAGCGAGCAGCCCCCTCCAGGCGGGGTGACCTCCCCTGAGGTGCTGGCTCCTGTCAGCAAGGAGGCTGCTGACCTTGCTCCCACTGGCCCGTCCCCAAGGCCCGGCCCCGGGCTCCTGCTGGATGTTTGCACTAAAGACTTGGCAGATGCACCCGCAGAGGAGCTCCAGGAGAAGGGGAGCCCCGTGGAGCCTCCGCCGCCTCAGGGACAGCCTGCCGCCAGGCCCCCAAAGGAGGTCCCCGCCAGCCGGCTGGCCCAGCAGCTCCGTGAGGAGGGCTGGAACCTGCAGACCTCCGAAAGCCTCACGCTGGCCGAAGTCTACCTCATGATGGGCAAGCCCAGCAAGCTGCAGCTAGAGTACGACTGGCTGGGGCCCGGCCGCCAGGACCCCCGCCCCGGCTCCCCGCCCACCACCCTCCACAAGCAGCGCCTCCTCAGCTGCCTCCTGAAGCTCATTTCCACCGAGGTCAACCCCAAGCTGGTGAGTGGGTTGGAGCCCAGTCCCTCTGGCGGCCCAAGGGAAGCCAGGCCCAGCCTTGGAGTGCTCCCTGCTGGGTAGCTAGGGCCAGCATGGGTGGGGTCCAGATGAGAGAGACAGGGTCCTGTGGCAGGGGGCCAGGAGCCCGCAGGACGTCAAGGAACAGGGAGAGGCCGGGACCCAGATGATCTGGGAGACAGAGGCTCTCCACAGACCACGTTCCTCTCCCTCGCGGAGGGATCCTCAGGCTCTTGATGAGTGTCCCCACTTACGTGCACGGCTCCAGAAGTGCAGTGATGAGTGGCCTGGGTGCTCTTTTCTGTGTGGGGCGTGGGAGAAGACGGCCAACAGGCAGGCAGTACCTCGTGAGCCTCCTTGTGTTCCTGGGAGTCTGCCAAGCCCAAGCATGCAGCTGATGGGACAACTTGCACAGGACTGAGGGTGACAGAGTGAGGCCTGGAGCCGAGCTAGCCTTCTGGCTTATCTAATCACTGTTAACAGGTTTCCACTGAGGGAATGACGGGTGTCATTCTTGCTCTGGAACGACCATCCCAGCTGCTGTGCAGATGTGGCAAAGTCAGAGGCTGTCACAGAAGAGCAGGGATGTGGTGCCGCAGCAGAACAGTGGAGCTGGGGACCAGACAGGACGGTCCCTGCAGTGTGTGGGTGGTCCCTGAGCCTGAGGAAGGGTCCCTTACCACAGGGAGGCCAGTTGGTGGAGCCGACAGCGCACCCAGGAGTAATCATACCCCATACCCCCAAGTCCAATAGGATCTCCGGGTCCTAGAGGGCAAGGTCCACGGCAGGCCCGTGCTGAAACAGCCTGTTTAGGGGCTGGCAAGCTGCCGGACATGAGTGAGGGGCTCAAAGGATGGGCTGGGGCAGGAGCTGCAGGTCACTGTGGACCCCTTAGTGCTGTTTCATGGTCAGAATGTGTGTGAGGCTCACATGTCCCTATGCTGGGGGGACTTGGGACTCGGGCCCTCATGAGCCCCCACACACCTGCTGCTCCACACAGGCCGCCTTACAGCTTCTAAGTGATGCTCACTTCTGCCTGCATTCCCCATGCCTCCTGCTGGTTTTCCACTCCGGTCCCCGCCAGCCCGTGCAGGGCTTGCCCCGGAGAGTTGGTTCATCAACAGGTGGCAGGAATGTGCACATGTGCCTGGGGAGCATCATGGGGGCTGGGGGAAAGAAAGTTCTTGCAGGGGAGGTGGTGACTGAGCCCGAACCTCAGGCGCCTCTGAGGCCAAGCCTGAGGTGAAAGTGGCTCGGGGGTAGTGTGGTGGGGGGACACCAGGGTGGGTTAGCGGTGACCAGAAAGACAGTGCCTTTAGAAGGCTTTTCAGGTTTGGCTTTTGGTGGGCTCATGGGAGGGGCTGAGGAGAGACGTAGCGCCTGTGTTTGGGTGCCCCAGGGAAGGGGCCAGGGTAGGCTCCTGAGAGTTCAGGCAGCAGTTCTGGGACACAGAGCAGGTAGGAGTCCCACGTAGAAAGGCATTCCCATCCCCCGGGAGCTAGTTAGGGAGGCTGACTCTGGGTGGGCCTGGCAGACTGGACAGAACGCCAGGTGCAGCACCTGGCCCTGGGCTGTCTCTTGCCTGGTGGAGCTGTGACAAGCGCCCCAAAAGGCCCAAGCCCCAGAGATGAGATGCTGGAGGCTGCTGAGCTGCTGTCGCAGGTGGAAGGAGCAGCATAGGAAGGGTCATGCGGTGGGAGGGGTCCTGGGGAGAGGCCGGGGTATGGGGACTAGGGGCTGAAGGCTCTGGGTGAGCAGACGGGCAGGGCTGTGCTGAGAGCATGGGGTGGAGGGCTTTTAGTCCACAGGGAGGTTGCCCCAGGTGGAATGTGTGGGGTGTTCAGGAGAGTGAGGAGGAGGAGGAGAGCCGAGAGGCTGGGGTACTGGCCGAGTCTTCTCAGCGGTGGTGGCATTTCTGTGGTGAGCCAGGCGGGGACCCCAGGACTTGGCAGCAGGCTCTGCGGGCTGTGGCACGGGCCTGCAGATCCCCTGGGGTTGGGCTTCGTGGACCTGCACACCCCCTAAAGTTGGGCTTCATCCCTGCAGAGTGCTCTTTAGCTGTGCTTGTGTCTGATTCTAGAAAGTTGACCTGTATTTCCTTCCTCTGACTCACAAGCAGAGAGGCTGCTGCAGTCTCGTGCTGACTTTTTAATATAGCTTTGAGTTCTTGACACTTAACACTTGCCCTCCGGCACCTGTTCGCGCAGCCGATGCTGGCACTTCGGGCTGGTCCCCTCCCTCCCACCTCCGCCGTAGCACGGGGAAAGGTACTTGTGAGGAAGGCAGTGGTTTTCATTACTTACCTGACCAGTGACTTTTAACACTGGCAAGCTGCCGAGCGACCCTGGGGACACCGAGGCTGGGCGTCTCTGGCCCTGGCCTTTGCCGCCATGACACTGTGCTCTCTGAGCTCCATGGCGATCTCGCCTCCTACTCCAGGGCACGCAGTAGCCGCTTCTTGTGTGCTGAGTTTGGGTGTTGTTTGGCCCATTTCTGCCCCAGGCTCTGGAAGCAAACGCCGTCTCCACAGCCTCGGTGAGGCCCATCCAGGAGGAGCAGTCAGTGACGCCCCCGGGGAAGGTGGTGACCGTCAGCTCTCGCAGCCCCCGCTGCCCTCGGAACCAGGCTTCCCTCCGCAGCAGCAAGGCCTTCCCGCCCAGCTCGGCACCCTGCTCCTCAGGTGAGGCTGTGGCAGCCACATTCCCTGTGCCTGGGCTGCCCTGATGGCATCCTCTCAGGCTTCAGGGGCCGTGCCGAAGCTGAGGGCACAGGTGTGTCTAGGCCTGACCCCACTGTCCAGCTTGCCACAGTCCAGCTGACACGGTGAGGATACAGAATCACTGCCTCCTCATGGGGAGGGCGACGCCAGGGCTTGTCACGAAGGACTTGTGGGGTCCCGGGGTGTAGAAGCTGGCAAGAAGCCGGCCTTTGCCAGGCTGGTCACTTTGGGGTCTGCTTTATGGTGCCAGCAAAAGCCTCACTAATGTGCTGAGTTGGTTCAAAGTCCCTGAGAAGGTTGTTATTTTTCTGTTTTTCTTTACATGTAAAACCTCAGAATAGAGAATCCTTCAGTTAGGGGAGGTGCCAACAGGTGAACACAAGTCCCGGAAAGAACGATGGAACAGTCTGCCAGTCCCCAGTGTGCCCCTCTGCCAGCTGCATATAGGAAATAATTTAAATTCAGGGATCATAAATTGTGTTCCTGGTACATAAAACTCCAAGACAAGCACGACCAGTTTCCTGAGGCATCAGTTTCACTCCCTTTCAACCCATAGTATTTTTATAATAAAGCAGATTATCATGGTTAGGGTGGTAAATTTTTAAGTTTGAAAATGGTGAGTTTTAGACTGGGCATAGTGGCTCACACCTGTAATCCCAGCACTTTGGGAGGCCGAGGCAGGTGGATCATCTGAAGTCAGGAGTTCCAGACCAGCCTGGCCAACATGGTGAAACCCCGTCTCTAGTGAAAATACAAAAAATCAGCTACTCAGGAGGCTGAGGCAGGAGAATCACTTGAACCCGGAAGGTGGGGGTTGCAATAAACCAAAATAGAGCCAGTGCACTCCAGCTCAGGCTACAGAGCGAGACTTCATCTCAAAAAAAAAAAAAAAAAAAAAAAAAAAGGTGAGTTTTAAAGGTAAAATAAAGCCCAGAACAGTGACTCATGCCTATAATCCCAGCACCTTGGGAGACCAAGGCAAGAGGATCACTTGAAGCTAGGCTGGGCAACATAGCAAGACCTCATCTCTACAAAATATGAAGATAAAAAAAGTAGTTGAACGTTGTGGCTCATACCTGTGGTCCCAGCTATTTGGGAGGCTGAGGTGGGAGGATCACTTGAACCCAGGAGTTCAAGGCCGCACTGAGCCGTGATTGTGCCGCTGTATTCCAGCCTGGGTGACAGAGGGGGCCAGGTGAGGGGTCCTGTGAGAGGGGGCCAGTCCCTTGAATTTTATTTTTTTTGAGATGGAGTCTTGCTCCATCGCCCAGGCTGGAGTGCAGTGGTATGATCTCAGCTCACTGCAGGTTCCATGTTCTGAGTTCATGTGATGCTCCTGCCTCAGCCACCCGAGTAGTTGGGATTACAGGCATGTGCCACCACGCTTGGCTGATTTCTGTTTTTAGGAGAGACAGGGTTTTGCTATGTTGGCCAGGCTGGCCTACCGTGAATTCTCAGGGTGGTTTACAGCAGCCCTGACAATGATGAAGACATGTAGCAGGGTCCCACAAGACTAACTCGCTCATATTTCCTGTTCTTTTACCTGTGGGTCTGTTTTCTAAACACTCGAGATTTAGACCAGGGAGCAGCCAGCTATAGGCCTGCAGCCCAGATCCAGCCCACTGCTTGCTGTTTATAAATAAAGTTGTATTGGCACACAGCCATACTCATTTGTTCACAGGTTGTCTGTAGTTGCTATTGTGCTACAGTGCACGGCTGAGTTGCCCCAGAGACAATATGATCTACAGAGTGCACATTGGTTATCTGGCCCTTCACCGAGCAAGTTGACTGACTAGAGACCCTGAAGGCTCTTCTAGCCCTCGAACATCTTTGGTGTCTTATCTGCCTTTACTCCTGAGCACTGAGCGAAATGGTGAAGTGCTTTTGTCCTATCCAGGAGACCAGTGGTCTGCTCAAAATGGAAACAAGAATTTCAGCGAGAAGGATAGAAAATCAGTCTTTATATGGGACTGAGATAGAGGTCTCTCCTTTCAAGACAACCGAACGGGTTGCCGAGAGAATGCCTTTCTGACTTTCTTACCAACAGAATTCTGCGACCCTGGACCTGTTGCTAGGTGAATGCTGTCACATTGATTCTCTCCTCTCCACTGCCAGGTTTGAGAAACCCTCCAAGGCCCCTCTTGGTGCCTGGTCCCTCCGGCACGGGAAGCAATGACTCAGATGGCGGCCTTTTTGCTGTCCCGACAACCTTGCCACCCAACAGCCGACATGGGAAGCTCTTCTCTCCCAGTAAAGAAGCGGAGCTGACTTTCCGCCAGCATCTGAGCTCTATCAGCGTGAGTGTGTGGGGCGGGCCGCCCATGTGCGAGCGTCCCCGTGGTGTGGAGAGCGCACCTTCAGGTGCCGGACGCTGCTCCCTTACAGATGCAGTCGGATTTCTTCCTGCCAAAGCCCCGGAAGCTGCGGAACCGGCACCTGCGGAAGCCACTGGTGGTCCAGGTCAGGGTCTTGTCAAGTCTGAACATGTGACCTCGTGGCCGGGCCAACCGGGACACAGGGCTTCTTCCTTTTCTCGCGTTTTCATGGTGTAAAATGGGGAAATCCCTGCCCCTTCCTTCCCTCTTGTGAGTAGAGTAAAAATGCAAGTAATAACAGTGAACTTAATGGTACCCAGAAGTAAAGGTAATCTTTCAATAACAGAGAAATCCACTTGCAGAAAAGACAGTTATAGGGATTCAGGTCCAAAGAATGTGCAGATTGGGATGTATTCATGGACTCTCAGCACCTGTTTATAAACATTTAGTCGGTGGAGCAGTTGCCAGGGCATGTGGGTCCGCCGGAGCCCAGGCCTCTCATGAGCTCCCCGGAGTCCCTGAGGATGCCGTATGCAAGCTTGGGGGACAGCCAGGGACTCAGGCACCTCAGAAGAAGAGCTTGGCATTCTGAAGCATAAAAATACAGAAAGTGAGGTAGGAAGTCTGAGATAATGATGGCCTTAGAAATTTATGGATGTGTGTTGTTTTGGATTAATCCACAGGTTTCCTTTTGTTAGACTCTTAGAAATCTCTTTCTCCCTTGAGATTAGTGTATTTACAAATGAGAGATTGCATGGACGGTCTTGGGAAGAAAGATGCCTGCTAAATCTTGGGTGTTCTTTGTTCAGACTAAGACCAGGGCTGGAAACTATGGCCCAGGGGCTACTTCCAGCCTGACTGTTGTTTGTTTAGTTTAAAGCAGCTTTATAGATGGAGAATTCACATATTGTAATGTTTGCCCATTTAAACCTTGTGACTTAGTGGTCACAAGGTGTACGACCATCACCATGGTCTAATCCCAGAACGTCACCACCCAGAACGGAAGCCCGGCACCTGTGAACTCACGTTGCTTCTCCCGCCAGCCCTTGGCAACCACAGATCCACTTTCTGTCTCTATGGATTTGTCTGTTCTGGGCATTTCCTATAAATGGGATCATACAATATGTGTTCTTTGCCACATCATATTTTTGTAAATAAAGTTTTACTGGCACACAGCCATGATTATTCATTTCTGTAATATCTACTGTTTTCCACACGGATATGGTTAAGTATGGCCCCAAAACCTAAAATATTTCCCACCTGGCCCTTTACGGAAAAAGTGTATCAATCTCTGCTATGAAAAGTGTAGCCTTTGGAGTGAAAGTTCACGCTACTAGGCTGCAGCGTACCGCTGTCTCTAGTAGCACCTCCTCTCTAGTCTCTCCGATGCCAGTGTCCTGGGGCATTTCAGAGGGTCAGGGAACTGCAGCGGCACCCCTAGAGGCCAAAGCGCCTCAGACACTTGTAGGTCGAGAGACGCTTTTCTGTTCGTGTTCTATCTTGATCACTAGCAGTTTCAGTGATGAACACGGTTTCTCAGATGGTAGTCCTTGTCACTCAAACCTGCTGTAGCACATTCGGCCTAATTATTCACACACAAAAGCCCTGTGAAGGAGCACTTCATGCCCTTTGGTGCCTGTGTGTTACAAGCAGTGACTTTATTTTCCTTACCCCATGTGTGAGGAAGCCCAGAATTGGGAGTGTCACTCATAAAAGTCCATGTCCAGTGGTTATAAACAGGTTTATGGGCCGGGCGCGGTGGCTCAAGCCTGTAATCCCAGCACTTTGGGAGGCCGAGACGGGCGGATCACGAGGTCAGGAGATCGAGACCATCCTGGCTAACCCGGTGAAACCCCGTCTCTACTAAAAAATACAAAAAACTAGCCGGGCGAGGTGGCGGGCGCCTGTAATCCCAGCTACTCGGGAGGCTGAGGCAGGAGAATGGCGTAAACCCGGGAGGCGGAGCTTGCAGTGAGCTGAGATCTGGCCACTGCATTCCAGCCTGGGCGACAGAGCGAGACTCCGTCTCAAAAAAAAAAACAAAAAACAAACAAACAAAAAAAACAGGTTTATATGACTAGTTGCATTCCAGTCAAATCCAGAAGAAAGTTCTGGATTAAAAGTGGATCAGGCCGGGTGCGGTGGCTCACACGTGTAATCCCAGCACTTTGGGAGGCTGAGGCAGGTGGACCACCTGAGGTCAGGAGTTCAGGACCAGCCTGGCCAACATGGTGAAACCCTGTCTCTACTACAAATACACAAATTAGCTGGGCGTGGCGGTGGGTGCCTGTAATCCCAGCTACTTGGGAGGCTGAGGCAGGAGAATCAGTTGAACCTGGGAGGCAGAGATTTCAGTGAGCCAAGATTGCACCACTGCACTCTAGCCTGGGTGACAAAGCAAGACTCCATCTCAAAAAAAAAAGTGGATCACTGTGACATTCCTCCAGTTTTCCCTGGGAAAGGTTTGATTACCTGGGTTTGTTTCAGAGAGAACCTAACTGAGGCTTGGGGTGCACAGGTCCTAACTGTCTGGGACGGTCCCAGACACCCTGTGTCATCGGCTCTGGAAGAAGAGCCCCACCTGGCTATGCTGGGCACCCTCTTATTTGGGACATTCCTTTGTAACTGGGAGTGATTTTTTGGCATGGGAGTTTGATCACCTTGATTGTTTACCATTTTCCCACAGAGAACACTGCTCCCTAGACCATCGGAAAACCAGTCCCACAACGTTTGTTCCTTCTCCATCCTGTCTAACTCTTCCGTAACTGGTAAGGACCCTGAGCTTTTCTGGGGTAGCTTGTCCCTCCTCCTCACATGAGGGCCCTGGCTTTGGAAACAATGGGTGCTTATTTCCATGGCTTATTTTCAGGCATTCCTTTGTTCATTCTACCGACAAATACCTAGTGTGCCCTATGTGCTGGGCCGCAGGCTGCGGTGGCGGGCGAGGCGGCTAGTCCAAAGAGTGCCCTTCGTCTGTGGCCTCAGATGGCCTTGTGTGAGGTGCTAGGCTTGGTTCGAGTTGCGTCTCTTGTCTGCTCTGTATACGTAACGTCTTGTCAGCCGTTTTATATAGTGGATGTGTTCTTGGGGTGTATGGATTATGCTTCCACCAGTCTGTACATTTAGTGGGGGCCTTGGTTCCTTGCAGTAGATCTTACACAGGGAGAAACCTCTAGTGAAGCACATACTGTGGCTTCCCTTTTCTACCAGTGTTGACTTCCACATCTCTCACTGACTTATCGCAAGACACTTACAGCTGTCGATTGCTTTTTCTCCTGCCTACTTGTCGGTTTTCAACTGTGGAAAGCCTGGCAAGATAAAACCAAATTGCAGTGGCAGCATCTTAGTCCAGAATCTGATGCTCTGACTGCCCCGGGGCCTGTACCTCAGCTCAGGGGCTTGTCACCCTTAAAGAGCCATTTCCACAGGATGACAGTGGTGACCGCAGCCTTCCAGTCGCTCCTGGGAGGCACAGTGGTGGGTGCCAGAGCTTGTGTCATGCTGGGGGCCTGTGTGACCTCTGACTCCTCACATTAACATTTGGAATGTTCCGTGGCTTCCAGCTTGGCTCGGCTCCCACACCCCCAACAGTGGCGGTAAAGGAAGCCCCCTGCGGCCCCATCCTGCTGTGAGGGCACGGTGGGTGGGCTCGACATGTCTGCTTTTGCCCTCGCCCTCGCAGGGAGAGGTTCGTTCCGGCCCATCCAGTCTTCTCTGACCAAAGCAGCTCTGTCTCGGCCGATCGTGCCCAAGGTCCTTCCACCCCAGGCCACGAGTCACCTGGCCAGTAAGTCTGTACCTGCATGGCCACAGCCACTGAGTGAGCCTCTGAGGGATGTTTTTGTGACCAGGTTTTTTGAATGTCTTCTTCTCCAAATCATAATGTCTCATTACCCTTCACCGAGAACATCTAAGCCCTTGGCTCTTGCATTGACATGAGGTGTGAGGGAGAAGCTGTTCCCTGATCCCTCTTGGGACATCTCATGGGTTGTCAGTAGAGCAGAGAAGTGCAGCGTCCTTTTTGTTGCCAGGTGCTATCGACTTAGCAGCTACGAGTGCCGGCATCCTCTCTGGGAACCCCCTCCCTGCCTTGGACACCGAGGGCTTGTCTGGCATCTCTCCACTGTCTTCAGACGAGGTGACGGGCGCCATCTCGGGGCAGGACTCCACTGGAACTCACCAGGATGGAGACGCCCTCCCCGCTGTGGGGGTGAGTATGTTTAGAAGGGCTTTTCAGCGTTACCACCAACTTCTGGTGTGGACACCAAAGCCATGGGGCTGAGATCACCCTGGACTCCAGCTCTGCCTTTGGAGGAGAGTCTCCGGACCAGGGGTGCCATGGCGTGAGCAAGCTCTGTGTAGTACAAAGCAGGAGGGGCGTCGAGAGCCACTGAAGGAAAGTTGGGGACAGGCTTGCCATGTGGCACTGGAGAACCCAGAGCTGAGACGGTGTGGAAACACAGCTCTATCTGAGAGTGACTGTGACCAAGCTGGCAGCAGCGAGCCCACAACACTGTGCTCGGACCCACTGAGCATCTCTTTCATCTGGGAAGATAGCAGCCTGCATGGCCTTGGCCATTGCTCCTTTATGAGGCTCTAAGCACCTGGTTTCTCTGGCCTCCCATGGCCACTTCAGAGCGGCCCCGAGGAGGGTGAGGTGGGCTGATGCTGTTAAGACTCCAGGAGCCCAGCCCTGCCTGCTACAAAGTTGACTTCCTCATAGGACTTTACTTGACTCTTAGAAGCAACAAAAAATTGCAAGTACAGGACCCGCACTTGAAAGTCGCCTTTCAGCGTTTTCGATCTCAGACTCCTGTCCGTTTACTGTCCCTCTGCCGTTAGGAGGCCAGGGGGATGGAACACCTCTTTTTCTGGAACCCGGTCGCGGGCGAGGGCATGGGTGGCATCTGGTGCACCCTGCAGCTGCTCATGGGCGTGCTGTTCCTGCAGGGCTCCGACCCGTTCGCCAGCATCCCTTCGAGGCCTGAGCAGGAACCAGTGGCAGACGGTTTCCAGGTAGAGTGTGCTCTTGGGCTGCTGGGCAAAGCAGCCGCCCCAGGACTCCCTGCAGTGCCGTGAGCTGCCACCTGCAGTCTTGCAGTGGCCTGGCTTCTCTCCTAGATTGTGCAGTGGCTTTGCCGTTCTTCTGCCTGCCGGGCCAACTGCCCAGGGTGGATAAATGAATACGACTGTCCGCCACCTCAGACTTCCCTGCTCCCCTCTCCGAGGCAGGCTGTTTCAGACCCAGCTCTGGAAGAACTCAGCTTTCTGGGAGGAGGAGGCCGTCAGCTAGTAACTCCCCCAGCCCCCACTCTCTTTCTGGCAGCAGTCAAAGCAGGTCCAGGTCACTGCAACCTGACCTTCTGACTCTGCCATACCGAGTGTTTTGGGGAGAAATAAATTCCCCGAGTGTGTTCCTGAGTTGGAGGGATGAGGTGACTGCAGCGCTCATCACCCTATTGATTTGCCCACAAGCTAGGAGACTAAGCTGGTGTTTCCTCCCTTGTCATGGGTTCTGGTAGACCTGTTTGTGTCTGAAAAATACCTGTCTCCCAGCAGGGCTCGCCTGTTCTGTCCTTATCTGAGCTGCCTAAGGCCCCTCTCCAGAATGGCCTCTCCACGCCGCTGTCCTCGTCAGAGAGCTCCAGCACCCGGCTGTCTCCACCAGATGTCTCTGCTCTGCTCGACATCTCCCTGCCCGGCCCGCCTGAGGATGCGCTGTCACAGGGCGAGCCTGCCACACACATTAGCGACTCCATCATTGAGATCGCCATCAGCTCCGGTCAGTACGGTAAGGGCAGGGCGGCCTCCCAGCCCTTCCTGTCATCAGGTGTTGATCTCCTGCCCCGTGTCTGCCACACTTCCTGGGATATTCCAGTTTGTGATTTTTACGAATTGAAAACCTGCCACCTACAAGGTGCTGTCTGGCTCTGGCAGGGACGTTGCAGGTGGATAAGGTAGCTGTGGGACCTGAGGCAGCTGATGGCCTGGTAGGCTTGCTCCTGACCTTCAGGCGAGACAGTGGGATGGCCCCCAGGCACTCTTCAGCCTGGGGATCACACAGTATTTTCCTAGTTGATCTTGAACCTGAGCAGGCAGCCTGCGGGTCTTGCACAGCTTATGAAGCAGTTGGACTGGCCTGTGGGCTGTGGTCTCACCTGCTGTCTGGGACAAAGCTGCTGGGAGCAGAGGTTTGTTGCTCACTGGTGTGACGCAGGCTGTGGGTTCAGAGAGTTGTGAGTTCACAGTGTGTTAGCATGTAGCCTTGGGCAGATCACCAACTTGTTGAACCTCCCTTTCCTAAGCAGTAAGTTGAGAACAAGGTACAGCTCGCAGGGCTGCTATGGGTGCCATGAGGTGACTCACGTGGAATCAGTAGTGGCCGCTGCTATCACCTTCACTCTGTGCTGCGCCCTTCCGCCCTGCAGAGCTGTTCCGCAGGTGCTGTGCTCCTTACCTGCAGAGCCATGCCATCTATCTGGTTCAGCAGGGCAGAGCCCTGTGGCCCTGCTGCCTTCTCCGTGGTGGACTGGAGGAGCGAGGTACCGTTCACCGCCCACAGCAAGGCGTTTCTGATCTGGGGTCTTGGTTGGCAGGTGAAGGGGTCCCCCTTTCTCCAGCGAAACTGAACGGCAGTGACAGTTCCAAGAGCCTTCCCTCCCCGTCCAGCAGCCCCCAACCACACTGGATCGCCTCTCCCACCCACGACCCCCAGTGGTACCCCAGTGATTCCACCGACTCCTCGCTCAGCAGCCTGTTTGGTGAGTGTATGGGCAGGACCTCTGTCTCCTTTCCCAGAGCAGCAGGGGCTGGGGTCGGCGGGACGCTGGATTCTCATTCTACTCAAACTCCCACGAGGACTGTTGGCTTGTTCACTTCTCAAGTGTTTGTGTTTTTCTGAGTTAATATTTTTGGGTGTAATTTACATGTGGGTGTACACATTTTTAGTGTACAGTTCACCAAGCTGTGGCAAGCATGTACAGCCTGGTAACCCACAACCCAATGGAGACCTAGAACGTTCTCGTGAGCCTAGATGCTGGGTTCTATGTGCCTTCCCAGTCTGTTCAGGTAGCCTGGCCGCTCCCCACTAGGGTTCTCTCGAGGGCAGAAAAGGAAATGGTATCTTGGCACTCTCTTGGCTCTTCTCTTTCTGTTGTCAGTAAGGTATTCAGAAGTGGATGGTCCAGCTGCCACCTGGCGCATTCTTGAATACAGATCGGAGAGTTCAGAGGACGTGTTCGTCGTCCTACCCCCCGTCCGTCTGCCCACTGGGTAGCAGGTGTGGCCGGAAGGGGGTGTCATAGGCAAAGACACACCTGCTGCTGTAGCCTGCCCAGAGAGAGCTCCGGTTAAGATGTCTGGGGTCTTCGCGCCCACAGTTGTACGGGGCCAGGGCTTGTGGCTGGGCACATCCGGCATGATGGGCACCATGCCTGACAGCCCTGAACCGTTGGGCACTTTGGGTCTGGGAGGTGCTGGGAGGGACCCAGCACCCTGCAAGCGTTTCCTTTTGTCGCATGTAGCAGTGCAGATGTTTCGACAGTTACATGTGAATCATGAGAAACTGGAAACAGGCCAGGCATAGTGGCTCATGTCTGTAATCCCAGTACTTCGGGAGGCCAAAGTAGGAGGATTGCTTGAGGCCAGGAGTTTGAGACCAGCCTTGGTAGCATAGAGAGACCTTGTCTCTACAGAAAATTTTAAAATGAGCCAGGTGTGGTGGTGCATGCCTATAGTCCCAGCAACTTGGGAGGCTGAGGTGGGAGGATTCCTTGAGCCTCTGAATTTGAGGCTGCGGTGAGCCATGATCACCACTGCACTGCAGCCTGGGCAAGAGCGAGACCCTGCCTCAAAAAAAAATTAAAAGGCCGGGCATGGTGGCTCATGCCTGTAATGCCAGCCCTTTGGGAGGCAGAAGCGGGCAGATTGCAAGCTCAGGAGATTGAGACCATCCTGTGAATGGTGAAAGCCCGTCTCTACTAAAAATACAAAAAATTAGCTGGGTGTGGAGGTGGGCTCCTGTAGTCTCAGCTACTCAGGAGGCTGAGGCGGGAGAATGGCGTGAACCCAGGAAGCGGAGCTTGCAGTGAGCCGAGGTTGTGCCACTGCACTCCAGCGTGGGCGACTGAGCGAGACTCCGTCTCAAAAAAAAAAAATTAAAGTTGGAAACAACCTGCATGAGACTAGTCACACAGAAGAAAGTATGGGAGTGGGGGATGGCACTGAGAGTGGGAGACCATGATGGGGTTGGGGGTTGGCAGCGAGGGTGGGACACCGTGATGGGGGTGGGGATGGCAGTGAGAATGGGAGACCGTGGGAGTCATGGAAAAGGTGTACATCTGTATGCATGAAGGCGTGTTAAACGAGAAGAGCTCATCACGGCGTGTTGAATCTCTCGGAAGCTCTTTGCACAAGTCTGTGGATTGGGGCCGGGGCCAGGGCCGGGGCTGGGGTTGGGGCCGGGGCTTGGCCTGGCTGCCCCCAGCCTCAGGACCCTTCTGCTGGACTGGTCCAGACCAAAGAGGGTTGAGGGTGTTTTCCTCTGGCCTTTTCTCTGCAGCAAGCTTCATCTCCCCAGAAAAGAGCCGCAAGATGTTGCCAACTCCCATTGGGACCAACAGTGGCACCTCCTTGCTTGGCCCCAGCTTGTTGGACGGAAACTCGCGGGACTCATTTGTGTCCAGGTCCCTGGCTGATGTCGCAGAGGTGAGTGCATTGACCTCACAGCTGCACCTGACCACCACCCCTCGTGCCAGGGGTTGCCAGCACTCTTCCTGCACACCTGTGGGTTAGTAAGAGCTGTTTGCCAAGAGTGGAAGATCAGGAAACAGCACGTACACACTCGGGTCCCTGACTACTGAGAATGGAGAGATCTGGGGATGCTAGGCTGGCTCCCGTCCCCACATGCAGAATGACAGACTTAGTCACAGCTGAGCTCTGCAGGTCTCTGAACTGGGAGCCCTGGTCTGGCGTGTAGAGCAGGGTCTCTGAAGGCAGCCAGAGCCAAGTGGGGATGTCACCTGTCCTTCACCGGCTGTGAGGTGCTGAGGTGCGGGTACCATTGTGGAGGAGTAAGGGGTGGTTGCAGCAGTTGTGTTGTCGGTCCTCCCATCCTAACAGCAGGACCTTTGAGCAGTGTCTCCCTGTCACATTGAGCTGCGGTGCAGGGGAGCTGAGACGGGCTCTGCTGTCCTCATGCTTCTCCCACGCCCAGGGTAGTGATAGGAGTCACTGGGGCAGGTTATTGATGCAAAGGCGAAACGTGGTTTGTGACTCTCCTCTTTTGGCCAGGTGCAGCGTCCCTCTTGCTGTTGGCCAGGCCATCTGATTGTAGCCCCCAAGACCTCCACCACATGGTTTGCGTGGCATTCGTGGGCAGGTCAGGCTTGCAGGGTGAAGACAGGCCCGTTTCACTGTGTTGTAAGGTGCAGAGTGGCAGGTGTGTGAGCAACTGTGTGAGGGCTCTATGGACAGAGAGGGAACTCCAGGTCCAGGAGGTCACCTACATGAGCTTAGCCCATGTGAAAGTCCTGGAGCAGCATTCCCCAAATGTAGTCCCCACAATGTTGGGACATTGGTAGGTGTTCCTTGAGGATTTTGTAGGCAGATATTTGAGGGAAACCCTGGATCCAAAAAAGCTCAAAACACCTGTTTCTCACGGACACCTCCGCTACCCAGTATCCAAATGAGAATTGTGACTCTTGAGATGATTAACTCATGGGCAGGCTTTGGAGAATTCCAAGCCAAGCCGTGATACGATATGACTGAAAATTTTAACCAAATAATACACATTGACACAATTAATAGAGTAGATCTCCATCTCACAGTGTGTGGCATTTCTCAAACCTGTTTGGCCCCAGAATCATGATTCAGAGCACGCCTTGGAGCCGGATGTTTCCCGGGAAGCCGGTCTCTGTCTCTTCCTGTGTTTGTGCGCATGTTCCTAAGTGCTGGGCTCTGTGGAGATGGGCCTTGTGTACGAGCCCTGAGGCAGCATGCCAGGACCTTGCTGGTGAAAGGACGGGCCACAGCCCAGTGACGGGAGCCCCTTGGAGTCAGAAATGTAGAGTGTTAGCCTCAGCCCAGTCAGAATTTGCACCTTTAATGAAATCCTGGGCAACAGATGGCACGTGGGAGTGAGTAGCAGAGAAAGGGTGCAGTTGGTGTTTGTGAAGCACTGCCCGTTGCAAGTAATGCAAACACGTATTCACCTGCAGAAAGAGCAAGTCAGCGTTTAGCATGGAATTTTCCCTAGAGCCCTCCGCTCAGAACGTGAGTGTGTTTGTCAGCAGATCGTCGTCCTCTGGAAGGATGGTCTGAGGCATTTGTGGATGAAAGGGCTAGTGTGAAGGGGAGGGGTGGGGGTAGAGCTGGGAGTCCCTGGGATGAAAGGGGTGGGAGCTGATGATGGACACACAGGGGAAGGAGAATGACTCTTTGCTCTGCTTTTGAAAACAAATGTTAATTTGTCTGACATTTCCCATAATGAAAGCATAAAATTTCATTAACGCCATAGCTCTACTCAGAATTTTCCAGACTTCTTGCATTCACAGTGTCATGCAGTTCATTAAGGAATATTTTCGCAGGGTCTACTGTGTGCAAACAATGGCCTCTCTCCTCATGAGGCTTCTACTCTAGAGCAGGACGCAGACGATAAGCAGTGAAAACGGCACATTCCACGTATTTGCTCATGGGACAAGATCCTGGTGCCGAGGCCCTCCCGTCCATCTCCTCAGCTCCATGCTGCCTCACACACTGGGTCATGGCCACCACCTTGGTTGTACTTTTCAGTCAAAGCCTTTTCCTGTCTCAGGGAACATGCCTGTTGCTTCTTTAAAAAGGAACGTTCTCCCCACGTGTCCTCATGTCTCTGACGGGAACATACTCCCCACATGTCCTCAGGACCGATGGGAACGTGTCCTTACCCCATGTGCTTAGGACTCGGACGGGATCGTGCCCCCACCTGTCCTCATGCCTGTGATGGGAACGTGCCCTCACCACATGTCCTTGGGACTCGGATGGGATCGTGCCCTCCACCTGTCCTCGTGTCTGTGATGGGATCGTGCCCTCCACCTGTCCTCATGTCTCTGACGGGAACATGCCCCCACCCGTTCTTATGTCTCTTGATGGAACGTGCCCCCACCTGTCCTCAGGTCTCTGACGGGAACGTGCCCCCCTACCTGTCCTCATGTCTCTGGGGTTTTACCCCACCTCCAGCTCAGGTCCCAGTCCCTGGAGCACCCTTTCTGGCGCCCTTCCCCTGGCACACTCCCTGCCCTCACTCTGCGTCTGTGTCCGCAGGCGGCCCCCAGTCCCTGTGTCTGCTGCGCACTGTCTGTCTACCTGTCTCCGCAGGCCGCCCCCAGTCCCTGTGTCTGCTGCGCACTGTCTGTCTACCTGTTGGGTGTCTTTCCCCTTAGGTCTCACAGCGGGCCGGGGGGACCAGCACCCTCATCCCAGCCATCAGATGTGCCAGGCACACCACAGGTTCTCTGCAAGCACTTATCTAAAGATTGTGCGGGCAGGCAACAGGTGATTCTGAAATTCTGCACAGAGCCCTGGGCTGCCATCCATGGCTGGGTTCCTATGGCGGGAGTTGACAGGAGCTTCTCGTCCTGTGTAGGGACCCGCCCTCCACTGAAGGGCAAGCCAGTCGCAGTGACTTGCTCTTCCTGTCTCCTCTTCCTGCAGGTTGTGGATTCCCAGCTGGTATGCATGATGAACGAAAACAGCATTGATTACATTTCTCGGTTCAACGACCTGGCCCAAGAGTTGTCCATCGCTGAGCCTGGCCGCCGAGAAGCTCTGTTTGATGGTGGTGGAGGCGGCCCAGCTGTCAGTGACCTGTCCCAGTGACCACACGTCCCAGTGGCGGATAAAGCCCTCTTCGAGCTAGAGAAAAATAGATCAAGCCCAGCAGCCCCAGAAGATGGTCTGAACAGAGGCGTCTCTGCAGCCCAGACTGTGCAACAGGCAGGAACGTGGCCACAGAGCTGCTTCCCTACAAGCAGCAGGCAGCGGCATCCAAGGAGACTAGGACGAATTCTTGGGAAGGGCCATCGTTAGAAATCACTGTGGTGCTAGAGCCGTTCTTCACCACGCCCATGTTAGGGTCTGCATAGTGATCCCATTTCAGCTCGTGCTCTGCCTCGATTGTTGTGTTGGACATTCCGGTGGCATTTCCTTCTGAGACAAGGGAGTATGTGTGCCTTGGTGTAGTTGCTGTGCACTAGGAGCTGTGATCTCCCTCTCTGCAGGGAGACCCCAGCCCCTGCTGCTTGCTTTCTGCCAAACCTGTGCCATTCATCAGCTGTGCCCTCTGTGGACTGTAACAGGCAGGACAGTTGGATGTGGCCTGGGCTCGTGCCGGTGGTGTCACACCCCAAGGCAGCGAGCACGCAGATGCCGATGGCAGGGCTGCTGCGGAGTCCTGGGGGCCTCGGCTGGTGCCTCCCCTCCCTAGAGGTTTTGTTCGGACTCTTACCAGGGAGTGGGGGCAGGAAGAGTCCTGTACTATGCAGGTTGTGTGGACTTTACATGGGACCCTGCTAAGCTGGTTGAAAACGTTTTTCTTGTGTTTTAAGGATTAGGAGACATGGAAGAGGAAGAACGAAGTCCCCTCTGTAGTTGGTTTCCTTCCCGTGTCCCTTTGCAAGCTCCCAGGTGATCTGAGGTGTCATTTCTCCCTCCTGGGTTGACCCTTAAGCGCCAATATGATCACAGCGAAGAGTTTCTCGATAAGCCCTTAAATTCGATGTGTGACTGTTTGGCACTTGAGACAAATCTGCCTTTGCAGGGAGAGTGTCTCTCACGGGCATTGGTGTGGGCATGCCAGACATCCGTGTTCCGTCCCTTGCATCCCTTTGCCTTGAGACTTCTATGTCTCCTTCCCATTTGGGACACCCAGGCGAGGGCCCAGACATCTGGATGTGGTCAGACCTCTCCAAATGGATGCCTTAGTGGTGGTCTCCCTCCTTGCGCCCTCTCCGGTGGCCAGCATTCCTACTGCAGACGGCCCAACATCCAGTCTTTCCCCAGGACAGAGCTAACAAGGGCCCCTTTGCCTTCTCAGCCTCAGAAGTTCCAAGCACATGAGTCACCGTCCAGCTACATCCAGTGTGGCCTGGAGCTGCTACAGAGGTGTTGAGCAGGCCATACCTGTGCCGCCATATTTCCCCTCCTGCCTCATTTCGTCCCCCGCGGCATCCAGGATTGATTGTGTTTTCCTAACCTACTTGGACCTACTCTCCCTCCTCCCTACCATTCCTCTTCCCCGACACGTAGCACGCAGCGGCCCTCAAGGCCAGCCCTAGCCCCTCCACTGCTTCTCTCCTCATCCACAGTGGAGAAGGTGAAAAGAGGAGGGAAAGGCCTTTGGTGTGGACAAGCAGGTGGATGCCCTCTGTCCTGCAGTCTCACCAGCCCCCCACAGCCACTGTAGACCACAGGCAGGCCCTGCGCTGCACCAGTGGGAGGACGTCGAGAGGACAGTGGACTTCCAGGCAAGAGCTTCCTTCTTTTGTCTCACGAGTTTTTCTTAGAGCTCTTGCCTGAGCTGGCTTCCCTCCTTCAGACCTTGGCATGAGATCTTAAGCAAACAGTCCCAAACCTCTTGGGGGTGAAAAAAGAAACGTGGTGCCCCTTGATTGGGAGAGAGACAGCAGTGTTTGAACCACAGCGCTTGTGTTTTGTGCTAAATATACCAGCTTCCGAAATTAGCATCTCATTGAGCCAGAGAAGACAAGGAGATCTCCTCTGTGTATCTGGCTTTGCTGCGTCTCTAGAGGGTTAGGATACCAGGCCGAGTTCAGACCACTGCTAGCTTTCTCATACTCCCACAGGCTGGACCAGGGATGCCAAGTCCTAACAGCACTGAGCTCCGTGTGCTTTTGCCAGTGACAGGAGGGTTTGTGAACTGCTTGTCAGGGCACCTTTTACCCCCTGACAGCTAAGTGGGGTGAAGTTTTGGAGGTCAGGATCTGCTTTTGTAGGCTCTTTAGACAGCACCTACCACTTGGTGCTCCAGCGTGGACTAGTGGGAGCAGCCGACTGCAGCCGTTACCGTCCAGTGGGGAGATGGGTTAAGGGGGAGGACGGGCTGACTCGTCTCCTGTAATGAAGCTGACAGTTCTAGAGGATTCTGCCTCTCTATTAACTAGACAGGTGATACGCATTTCCTTGCCACATTAAGGGAAAATGGTGTCATTTGTTGCAGGAAAACAATGGATGCATTTTCTCCTGGCCTAAATGAATATTTATGTACAAACATAGGCAACTGTTAAAGGCTAGAATTTTCAAAAGATCCAAACAGAGACTTCCTGCATCTTCTGCCTTTCCAACAGAAGCGGTGATCGTCTCAGTGTGAGCCAGTGGCTTCCTTTGTGCATTTGAGCATGCTGTAATTAAGATGAGATCAGTTTCTTAGAAAAAGCTTTCCCGAATCCCTCTTTCGTTGTCTGGGATCTTTGCTGATTCGCCTTTTCTGGAGATTGGGACAGAGCATCTGTGGTCCAGGGCAGTTAGTCCTCTGGCCTTGAGGGTGTTGTGGATGTGTACGGTGAGCGGGCACTGCGTGCCTCGGGATGCCTAGTTCGTGGCTTCCTGGCTGTTCTGTCCTTCTGTATCTTGTAGCTGTAGGGTGCCAGCTCCGGTGGGGGTCTTGGCGGCGTTTCTGTGGTTGGCCTCCTTGCTTTGCTGCACCTCCAGGTTCTGGGCATGAGAGGCCATGGCCTCGTTTCTGGTGGATAACCTCTTTAGTTTAATAGCATCTTTAATTAGATCACAGCATTGAATTCAACGTTTCTTCTGCAAAGAAAGTTGTGGGGCATAAGACACCAGGAACGAGGGAGGAGGAAGACAGTTTTGTTTTCTCTTTAAACCTTGAGCTCTAGCCGATGCATTTGTCAGGAAATTTGACACTTTGTGTTAAGAAAACAAGGAAAGAGGCCTGACACAGTGGCTCACGCCTGTAATCCCAGCACTTTGGGAGGCCGAGGCGGGCGGATCACCTGAGGTCGGGAGTATGAGACCATCCTGACCAACATGGAGAAACCCCGTCTCTATTAAAAATACAAAATTAGCTGGGCGTGGTGGTGCACGCCTGTAATCCCACCTACTTAGGGAGGCTGAGGCAGGAGAATCGCTTGAACCCCGGAGGTGGAGGTTGCCGTGAATCGAGATCGCGCCACTGCACTCCAGCCTGGGCAACAAGAGCGAAACTCGGTCTCAAGGAAAAAAAAGAAAGCAAGGAAAGAGTGATTTACAACCAAGGAAAGAAACCCACAGCACACCCTTCGCGGGTGTCAGCGCTCCCCTGACATCACTGTGGCTGCGTGTCCTTGGGGTGGGTGAGGTGTGGGGAGCCAAGCCCCTGGCCCTGCCTCCCGCGCCCCGCCCCGCTTCTCTCCCTTCTCGGTTAAGCCATAGCGAGGCCTCCGCTCGTTTCAGATGTGAATTTGTTTTATAGATTATAAATATGCATATACAGTGTATGTATAAAGCAGAATGCCTGCCTTTCCTGGTTATTTTTTGTACCATATTGTAAATTATATTATTTATTCTTTACCAATTTTGGGAATAAAAGGTGTTTTGGTTATTTAATATAATAAGAGCTGTTAAACTTCTGTTTAAATTTCCAGTTCAACTTGTAAATGTTTTTATTGTGCATAAATACATACTAATGTTGATCTAAGGCCTGTCGTTTGTGCCTGTTCTTCAGGGCCACGTGCCTGTGCGGGCCGTCCCTGGTGGGCAGGTGCGGCCCAGGTGAGGCCCCGCGATCGGCGCGCGGGCTCCCCCAGGCCGGGCTTCCTCCCGAGGGCGCGGCCGCCCCAGGGCCCGCCCAGCCCGCCGCCCAATGCGAGCTCCCAACTCCGCGAGCGGCGTCGCCTTCCCCAATCGGCTGCGGGCGCGGCGCCGGCCGTTCAAAGCCTAAGTCGTCGGGGGGTGGGCGTGAGGGACGGGGCGGCGCCCCGATAGGCTGCGGAGGGATGATTGGCGTCTTGGCGCCCAATGGGCGCTGGCGGGCGGCCTTGGGTACCTGTGCTGGGCGGGCGGGAACGGCGCGCGGAGAGCTGAGGGTGGCGGCGGTCGACATGTTCCGGGGCCCGGAGAGCGAGGGCGGCCGCGCCGGCTCCAGGTGCGGCGCGGGGCACACGGGAGGCAGGCGGGAAGCGCGACCACGTGGCGGGAGCGGGCGAGCCCTGGGCCTCGACGAGTTGCGTGGGGTTGGGGTGGGGTTGGGGGGCGACGCGACCTCACAGAGGCCCCCGGGGCCGCCGCCCGCCTCTCTGCGCCGCCGCCGCGCGACTGAGGCCCGAAGCTCGAGGGGCCGCTCGCCGAGGCCCGGGCTGTGGAGAGCTGCCCGCGACCGAGGCCGAGGGCGGGGAGGGGCGCCCGGGCTCTGGGAACAAAGCTGTGTGGAGGGCGGGCTGCGCTCCCTCGCGCCTGGGCGTCCGCGTTCCGTGGGGTGCGTTCCGTGGGGGGTTCCCCGGGGGTGGGGTGTGCCCGTGGGTGCGGCCCAGTCTGTGGGGTGCGTGTCCATGTTCCTTGGGGGGAGGTGTCCCCAAGGGGTGTGCGGCGGTGTGTTTGTGGGGTGTGTCTGGCGGTGCCCCCCTTCGTGTGTGTGTGGCCTGTGCCCTGCCCGTGTCCCTGGTGTGTGTGGCCGTGTTCCCTGCCCGTGTCCCTGGTGTGTGTGTGGCCGTGTTCCCTGCCCATGTCCCTGGTGTGTGTGTGGCCGTGTTCCCTGCCCGTGTCCCTGGTGTGTGTGTGGCCGTGTTCCCTGCCCGTGTCCCTGGTGTGTGTGGCCGTGTTCCCTGCCCGTGTCCCTGGTGTGTGTGTGGCCGTGTTCCCTGCCCATGTCCCTGGTGTGTGTGTGGCCGTGTTCCCTGCCCGTGTCCCTGGTGTGTGTGTGGCCTGTGCCTTGCCCGTGTCCCTGGTGTGTGTGTGGCCGTGTTCCCTGCCCGTGTCCCTGGTGTGTGGCTGTGTTCCCTGCCCGTGTCCCTGGTGTGTGTGTGGCCGTGTTCCCTGCCCGTGTCCCTGGTGTGTGTGTGGCCGTGTTCCCTGCCCGTGTCCCTGGTGTGTGGCTGTGTTCCCTGCCCGTGTCCCTGGTGTGTGTGTGGCCGTGTTCCCTGCCCGTGTCCCTGGTGTGTGTGTGGCCGTGTTCCCTGCCCGTGTCCCTGGTGTGTGTGTGGCCCTGCCCGTGTCCCTGGTGTGTATGTGGCCTGTGCCATGCCCATGGCCGCGCTTCCACTAGTTCATGTGAGTCCGCTTCCTTTGGAAAGTGCCAGGGTGTCTGGGGAAGTCAGTTCTATCTCCTTTAATCTTCAACCTGGGAAGGTGGATGGCGCTCCTGGGCTTCGCTGTAGGAAGAAGTGGGTTGGGACAAAGATTTTCTGACTCATGTTTAATAGCCAGGAACGCTCAGCACACTTTTCTTGTGTTTTTGAACTTTTAAAGCACTCCTTGGGTACTGGGACTCACATAAATTAGAGTGGCAGAGCTTACAGGGTCTTTCGTCCACTTGAGCAGTGAGCTTGCATTGTGAAGTTTGGGTCTTCCGATGCCTGAGGTTTTCTGTGTGATGAGCCCCTCTGTGGCACAGCCTCGCCAGAGAAGTAGAAGAGAATGTGGGTGCCGTGACGGTTAAGACAAATACTATGTTGCTTCTCGGTCTTTTGGCTAAGATCAAGTGAAGACAAATACTATATCGAATAAATACTAAATAAAAGAATTGCTCCAACTTGCTAAAATTAAAAACCCTTTAGATTGGCTGGGTGCGGTGAATCACGCCTGTAATCCCAGCACTTTGGGAGGCCGAGGTGGGCGATCACCTTAGGTTGAGAGTTTGAGACCAGCCTAGCCAACATGGTGAAACCCCGTCTCTACTAAAAATACAAAGATGAGCCGGACATGGTGGCGTGTGCCTGTAGTCCCAGCTGCTTGGAGAGGCTGAAGCAGGAGAATCACTTGAACCCAGAGACAGAGGTGGCAGTGAGCCGAGAATGATCTCCGCACTCCAGCCTTGGCGACAGAGCAAGACTCCATCTCAAAAAAAAAAAAAAACCCTTTAGATTTGAGGGAGTTAGGTCAGTATTCAGTAATACTCGTAACCAAACAATTAGCCCTGGCTGGGCACGGTGGCTCACGCCTGTAATCCCAGCACTTTAGGAGGCAAAGGTGGATGGATCAGGAGATTGAGACCATCCTGGCTAACACAGTGAAACCCCGTCTCTATTAAAAATACAAAAAAATTAGCCGGTTGTGGTGGTGGGCACCTGTAGTCCCAGCTACTCGGGAGGCTGAGGCAGGAGAATGGTGTGAACCCGGGGGGCGGAGCTTACAGTGAGCCGAGATCACGCCACTGGACTCCAGCCTGGATGACAAAGTGAGACTCTGTCTGAAAAAAAAAACAGCCCTTAATCCATGTAACAGTGATTATTTCTCACACCTAGGTCTGCACCAATGTGGGACCAGAAGTTTACACTGTAGTGCTCAGAGCGCATCTGGTTTCTGGTTTCTGGTTCCTGATGGCCAGGGTTTTGCACCACCCACACCAGTGGTGTGAGGAACTGCATCCCCAGCCCTGTCCCAGTTGTTTGCATTTAGTACGTTTCTTTTTGTTTGTGCCGCCTGGCACTGGCTGCCCAGTAAATAATGGTGTTTATTATCACCCTGAGTGACACTGATGTTTTTATGTTGACTTTCACACTCCAGAAGTTAGCTGCAGAGGTGCCATGCTAAAGTCATATTCACACTAGTTTGGGGGATTCGTTTCTGGACAGGATGTTGGGAAAGGGAGAAAGATCTTCCTTTTAGGATGGTGAGAAAGGAAAGCAGGTCTGAAATGGAATGATGAGATATCACTGGAAGCTTCTGCTTGGGGTCCACCAGAAGTTGCATGTTTGCCATTCATCTGAACGGGGTTGAGTTGCAGGGTGGGTGCCTTGTAAGCGTCACACTTTGTTTTGCTGTGAAGGGAATCAAGTGGTGGCTGTAAGATTACCCAGCCAGGTTTTCCTCTCTTGAGACCTTACATCTCTTGTTTTCTTACTGAGGGATTATCTTGTGTTAAAGGGATTTTGTAACAGCATTATGCTTTAGCCATGATTAACCTGAGATCTTCCTTTAAGC